>NC_091292.1:31518668-31553668 GCF_038502225.1 Cherax quadricarinatus | reverse complement strand
TACCTTAGGAATCATTCAAGACACTACATTGTATACGTCAGGCCCATACTGGAGTATGCAGCTCCAGTTTGGAACCCTCACCTGGTCAAGCACGTCAAAAATTAGAGATAATAGAAAGGTTTGCAACAAGGCTAGTTCCGGAGCTGACGACACTGGAGGACAGCAGGGTCAGGGAAGGCATGATAACATACAAAATAATGCGTGGAATAGACAAGGTGGACAGAGACAGGATGTTCCAAAGAGGGGACACAGAAAGAAGGGGTCACAATTGGAAGCTGAAGACTCAGAAGAGTCACATGGATGTTAGGAAGTAATTCTTCAGTCACAGAGTCGTCAGGAAGTGGAATAGCCTAGTAAGTGATGTAGTGGAGGCAGGAAACATACATAGCTTTAAGACGAGGTATGACAAAGCTCAGGAAGCAGAGAGAGAGAGAGAGAGATGACCTAGTAGCAATCAGTGAAGAGGCGGGGCCAGGAGCTGAGTTTCGACCCCTGCAACCGCAATTAGGCGAGTACAATTAGTTGAGTACACACACACACACACACACACACACACACACACACACACACACACACACACACACACACACACACACACACACACACACACACACACAGGCTGCAGACCTGGTCCAGCAATTGGCTCCTGGAGTTCAACCCCACCAAGTGCAAAGTCATGAAGATTGGAGAAGGGCAAAGAAGACCGCAGACGGAGTACAGTCTAGGGGGCCAGAGACTACAAACCTCACTCAAGGAAAAAGATCTTGGTGTGAGTATAACACCAGGCACATCTCCTGAAGCGCACATCAACCAAATAACTGCTGCAGCATATGGGCGCCTAGCAAACCTCAGAACAGCATTCCGACATCTTAATAAGGAATCGTTCAGAACCCTGTACACCGTGTACATTAGGCCCATATTGGAGTATGCGGCACCAGTTTGGAACCCACATCTAGCCAAGCACGTAAAGAAACTAGAGAAAGTGCAAAGGTTTGCAACAAGACTAGTTCCAGAGCTAAGAGGTATGTCCTACGAGGAGAGGTTAAGGGAAATCAACCTGACGACACTGGAGGACAGGAGAGATAAGGGGGACATGATAACGACATACAAAATACTGAGAGGAGTTGACAAGGTGGACAAAGACAGGATGTTCCAGAGATGGGACACAGCAACAAGGGGACACAGTTGGAAGTTGAAGACACAGATGAATCACAAGGATGTTAGGAAGTATTTCTTCAGCCACAGAGTAGTCAGGAAGTGGAATAGTTTGGGAAGCGATGTAGTGGAGGCAGGATCCATACATAGCTTTAAGCAGAGGTATGATAAAGCTCACGGTTCAAGGAGAGTGACCTAGTAGCGACCAGTGAAGAGGCGGGGCCAGGAGTTTGGAATCGACCCCTGCAACCTCAACTAGGTGAGGTGAGTACACACACAAACACACGCACATACACACACACACGCGCACACACGCGCACACACACACACACACACACACACACACACACACACACACACACACACACACACACACACACACACACACACACACACACACACACACACACTAGACAGAGACAGAACACAATCAGAACGACAACAGCTGAGGGAGAGGACAAAAAAAGGAAAGGAGCTAGGAAAAGAGACAAGGATGGAACCAGCAGAGGTCAGTCAGAGCAGAACAGAACAGCAAGGGCAAGCACACACAAAACTATTCTCAGAACCATACAACCTATCACACCATCCCAACACACTACAATCCATACCCACAGCCTCCACCCAACACCGAGCTATAGAATCCCACAGTATGCTACCAGGTCTGCCACCCTCTCAGGCCCCCCAAACCACAGTGTTGGAAAGGAAACTGATGGTATGGTACACAAACGCTGATGGAATAACAAATAAGTGGGAGGAGTGGCATGAAAGAGTCAAAGAGGCATCACCGGACATCATAGCTCTCACAGAAACCAAGCTTACAGGTATGATAACAGATGCCATCTTTCCAACAGGATACCATATCCTGAGGAAAGACAGAGGGAACAGGGGGGGGTGGAGGAGTGGCATTGCTGATCAAAAATCGCTGGAGTTTTGATGAGCTGGAGATAGGAGACAGCGGAGAAACAAGTGATTACATAGCGGGAACGCTTCACTCTGGAGGTCCCAAGGTGGTATTAGCAGTGATGTATAACCCACCACAGAACAGCAGGAGGCCAAGGCAAGAGTACGACGAGAGCAATAAAGCGATGGTTGACACACTGGCTACAGTGGCCAGAAGAGCTCATGCATGCAGGACAAAGCTCCTGATCATGGGTGACTTTAACCACAAGGAGATCGATTGGGAGAACTTGGACCCGCATGGGGGCCAAGATACATGGAGGGCTAAGATGATGGAGGTAGTACTGGAAAACTTCATGTACCAACACGTAAGGGACACTACAAGAGAGAGAGGAGAGGATGAACCAGCAAGGCTGGACTTAGTATTCATCTTGAGTAGTGCAGATATCGAGGACATCACATATGAAAGACCCCTTGGGGCCAGTGACCATGTGGTTTTAAGCTTCGAATACACAGTAGAGCTACAAGCGGAGGGAGAAGCAGGAAGGCCAGGACGAATGAAGCCAAACTACAAGAAAGGGGACTACACAAGAATGAGGAACTTCCTGAACGGGGTTCAGTGGGACAGAGAACTGGCAGGGAAGCCAGTTAATGAGATGATGGAATATGTAGCAACAAAATGCAAGGAGGCTGAGGAGAGGTTTGTACCCAAGGGTAACAGGAATAATGAAAAAGCCAGGATGAGCCCATGGTTTACCCAAAGGTGCAGGGAGGCAAAAACCAAGTGTGCTAGGGAATGGAAGAAATATAGAAGGCAAAGGACCCAGGAGAATAAGGAGAGCAGTCGTAGAGCCAGAAACGAATATGCACAGATAAGAAGGGAGGCCCAAAGACAATATGAAAATGACATAGCAGCGAAAGCCAAAACTGGCCCGAAACTGTTGTACAGCCACATCAGGAGGAAAACAACAGTCAAGGACCAGGTAATCAGGCTAAGGAAGGAAGGAGGAGAGACAACAAGAAATGACCGTGAAATATGTGAGGAACTCAACAAGAGATTCAAAGAAGTGTTCACAGAGGAGACAGAAGGGGCTCCAGAAAGACGGAGAGGTGGGGCACACCACCATGTGCTGGACACAGTGCACACAACCGAGGAAGAAGTGAAGAGGCTTCTGAGTGAGCTAGATACCTCAAAGGCAATGGGGCCAGATAACATCTCTCCATGGGTATTGAGAGAGGGAGCAGAGGCGCTATGTGTACCCCTAACAACAATATTCAATACATCTATCGAAACAGGGAGATTGCCTGAGGCATGGAAGACAGCAAATGTAGTCCCAATCTTTAAAAAAGGAGACAGACATGAAGCATTAAACTACAGACCAGTGTCACTGACATGTATAGTATGCAAAATCATGGAGAAGATTATCAGGAGAAGAGTGGTGGAACACCTAGAAAGGAATGATCTCATCAACAGCAGCCAACATGGTTTCAGGGACGGGAAATCCTGTGTCACAAACCTACTGGAGTTCTATGACATGGTGACAGCAGTAAGACAAGAGAGAGAGGGGTGGGTGGATTGCATATTCTTGGACTGCAAGAAGGCGTTTGACACAGTTCCACACAAGAGATTGGTGCAAAAACTGGAGGACCAAGCAGGGATAACAGGGAAGGCACTACAATGGATCAGGGTATACTTGTCAGGAAGACAGCAGCGAGTCATGGTACGTGGCGAGGTGTCAGAGTGGGCACCTGTGACCAGCGGGGTCCCACAGGGGTCAGTCCTAGGACCAGTGCTGTTTCTGGTATTTGTGAACGACATGAAGGAAGGAACAGACTCTGAGGTGTCCCTGTTTGCAGATGACGTGAAGTTGATGAGAAGAATTCACTCGATCGAAGACTAGGCAGAACTACAAAGCGATCTGGACAGGGTGCAGACCTGGTCCAGCAATTGGCTCCTGGAGTTCAATCCCACCAAGTGCAAAGTCATGAAGATTGGGGAAGGGCAAAGAAGACCGCAGACGGAGTACAGTCTAGGGGGCCAGAGACTACAAACCTCACTCAAGGAAAAAGATCTTGGGGTGAGTATAACACCAGGCACATCCCCTGAAGCGCACATCAACCAAATAACTGCTGCAGCATATGGGCGCCAAGCAAACCTCAGAACAGCATTCCGACATCTTAATAAGGAATCGTTCAGGACCCTGTACACCGTGTACGTTAGGCCCATATTGGAGTATGCTGCACCAGTTTGGAACCCACACCTAGCCAAGCACGTAAAGAAACTAGAGAAAGTGCAAAGGTTTGCAACAAGACTAGTCCCAGAGCTAAGAGGTATGTCCTACGAGGAGAGGTTAAGGGAAATCAACCTGACGACACTGGAGGACAGGAGAGATAAGGGGGACATGATAACGACATACAAAATGCTGAGAGGAATTGACAAGGTGGACAAAGACAGGATGTTCCAGAGATTGGACACAGTAACAAGGGGACACAGTTGGAAGTTGAAGACACAGATGAATCGCAGGGATGTTAGGAAGTATTTCTTCAGCCACAGAGTAGTCAGTAAGTGGAATAGTTTGGGAAGCGATGTAGTGGAGGCAGGATCCATACATAGCTTTAAGCAGAGGTATGATAAAGCTCACGGTTCAAGGAGAGTGACCTAGAAGCGATCAGTGAGGAGGCGGGGCCAGGAGCTCGGACTCGACCCCCGCAACCTCAGCTAGGTGAGTACACACACACACATACATATACAGACACACATACACACACACAGACACAGTCACACAGACAGACACACACACACATACATACACACACGACAGGGAGGCAACAACGAGTCATGGTACGGGATGAGATATCACAGTGGGCACCTGTGACGAGCGGGGTCCCACAGGGGTCGGTCCTAGGACTAGTGCTATTTCTGGTATGTGTGAATGACATGATGGAAGGGATAGACTCGGAGGTGTCCCTGTTTGCAGATGATGTGAAGTTAATGATTAGAATTAAATCAGATGAGGACCAGGCAGGACTTCAAAGAGACCTGGACAGGCTGGACACGTGATCCAGCACCTGGCTTCTTGAATTCAACCCTGCCAAGTGCAAAGTCATAAATATCGGAGAAGGGCAAAGAAGACCGCAAACAGAGTACAGACTAGGTGGCCAAGGACTGCAAACCTCGCTCAAGGAGAAAGATCTTGGGGTGACCATAACACCGAGCATGTCTCGGAAGGCACACATCAACCAGATAACTGCTGCAGCATACGGGGGCCTGGCAAACCTGAGAATAGCGTTCCGATACCTTAGTAAGGAATCGTTCAAGACACTGTACACTGTGTACATCAGACCCATACTGGAGTATGCAGCTCCAGTTTGGAACCCACACATGGGCAAACACGTCAAGAAATTAGAGAAAGTGCAAAGGTTTGCAACAAGGCTAGTTTCGGAGCTCAGGGGTATGTCCTACGAAGAAAGGTTGAGGGAAATCGGACTGACGACATTGGAGTACAGGCGGGTCAGGGGAGACATGATAACGACATACAAAATACTGTGTGGAATAGATAAGGTAGACAGACAGGTTGTTCCAGAGAGGGGACACAGAAACAAGGGTTCACAATTGGAAGCTGAAGACCCAGACGAGTCACAGGGATGTTACGAAGTATTTCTTCAGTCATAGAGTCGTCAGGAAGTGGAATAGCCTAACAAGTGATGTAGTGGAGGCAGGAACCATACATAGCTTTAAGACGAGGTATTCCCTGATCCATTGTAGTGCCTTCCTTGTCATCCCTGCCTGGTCCTTCAGTTTTTGCACTAATCTCTTGTGTGGAACTGTGTCAAAAGCCTTCTTACAATCCAAGAAAATGCAATTTACCCACCTCTCTCTCTTGTCTTACTGCTGTCACTGTCATAGAACTTCAGTAGGTTTGTGACACAGGATTTCCCGTCCCTGAAACCATGCTGGCTGTTGTTGATAAGCTCAATTCTTTCTAGGTGTTCCACGACTCTTTTCCTGATAATCTTCTCCATGACTTTGCATACTATACATATCAGTGACATGTATAGTATGCAAAGTCATGGGGAAGATTATCAGAAGAGTGGTGGAACACCTAGAAAAAGATGAGCTTATCAACAACAGGTTGAGGTTGAGATTAATCATTTGCATCATATTGACCAAGGAGAAACACTGAAGGTCTAGTTTCCCATTACTTTGACACAAGTAGAATTAAATTCTAAAAGAGGGTGACAGATGATAAAATAACAGCAATAACAACCCAAACATGCGATAGAAAGATCGCATGTTTGGGTTGAAATTGAAGGAACTATATAAAAAAACAGTGAAATGATATCAATAACACGGTTTAAGCATACAGAATTAGTTTACCACGACTATTTATAAAGTTTGAAGTATGAACGGTTACCATATTAAGGTACTTCTGGTCACATCTACAATGTATACCAAGAGTGTATGGTAGTATCTACGGAAAATGCCAAAGCTGCATGATCATCCTCAAGCCAGAAATAATTTGGGTGAGGTGAGCAATACTGCGCAGGTCTCTTGTCGGATTTTATCACTAAGTAAGTACTCATTAGGGGTATTAAAACAAGTAAGTGTCTAATTAAAGGCAGAAGAATGACAGACTTCCAGCCACTCGTGGCGAAAAGTTTTCTCAATATCCTGAATTGTGTCTTTATGTATATACATACTGCAGGTATATACATACTGCAGATATACACATTTTGCAGGTATATACGTACTGCAGGTATATGCGTACTGCAGGTATATACGTACTGCAGGTATATACGTACTGCAGGTATCACCATACCTATTCACGAGCCAGCACAGAGACCGAGACACTTATGCAACATATAGGATTCGTTATTGAAGAAACGTTTCACCACACAGTGGCTTCATCAGTCCAATACAAGGAAGAAAGGTGTGAAACGAGGAGTTTAAGGTAATCAGTCATCAGCCTGGAATCAATGTGTTCAGTCCATCAATCTTGTAGGAAGTGCAGCAAAGGGCAGGAGAAGTGGCTTGTATACTGTAGACAGGTGAGTCGAAGCAGGAGGCGGGATCACAGTGGAACTATTCACTAGTGTAAGTGGATAGTTCCACTGGACAAGTGTTGAAGATTCCAGGCTGAGGAACTGATTACCTCAAACTCCTCCTCTCTTCACACATTTCTGCTATGTACTGGACTGTGTGATGAATGGTTTTGGAAATCGACAAGTTGAAGAATTGAGACACTTAAGCAACATATAAGAATCTTTTTTGAAGAAACGTTTCGCCACAAAGTGGCTTCATCAGTCTTGTACAAAGCAGAAAGGTATAAGGAGAGGAGGAGTTTGAGGTAATCAGTCTCTCAGCCTGGAGTCGATGTGTTCAGTCCATCAATCTTGTAGAAAGTACAACACAAAGCCGAAGCAGTGACTTATATACTGTATTCAGGTGAGGCTCATGATGTTTTCACTGTTGAACAAAGCCTTCGCAGTATTGCAAGTGCATTATTAGCTGACAGAAATAGGAAACGCGGAAAGATCAATGTAAACTGCATACAGTGTCATGAACTCAATGACGGGAACAACAGTCACATGGTACACAGTCAGTAGTAATAAACAAGCTGTTATCTCAGCTATAAGAAGTTCCACAAAGGTTACTGGCGAACCTGTGCAGATCGATCCCCAAAGTCTGTTTCAAAGGTTTACAATGGCAGCTCCAGACATTGATAATCGTCAAATTTTTCTTCAAATATGAACCGTGCACTCATCCTCCATTTATGTTAGACTTAATTAGGCTTATATTAGATTCAAACAAGCCATCACTTGTAACACTAGATGGTGTGGCAATACCGACGACTTGTAGTTGATAAAGATACAAACGCACCAGCACTTGTTGATGCAGTGTGGCTTTTCCACACTATTGAGTCTCGTGTGCCATTTAGCAATGCTGAATGTATCCTTGATGGAGACTTCTGCAGAACATTTCTTGTATATTTATGGAAACATTCAATGGCACCCGTAAATTTAGTACAGGAAATGTAGAGAAAAGTATGGTGAGCCAAATAATATACATTATAGATATGATGATGGACCATAGACGATGGATGCGTCTCATCTAAGATGTATAGATAAAAATATATTGAGCGTACAATGAAATTCATCGGGTAAAATATTTGTGCTGTTAAACAAAAGAAAAATTGTCTATTGAATTCATGAAACAAAAACAAATTTTATAAAAATTTAGCTGTAAAACTGGAACGCCAGAGCAGTCATACCTGGCAAGCAAAGACAGGCACCAGTCTACCAAGTGTGTAAACAGCGACCACAGTATTCAGTGGTGATTACACTGACCTCTTGATATGTAGGTCTTGAAGGCTTTAAGAACACCAAGAAGAATCATTTGTGAGACAGTAAATTTGAGCTTTTAAACTAATGCAATGAATTTACTTGATTTATTTAAAAAATAAATATTCAAGCTGATTCAAGGTGTGAAAGTAGACAAAAACTAACTTAAAAATTATAAACTTTAATTTCTTTCGGAAACTTCTTTACATTTACAATTAAAATACAATATAAAAGTGAAGTAGTTTAATGACACAGTTACGAATAATAATTTACATGTATTCACTTATAAACAGAGTGATGTGTAATACTAGTGGTAGTAGTAGTAGTAATATTATTATTATAAGTAGTAGTAGTAATGCAACATATTAGAACAATTAACTTGCACATAATGTGCAAGTTGACTGTTGATTCTGCGTGCGGTATTGTGCCATTCTCTTCTTCACCTACGTGTTTGTAGGGATCGAGTCATAGCTCCTGTCCTCCATGCCCTGATATCTGCCTTTGAAACCCGAGGTGTGTGCTCAAGTGAATGGTAATATGTAGGTTTCTTAAGAGTTTTTTTTTTATTGGTACACAAAAATGCAGCTTGATAAGATTCTCGTGGTGGTACCTTGGCATTGGTACCAAGGTTTGGTACCAATGCCAAGGTACCACCACAAGCAAATTGAGTTCTCTTGATTTTTAAGCTTTTAAAGTCATGTCCTTGTTTTGTAAAAGTCGATGGTTGAAATGCTCGCTAAGTCTTGAAGGTCTGAGGTTGGTATTTGTAAACACTGTTGTGAAACATACAGTGTGGTGGCTGTGTGCCATCCTTCACCGTCATGTAGGTGAAGCCATGACAGACGTGATCGTTATTTAACCTGTGTTTCTTGGGCATAGTTAAATCAGACTGGGGTTACACAGATACTTATAAATTATTTTGTAATAATTAATCTAATATCAAGAATTATTATTATACTTAATAATTATTAGTTATCTTTATAAATTTTTAATTACTATCATTTCATAATAATATTTTTTTTTCAACAAATCGGCCGTCTCTCACCGAGGCAGGGTGACCCAAAAAGAAACAAAATCCCCCAAAAGAAAATACTTTCATCATTCAACACTTTCACCTCACTCACATAATCACTGTTGTTGCAGAGGTGCTCAGAACACAACGGTTTAGAAGCATATACGTATAAAGATACACAACATATCCCTCCAAACTGCCAATATCCCAAACCCCTCCTTTAGAGTGTGGGCATTGTAATTCCCATTTCCAGGACTCAAGTCCGGTCATATAAAATAACAGGTTTCACTGAATCCCTTCACTAAATATTACCCTGCTCAAACTCCAACAGCTCGTCAGGTTCACCAACAGAAACTGTAAGGCTAGAGATGATGTCCTGGTAGTCAGTAAATGGGGGGCTGATAGTGCTGTCCTGGGAGACAGTAATGGGGAAGCTGGAGGTGCTGTCCTGGGAGACAGTAATGGTGAAGCTGGAGGTGCTGTCCTGGGAGACAGTAATGGTGAAGCTGGAGATGCTGTCCTGGGAGACAGTAATGGGGAAGCTGGAGATGCTGTCCTGGGAGACAGTAATGGTGAAGCTGGAGATTTTGTCCAGGTAGTCGGGAATTATACGCAGGAAGGAATACATATGAATGACCTCATAGGGGACAGGAGCCATAGTAGGGAAACAAGTGTAGTCAAAGATAAGATAAACCCAATATTGCAAACTAGAAATACCGCAGGAAATAGCAAACAAGAGGACTCCACTAGCAATAGTGAGGATATATTACCAAAAACAAATGGTGGGAGCTCCATTGTTGGTGCTAGGGAGGATAGAAGTAAGACAGGGAAACATGCACCAACAGGGAATACAGTCACAGAAACCCAAGGCAAACGGAAACCAAGCCTGTGCACATACTATGCACTCGGTATCTGCTGGCATGGGAAATCTGGAAAAACAGATGGGACGTGCAACTATGACCACCCTAGGAAATGCCATGCCCATATGACAACAGGAAAATGCAAACTCCCTTCCTGTAAGCTTTTTCACCCTGAACTGTGTACCTCTTCAGTACAGGAAAGACTGTGCTATAACTTAAATTGCCAGGCATACCATCTAAAGGGGACAAAAAGATACAAAACATCCAGGCCATGGGAAAACCTGGGTAGCCACAGCCACTCAAGAGGGAGAGGTTTTTTAGTGCCAGGAAGGAAAAAAAACTGGCAGGAAATGGCAGAAATCGTACACCAAATCCAGTCATTCCTGGAGTGGAACCACAGTCGATGGCCTCCACTCCAAACCAACAGATACAGATACTAATGCCGGAAAAAAAATCCCCCCCCAGTACCAACAATACCACCAGTCCGATAACATTCTTCTTTGCAAATATACAGGGTCTAAAGCCAGCAACAAACAACAAAATACCTTTCATCCGTGGACTGCTTGCAGAGGCAAAGGCAATGTTTGCGGCTTTCACTGAGACCCACATAAAGGATCACTTGGACAACGAAATATGGATCCCAGGTTACAACCTATACAGATGTGACAGAGTGAACAGGCAAAAGGGGGGGGTTGGCCTGTACATTGCAGAGTCACTTGTTTGCACAGAACTGCTAAATGCCTCAAATGATGTAGTGGAAGTTTTAGCAGTAAAGGTCGAGAACCAAAACCTAGTCATTGTGATAGTCTACAAGCCTCCGGATGCAACATCCCAGCAATTCTAGGAACAGCTGTTAAAAATTGACCACTGTCTGGAAAACCTTCCAGCTCCTGCACCCAACATCTTGCTCCTGGGGGATTTCAACTTAAGGCACCTAAAATGGAGGAATATAGCAAATAATATTGTTGCAGTAATAACACCAGGAGGCAGCTCTGATGAAAACTCACACTCACGCGAGCTTTTAAATCTCTGCACAAAATTCAATTTAAACCAGCAAATAATAGAGCCTACTAGACTGGAGAATACACTAGACCTCATCTTCACTAACAATGATGATCTGATAAGAAATATCACCATATCAAAAACAATATACTCAGATCACAACATAATTGAGGTTCAGTCATGAATGCGCGGAGCCCCAGACCGACATAATGAGATTAGTCACGAGGGAGCATTCACCAAATTCAACTTCAATAACAAAAACATAAAGTGGGACCAAGTAAACCAAGTCCTAACCGATATAAGCTGGGAAGATATACTAAGCAACACAGACCCCAACTTATGCCTAGAACAGATTAACTCGGTAGCACTCGATGTATGCACAAGGCTTATTCCTCTAAGAAAAAGGAGGAGTAGATGTAAAACAGAAAGAGACAGGCGCTCCCTTTACAGGCGACGGAAAAGAATAACAGAGCGGCTAAAAGAGGTCAATATATCTGAAATGCGTAGGGAGACACTGGTCAGAGAAATAGCAAGCATCGAACTTAAGCTAAAAGAATCCTTTAGGAGTCAGGAATCGCGGGAAGAACTAAAAGCCATAAATGAAATCGAAAGAAACCCAAAGTATTTCTTCTCCTATGCCAAATCAAAATCGAGAACAACGTCCAGTATTGGGCCCCTACTTAAACAAGATGGGTCCTACACAGATGACAACAAGGAAATGAGTGAGCTACTCAAGTCCCAATATGACTCAGTTTTTAGCAAGCCGCTAACCAGACTGAGAGTCGAAGATCAAAATGAATTTTTTATGAGAGAGCCACAAAATTTGATTAACACAAGCCTATCCGATGTTATCCTGACGCCAAATGACTTCGAACAGGCGATAAATGACATGCCCATGCACTCTGCCCCAGGGCCAGACTCATGGAACTCTGTGTTCATCAAGAACTGCAAGAAGCCCCTATCACGAGCCTTTTCCATCCTATGGAGAGGGAGCATGGACACGGGGGTCGTCCCACAGTTACTAAAAACAACAGACATAGCCCCACTCCACAAAGGGGGCAGTAAAGCAACAGCAAAGAACTACAGACCAATAGCACTAACATCCCATATCATAAAAATCTTTGAAAGGGTCCTAAGAAGCAAGATCACCACGCATCTAGAAACCCATCAGTTACACAACCCAGGGCAACATGGGTTTAGAACAGGTCGCTCCTGTCTGTCTCAACTATTGGACCACTACGACAAGGTCCTAAATGCACTAGAAGACAAAAAGAATGCAGATGTAATATATACAGACTTTGCAAAAGCCTTCGACAAGTGTGACCATGGCGTAATAGCGCACAAAATGCGTGCTAAAGGAATAACAGGAAAAGTCGGTCGATGGATCTATAATTTCCTCACTAACAGAACACAGAGAGTAATCGTCAACAGAGTAAAGTCCGAGGCAGCTACTGTGAAAAGCTCTGTTCCACAATTCACAGTATTCGCTCCCATCTTGTTCCTCATCCTTATATCCGACATAGACAAGGATGTCAGCCACAGCACCGTGTCTTCCTTTGCAGATGACACCCGAATCTGCATGACAGTGTCTTCCATTGCAGACACTGCAAAGCTCCAGGCAGACATCAACCAAATCTTTCAGTGGGCTGCAGAAAACAATATGAAGTTCAACGATGAGAAATTTCAATTACTCAGATATGGTAAACATGAGGAAATTAAATCTTCATCAGAGTACAAAACAAATTCTGGCCACAAAATAGAGCGAAACACCAACGTCAAAGACCTGGGAGTGATCATGTCGGAGGATCTCACCTTCAAGGACCATAACATTGTATCAATCGCATCTGCTAGAAAAATGACAGGATGGATAATGAGAACCTTCAAAACTAGGGAGGCCAAGCCCATGATGACACTCTTCAGGTCACTTGTTCTATCTAGGCTGGAATATTGCTGCACACTAACAGCACCTTTCAAGGCAGGTGAAATTGCCGACCTAGAAAATGTACAGAGAACTTTCACGGCGCGCATAACGGAGATAAAACACCTCAATTATTGGGAGCGCTTGAGGTTCCTAAACCTGTATTCCCTGGAACGCAGGAGGGAGAGATACATGATTATATACACCTGGAAAATCCTAGAGGGACTAGTACCGAACTTGCACACGAAAATCACCCACTACGAAAGCAAAAGACTTGGCAGACGATGCACCATCCCCCCAATGAAAAGCAGGGGTGTCACTAGCACGTTAAGAGACCATACAATAAGTGTCAGGGGCCCGAGACTGTTCAACTGCCTCCCAGCACACATAAGGGGGATTACCAACAGACCCCTGGCAGTCTTCAAGCTGGCACTGGACAAGCACCTAAAGTCAGTTCCGGATCAGCCGGGCTGTGGCTCGTATGTTGGTTTGCGTGCAGCCAGCAGCAACAGCCTGGTTGATCAGGCTCTGATCCACCAGGAGGCCTGGTCTCAGACCGGGCCGCGGGGGCGTTGACCCCCGGAACTCTCTCCAGGTAAACTCCAGGCTCGTCAGGTCCCAAATACCATTCGTCCCCATTCGCTCCTATCTAACACGCTCACGCACGCTTGCTGGAAGTCCAAACCCCTCGCCCACAACACCTCCTTTACCCCCTCCCTCCAACCTTTTCAAGGACGACCCCTACCCCGCCTTCCTTCCCCTACAGATTTAAATGCTCTCCATGTCATTCTATTTTGATCCATTCTCTCTAAATGACCAAAATTCCTCAACAACCCCTCTTCAGCCCTCTGACTAATACTTTTATTAACTCCACACCTTCTCTTAATTTCCACACTCCGAATTTTCTGCTTAATATTTACATCACACATTGCCCTTAGACAGGACATCTCCACTGCCTCTAGCCGCCTCCTCGCTGCAGCATTTACAACGCAAGCTTCACACCCATGTAAGAGTGTTGGTACTACTATACTTTCATTCATTCCCTTCTTTACATCCATAGATAACATTTTTTGCCTCCACATATACCTCAATGCACCACTCACCTTTTTTCCTTCATCAATTCTATGATTAACCTCATCCTTCATAAATCCATCCTCTGACACGTCAACTCCCAAATATCTGAAAACATTCACTTCTTCCATACTCCTCCTCCCCAATTTGATATCCAATTTTTCTTTATCTAAATCATTTGATACCCTCATCAACTTATTCTTTTCTATGTTCACTTTCAACTTTCTACCTTTACACACACTTCGAAATTCGTCCACTAACCTTTGCACTTTTTCTTTAGAATCTCCCACAAGCACAGTATCATCAGCAAAAAGTAACTGTGCCAATTCCCATTTTGTATTTGATTCCCCATAATTTAATCCCACCCCTCTCCCGAACACCCTAGCATGTACTTCTTTTACAACCCCATCTATAAATATATTAAACAACCATGGTGACATTACACATCCCTAAGACCTACTTTTACCGGGAAGTAGTCTCCCTCTCTTCTCCACACCCTAACCTGAGCCTCACTATTCTCATAAAAACTTTTTACAGCATTTAGTAACTTACCACCTATTCCATATACTTGCAACATCTGCCACATTGCTCCACTATCCACTCTATCATATGCCTTTTCTAAATCCATAAATGCAATAAAAACTTCCCTATCTTTATCTAAATACTGTTCACATATATGCTTCAATATAAACACTTGATCTACACATCCCGCTACACGCTCTCCGCCAGTCCCTAGGTACCTTCCCCTCTTTCATACATTTATTAAACAAAAATACCAACCACTCCAACACAATGTCATCCCCTGCTTTTAACATTTCTGTCATGATCCCGTCCTGCTTTACCCCCTTTCATTCTATGTAATGCCTCACACACCTCCCTTACACTCACATCCTGTTCTTCTTCACTCCTAAAAGATGGTATACCTCCCTGGCCAGTGCATGAAATTACTGCTTCCCTTTCTTCGTCGACATTTAAAAGTTCCTCAAAATATTCTCGCCATCTACCCAATACCTCCATCTCCCCATCTACTAACTCTTCTACTCTGTTTTAACTGACAAATCCATTCGTTCCCTAGGCTTTCTGAACTTGTTTGACTCACTCCAAAATTTTTTCTTATTTTCATTAAAATTTCTTGACAGTGCCTCTCCCACTCTATCATCTGCTCTCCTTTTGCACTCTCTCACCACTCTCTTCACCTTTCTTTTACTCTCCGTATACTCTACTCTTCTTATAACACTTCTGCTTCGTAAATACCTCTCATAAGCTACCTTTTTCTCTTTTATCACCCCCTTTACTTCATCATTCCACCAATCACTCCTCTTTCCTCCTACACCCACCCTCCTATAACCACAAACTTCTGCCCCACATTCTAATACTGCATTTTTAAAACTATTCCAACTCTCTTCAACCCCCCCCCCCCACTACTCATACCTGCACCCGCCCACCTTTCTGCCAGTTGTTGCTTATATTTCACCCGAACTTCCTCCTCTCTTAGTTTATACACTTTCACCTCCCTCTTACTTGTTGTTGCCATTTTCCTCTTATCCCATCTACCTCTTACTCTAATTGTAGCTACAAGTAGATAATGATCCGATATATCAGTTGCCCCTCTATAAACGTGTACATCCTGGAGCCTACCCATCAACCTTTTATCCACCACTACATAACCTAACAAACTACTTTCATTACGTGCTATATCATACCTTGTATATTTTTTATCCTCTTTTTCATAAAATATGTATTACTTCTTACTAAATCTCTTTCTACACATAGCTCAATTAAAGGCTCCCCATTTACATTTACCCCTGGCACCCCAAATTTACCTACTACTCCCTCCACAACATTTTTACCCACTTTAACATTAAAATCCCCAACCATAAGTGCTCTCGCACTTGGTTCAAAACTCCCCACGCATTCACTCAACATTTCCCAAAATCTCTCTCTCTCCTGTATACTTCTCTCTTCCCCTGGTGCATATATGCTTACTATAACCCACTTCTCACGTCCAACCTTTATTTTGCTCCACATAATCCTTGAATTAATACATTTAACGGAGATAAACACAACACCACCTCCAGGTAAACTCCAGGTATAGTCCCTCTTTTCCTGCCATAGCTTATCCTTCAACATTATTGCTACTCCTTCTTTAGCTCTAACTGTATTTGAAACACCTGAACTAATCCCATTTATTCCTCTCCACTGAAACTCACCCACCCCCTTCAGCTTTGTTTCACTTAAAGCCATTACATCCAGCTTCTTCTCATTCATAACATCCACAATCATCTCTTTCTTATCATTTGCACAACATCCACGCACATTCAGACTTCCCCTTTGACAATTTTCTTCTTATTCTTTTTAGTAATTATTACAGGAAAAGGGGTTACTAGCCCATTGTTCCCGGAATTTTAGTCGACTTTTACAACACGCATGGCTTACGGAGGAAAGATTCTTATTCCACTTCTCCATGGATATAAAAGGAAAAGTAATAAGAACAAGAACTAAGATAAAATCAAAGAAAACTCAGATGAGTGTGTATAAATAAACGTGTACATGTATGTTTAGTGTGACCTAAGTGTAAGTAGAAGTAGCAAGACGTATCTGTAATCTTGGATATTTATGAGACAGACAAAAGACACCAGCAATCCTACCATCATGTAAAACAATTACAGGTTTTCGTTTTACACTCGGCAGGACGGTAGTACCTCCCTGGGTGGTTGCTGTCTACCAACCTACTAGCAGTGTAATAATAAATATCATTAATTATTCATATTCCACACTAACCTCCAACATTATACAAGATATTACCTGTGTTTAACTGTGCTAGTCTACTACACCAACACCCAGAACACTGAGTAAGAATATTTTTATACAGTTTAAGGAGCAGTGCAAGCAGTGAAACTGATCAGGTACCGTACGAGTGAACATGACGGTGTACAAAGCGGCATTCAACACAAACTTAAAATAAACAGAATTTTTTACAGCAAAAACAAAAGAAATGCTTTTCATAAACATGGTATTTTGAATTGATTATTATGTCTTGTATCCCCAACTTTGCTTTTTCGTACCCCAGGGTGAGGGGGGGGGGGGTCCCAGGAACCCATGGTTAAGAACCGCTTCGGTAGTTCATCTGACATTAAATCCAACTTTTTTTTTTTTTTACGTTATCCTCACGTTCCATGAAATGATCCTCTGTATTTTGTATCCAGTGCTCCGGTTGGTTCTGTGTCAGTAGTTGATGTTTGTCCCTGTTGAACGTCTTATTATTTTTCGTTGCCTACAGGTAGGACAATGTGTCTTGTAACGATGCTTATAATTGTATCGTTCGCAAAGGACACTACGAAGCTGTGCTGAGTGTTTTTGGTCTGTGATATGAGGGTTAGAAACAGTTAAAGCACCAGGACTGTGCCATGGTGTACTGAACTTTTTACTATGTTAAGGCTAGATTTTAATTTGATAGCTACTACTCTGCCATCTGTTTGCTAGAAAAACTGAATATTCGTTTTCCGTCTTTTCCTGATATACTTCTTAACGTTAGCGTGTGGGCCATAACTCCATGATCATATTTGGTTTAGCGAAATTAAATGCGTTTTGGCTTTCTTTCAAAGCCTCAGTATATCAGTCATAATTATGTACTAGTTGTGACGAGCATCATCTCTCTAATCTAAATCTATGCTGAATTAGGTTGTATTGGTCATGGTTTTCCATAAAATTTGTAGTTTGACGTCTCACCACCATTTCAAAGAGTTTTATGATGACTTGATTTTTTTTTTTGCGAGAGATCAACTGCCTCTTTTGTGCCTCCATAGAATACTGAATATTCGTGTTAGTGGTATTTTTCATTTTTTTTCGTAGAGTTCCATGAACCAAGCCTGGGTGCTGCATGCATGGCAGGTTTTATATTTTCTTTTATAACTCAGAGATTTATGTTTGTCAGCTATACGATTCGTAGGATGAGCAGAGGTAAAGATTTATACTTATAATTTAATAGTTCTCAAGGAGAATGATAATTTATTTTAAGCTCTAAATCCACTTGGGTCATTCAGCGCAAGACGTGGTGGTGGCTTGATTCTCCCTCTATTGAGTGAGAGACAAACGCGCTTTGTATTTGTACTCACCTGTCGTTTACTGGACTGCTGAACATTGACATGTACTGACCTTTCAAAATATCGCTCATTTTTTTTTCATCTGTGTAGACAGTGGATCTGCACCGTTTGTTTGACATATTCCCCATTAGAGCAACTTGTCTAGGTCTAGTTTCTAAAATTGCCACCAGATGTCAGGCATTCTTCCTCACTTCCAATATATTTCAAGTGAGTTCTCGAAGAATGCCTCTTTTTGTGATCCCTCTTACATATCCAGTATTATTTAGTGGTAACAATTAGTGGCGGGGTGAGTGTTATTTTGGCACAGACTGACTAGACTGTTGGAATAAGAGGTGGTGAAGGCAAACGCTATACACAGTTTCAGCAAAAGAAATTATGGAAAATACTGTATATATTTTCCAGAAATTCAGTATTTATATGTAAATAGATGGCCATACTGTATTTAATAATATTTATGTCATAGAAAACGGAAAGCCTGCGTCTGCGCAGACGAGACTCGCCATCTTGGGTTTTGAATTTGTATTAGAAGCGTTGTAATGGGAAGAATTTTCCGTGCTCTAAAGGTTAAAATTGGATTGACACCTCTCAAATAGGAGGCGAAATTGTTGGATGTGCATTCCTGCATAACTTGAGATATCAGACGACTGGACAAGACAGCTCCAGGAACCTCAGATAAGCTCTCTAGATTTGTGTGTAATTCTGGCCAGCATTATTTTCATAGATTTAGTTAGAGTGAGGTTTTCTGAGTATGATACACATTAATCTCCAGTCAAATTGGTGAGTGATATTAAGATATATTTTCCTTCTGTTATGTAATTGTGTATATATATAACCATTTATTATTTTTAATATACAGTCCACAAATTTATGTATTTACTAGCATTCCTGGTGTATGTATATTTCATTTAATTAATAGGTCCAGAGCAACTTGTGGATATGACAGTGGTAGGTATCGAAGGGGGACATTTTTTGCGACCTAAGTGTCCCAAATTCCTACTTGTCTAACTGATAAATAATAGTTATCATTGTTCATTTACTGTTGTGTATATAATTATACATCCAAGTAAATGCAATTTTCCACATTTAATTAGCCCGTTGGTACATAACAGTAAATGATAACAAAGATAATTATTATTTATCAATGTTACATAGACAAGTAGAAATTTCGCAAAAAATGTCCCCCTTCGATACCTACCACTGTCATATCCACAAGTTGCTCTGGACCTATTAATTAAATGAAATATACATACACCAGGATATTTCATTTAAGAAAAGAAAAGGCACTCAAGTATTCATTAAGGAATGGCAACTGGTAACCTATGGAACAAGGCAAGTAAGTTACTGTAAGCCTAGGTGGTAGGAAGAGCATAGATGGCAGAATTGTAAGTAGGTGCGGGTCAAGTCACAGGAAGGTTGGGGTCAGGTCACAAGAGGTTGTGGTCAGGTAAGTGACCACTGAGTCTCCACATAACACTCCAATGCACAATTCCACCTACTTTTCAGACACTTAATAAACCCACACATAATTCCACACATAATTCCACACACAATTCCACACACAATTCCACACACACACACACACACACACACACACCACACACACACACACACACCACACACTCACACACACAGACTCACACATACACTCCCCCACCCCTCCCCCACCAACCTCTCCCTCTACCCATTCCTTCTCCCTCCTCACTCCACATATTCCCCCATAAATCCCCTTCCCCACCCCTCTCCCATATAGCCACTGTCTTCAGTTCCTCCTCTACATTCCCCCCCCCCCCCCACTCGGACAAACACACTACTAACCTAACACACAGAATTACATAAGTTTTCCATTCTGAGGCAATCAAAATAAAAAAAACATGGGTTGCCAGAGAGCAGGAAGGAAAACCAAGGGACAGGAGGATGAATCTGCAAAGGAAGATTGGGCAGCAGAGCTCACAAAAAGGGAACATGAATGGGAAAAGAAACTAGAAGAACTTAGCATGAGACTGGAAGGTAGGATAGATATGGAAAGCAAGAAGTGGGAGATGCAAGTCATAGCAGCAGAGGCTAGGATACAGAGATTAGAAGAGGAACTGAAAAATCTGAAACAGCCTAAAGAACTAAAGAACATTTTGGGAATGACATCAGAGACTGCTACCTCAGTCACAAATAAGGGGACTGTAGGGAAAGAAGGAGCAAAACTGCATATAGAAGCTCTAGCAGAGGGAACTGTAGTAAATGAAAGAGCTAAGCTATATGTGGAGACCCTAACATACCACAACAGAGCCCAGGGAAAACCGAGAAGGGAAAATGACAGGCCACTGATCCCAAGTACATTAGATAGTGGAACTGAAGAAAGGAAAGCTGCAATGGAGGAAATTAAATTGAATGAGTGAATACACAAGGATACGCAGTGGGAAAATGAAAAAAGCAATTGAAAGCATCATAAAAGAAATAGGAGAAGATGACATGACCCAGCTGGAAAATTTTCGGAGAATAGGGGGGTTTGCAAAAAGAAGAACCCGGCAAGTGAAAGTGACTTTCAAGGCAGAATCGACTCGGACCAGGATCCTGCAGGAGAAAGCAAGATTAAGGGACATGCCGGCATACAGGAAGGTGTATCTCAACCGCGACAGAACACAAGAAGAAAGGCAGAAACTGAGAGAGATGGTACAAAGGTGAAAGGAGGAAAGAGAGGGGATGGAGGAGACAGACAGGAGAACCCAGACCCAGGAAGAAAATCAAATACAGCCTCCCTCACAACTTCCTATAGAAGCCCCCCAACCAGGTCAACCCCAGTGCAACCAACCCCATGCTATATCCAATGCCCCCACCCACTGCATTACAAACTCCACCCCAACAGCAACCACCCATAGTTCCTTATCAGGTCTCCCACTTCCCCAACCCCAATATATCCCCCAGACCACAGTCTTAGAAAAGACTGTGTGAGGAGTGGCATGAAAGAATCAAGGAGGCATCTCCAGACATAATAGCACTCACAGAAACAAAACTCACCAGAATAATAACAGATGCAGTCTTTCCACCTGGATATCAAATCCTCTGGAAAGACGGAGGGAGGAGAGGGGGAGGAGGAGTTGCACTGCTCATTAAAAACCAGTGGGGTTTTGAGAAAATGGAAGGAATGGATGGCATGGGCGGAAGGAACTACTTAGTAGGAACAATCCAGTCTGAGGGACATAAGGTGATAATTGCAGTAATGTACAACCCACCACAGAACTGCAGGAAGCCAAGAGAAGAATACAATGAGAGCAACAGAGAAATGGTCGACACACTAGCCAAGGTGGCCAGAAGAGCACACATGGGGGGAGCAAAGTTACTAGTTATGGGTGATTTCAATCACAAGGAGACTGACTGGGAAAACCTGGAGCCCCATGGGGGTCCCGAAACATGGAGAGCCAAGATGATGGATGTGGTGCTGGAAAACCTCATGCACCAACAAGTTAGAGACACTACCAGAGAGAGAGGTGAGGATGATTCAGCAAGACTGGACGTTGTATTCACCTTGAGTAGTTCGGACATCGAGGATATCATGTATGAAAGGCCCCTGGGAGCTAGTGATCATGTGGTTCTGTGCTTTGACTACATAGTTGAGCTTCAAGTGGAGAGAGTAGCAGGAATAGGATGGGAAATACCAAACTACAAAAGGGGGAACTACTCAGGCATGAGGAACTTCCTGCAAGACATTCAGTGGGAGAGGGAACTTACAGGAAAACCAGTACAAGAAATGATGGACTATGTGGCAACAAAATGCAAGGAGGCAGAGGAGAGGTTTGTT
Organism: Cherax quadricarinatus; assembly: GCF_038502225.1. NCBI lineage: Eukaryota > Metazoa > Arthropoda > Malacostraca > Decapoda > Parastacidae > Cherax > Cherax quadricarinatus. The sequence goes on along the minus strand of NC_091292.1, from coordinate 31,531,518 downwards.
CCCAAGGGAAACAGAAATAATGGGAAGAACAGAACGAGTCCTTGGTTCACCCAAAGGTGTAGGGAGGCAAAAACTAGGTGTACTAGAGAATGGAAGAGGTACAGAAGACAGAGAACTCAGGAAAATAAAGAAATTAGCCGAAGAGCCAGAAACGAATATGCACAGATAAGAATGGAGGCTCAGCAACAATATGAAAATAACATAGCATCGAAAATCAAGTCTGACCCGAAGCTGTTGTATAGCCACATCAGGAGGAAAACAACAGTCAAGGATCAGATAATCAGACTGAGGAAAGGTGATGCGGAGCTCACAAGAAACGACCGAGAGGTATTTCAGGAGCTCAACACGAGATTTGAAGAAGTATTTACAGTGGAAACCAGTAGGACTCCAGGAAATCAGAACATGGGGGTACACCAACAAGTGATGGATGAGGTACACATAACCAAGGAGGAGGTGAAGAAGCTGCTATGTGAACTTGACACCTCAAAGGCGGTGGGACCAGACAACATCTCTCCGTGGGTCCTTAGAGAGGGAGCAGAGATGCTGTGTGTGCCATTAACAAAGATATTCAACCCATCCATTGAAACTGGGCAACTCCCTGAGGTATGGAAGATGGCAAATGTAGTCCCAATTTTTAAAAAGGGAGACAGACATGAGGCACTAAACTACAGACCTGTATCACTAACGTGTATAGTATGCAAAGTCATGGAGAAGATCATCAGGAGGAGAGTGGTGGAGCACCTGGAAAGAAACAAGTGTATAATTGACAACCAGCACTGTTTCAGGGAAGGAAAACCCTGTGTCACAAACTTACTGGAATTTTATGACAAGGTGACAGAAGTAAGACAAAAGAGAGAGGGGTGGATCGACTGCATTTTTTTTGGACTGCAAGAAGGCCTTCGACACAGTTCCTCACAAGAGGTTACTGTAAAAGCTAGAGGATCAAGCACACATAACAGGAAAGGCACTGCAATGGATCAGAGAATACCTGACAAGGAGGCAACAACGAGTCATTGTACGTGACGAGGTGTCAGAGTGGGTGCCTGTGACAAGCGGGGTTCCACAGGGGTCAGTCCTAGGACCTGTGCTGTTTCTGGTATATGTGAATGACATAACGGAAGGGATAGACTCAGAAGTGTCCTTATTTGGAGATGATGTGAAGTTAATGAGAAGAATCAAATCGGATGAGGATCAGGCAGGACTACAAAGAGACCTGGACAGGCTACAAGCCTGGTCCAGCAACTGGCTCCTTGAGTTTAACCCTGCCAAATGCAAAGTCATGAAGATTGGGGAAGGGCAAAGAAGACCGCAGACACAATATAGTCTAGATGGCCAAAGACTGCAACCCTCACTCAAGGCGCACATCAATCAGATAACTGCTACAGCATACGGGCGTCTGGCAAACCTACGGATAGCATTCCGATACCTCAGTAAGGAATCGTTCAAGACTCTGTATACCATTTACGTCAGGCCCATACTGGAGTATGCAGCACCAGTTTGGAATCCACACATGGTCAAGCACGTCAAGAAATTAGAGAAAGTGCAAAGGTTTGCAACAAGACTAGTCCCAGAGCTAAGAGGATTGTCCTACGAAGAAAGGTTGAGGGAAATCGGCCTGACGACACTGGAGGACAGGAGGGTCAGGGGAGACATGATAACGACATATAAAATACTGCGCGGAATAGACAAGGTGGACAAAGACGGGATGTTCCAGAGAAGGGACACAGACACAAGAGGTCACAATTGGAAGTTGAAGACTCAGATGAATCAAAGGGATGTTAGGAAGTATTTCTTCAGTCATAGAGTAGTCAGGCCGTGGAATAGCCTAGAAAGTGACGTAGTGGAGGCGGGAACCATACATAGTTTTAAGGCGAGGTATGATAAAGCTCATGGAGCAGGGAGAGAGAGGACCTAGTAGCAATCAGTGAAGAGGCGGGGCCAGGAGTTATGACTTGACCCCTGCAACCACAAATAGGTGAGTACAAATAGGTGAGTACACACTGTTTCTTGAATATGTGAATGGCATGACGGAAGGGATAGAGTCAGAAATGTCCTTGTTCGCAGACGAAGTAAAAATAATGAGGAAAATACAAGCGGAAGAGGATCAGGAAAGACTACACAGGGATCTTGGCCCGACAAATGACTTCTGTGGTTCAGCCTCACCAAGTGCAGAATTATGAAGCTTGGAGAAGGACAAAGAAGACCCCAGAGTACAGCTTAGCGGGTGAAAGGCTACAAATCTTACTCAGGTAAAAGGATCTTGAGATGAGTGTCAAGAGAAACTAAAGCATGTCGTCAGCCATAAGGTCACTTTCTTGAAAACTATGTCACTGATTATCCTCTGGTTTATTTTATGATCTTTGGTCACTTTATAAGGCACTGTATGACACTCACTACCTTAGCGCATTTAAAAAAAATGATATCCCCTTCCACGAAGCAAAAATAATTGTTCTTCAGCTTCTTCATTTCCCAGACGCTACATGACCCTAGCAAGTTTTGCGTTTCCCCATGAATTAATTAATAATAACATATAACATTGCACTTACCGAGGCCACATCTCATAATCCGGAAGATGAGATGTGAATATCATAGTAACGAAAACAGAGTCACTGTCAAACACACATCCAGCGCATTACCTTCGTTGTTTCATACCTTGTTATGTGAAAAGTTTTTGACACTCTAGACCACATCAATTGCTGCTGGAATCAATGGCCTACCTCACATATACGTCAGTATGTGACTATCAAGGACATTACCTCATCAACACAAAATATCAACATAGAGGTGGCTCAGGGTATCGTTCTTGGCCTATTATTATGCCTCATCTATATTAATAACCCATCAAATACCTCCCAGGAACCAAATCTGTTTGTAAATGACACAATATTTGTCATATTAAATCCAGATCTTGTTTTCCTCAACAACAGCCAATGAGGAGCTCGTAAAGATTTCTACCTGAATGGTAACCATGAAACTTACTCTCACTGATGAAAAGATCTTCTTCATGTGGCTCAATAATAAAGCTAAATATCCTCAGTTTAACTTAAAAGTAAATAATTCACATAGACAAGACGAGAGAAAACCTGAAATTCAACACTCACATTTAACACATATCCAAGAAAATTTCCAAAACTGTGAGCATTGTATCAAAATACACTACTGTAATGAAGCAGATCTGCTAGTCAAGTCATACCTGTGTTAAGGTATGATAAATATTCGTCGTAAAAAATTTCAGAATTGTCCTTAATGTGTATCTCTTATATATATAATCTTTTATTTAGTTAATATGCACACAGTTTTTCGTAACTCAGATGTAGTGAATTTATACACAACGTTGTAAAGGAATAAGTCATGTAATATCAGTAAAAGTAATTCAGAACTATTGTAAATGCTTATTTAACTGAGCAATATATTAAGATATATAAAGATTAGCGCTTGTTGATGTTCGATTGGGCAAAAGGTTTCAATATGTTTTCAGTATCTTCGGGTATCTTGTTAAGCCCAAAATAAAATTATTTTCTTTTCATTATTTTGGGTCAGGTTAATGTTCTAGGGATATGGTTTATTGTAATAATTAATATTAATGTTTTTAAAAGATAATCAATGGGTATGAACCATTGTTAAGATTTTTTAAAAGAGTGTTGCTCTGAAGAGTGATTTGTCAGTTAAAAATTTTGGAGGGAAACGGAGACCAGACGAGGGTAGATCACAGTAACTCTTCCCTTTTGAACATTATTCTAGCCAGAATATATATTCCTACTGCTAAGAAAGTGAGCTTATAACTATTGTTAATGTGTATTGTAGCTACGGAAATCCATGTATTGATATAAAGACGTTTTCTTAATAAATAACCGCCTATGGAAACCAATTCAAATTGCTACAGGAGGTTAAATTAGGCATATGAAGGAAAGAATGAGAAAAACTAATGAGATTCTGTTCTGAAGAAAACATTTATGTGTCAACAGGACCAGGTAAATACACCTAACGAATGACCAAACAATATCAACTATTGTTATGGCAGAGTTTCCTGTCGACCATCTGTTGAGAGATGGCTATTGATTTTAATGGTTACCAGAGTGATTTTGTACAAAGTTTTACTTGGTTTGGCCCTGTGTCCTCTTATTTCACTAGTACTGAATTATATTTTTCTTCTGCACTGAGCTGTGGGTATTTTATATTTAACATAGGGGTATCATTATTGGATTGATCCTTTTAGGAGTATCTGACCAATATTTACAAATATAGATGCTTGTAAATTTGTCCTATCTGCACCAATTTTTTTTTTCATGTAATGTCTGATTTTTTATTTAATTATAGGATTTTTTAAAATAGTTTTATTCATCCCTGAACCATGTATAAAGGGTCCATGGAGGTGAAATAACTTTATAAACATGTATTAATTTTCTCCTGGAGAGTCAAAATCTGATAGGACTTCTACCGCTCTACCCAAGTCCTGCATTACCCTAAGGACCAGTAGCTATCAGGATTAGTTCTTCATACTCCTAATGGACTTTCCTGCTGTAGACCAGGTCCTTGCTTCGTCCTTCTGCTGGAATTTTATTTCCTTTCCAATCTACTACTACTAAAGGAGCAGTTAGTGGCAGCATATATTATTGAGAGAACTAAACTCCTTTCATCTTTCTCTTTCAATATTTTTCTTTTTCCTTTTGTTTTCCCATCACCTTGATTTCGGCCTGTAGGAGAACAGTCAGTGTAGCATTATTTTGTGTAATCTCGTCTTCAGGCTGGGATTTTAGTCGTCACTTGGTTTCACTACTATGCTCTTTAAGTTACATCATTCATTCTATACTATTTTCTAATCTATCGTTACCTCACTTACAGAATCTGTGCTGGGGAACTACAACAGAAAACCACCTAAAACTGACTGTTACCCAGCAGAAATTCGTTTTTAGAATAATTACCTTATGAAGTTTCAAAGCAACATTTTCCCCACTATTAAAGGGTCTTAACTTACTCAATTTACAAAGCATTCACACCTACTACTGTGAGTTTTGTAAATACACGACACTTAGTACGAACTTCCACCCACCTCTCTCACGAACACCTCTTTGTTTTACGTGTTTAATTCAACCTGTCTAGGAACTATATGCAAACAGAGGACCTTAAAATTTGGAAATCCCTTCCAAAAGCTGCATAAAGTTCCGTATCTGTCACCTGCTTTAATATGGTTCAAAGGCGCAGCCTTAATCTGACCTAAATCCTGCGTAAACAAATCATGTTACATCCCAGTTTATGAACAACAACCCTGTTTATCTACATATTAGCATTCATAATGCTGTTTTCTAAAAACATATTCTACGACAGTATTCACAGTTATCAGTATTATATCAATACACAAATATCCAGTACATAGGAGAAAGAAACCTATGACTATGTTTCGGTCCAAGTAAGACCGAAAAGTCGTCATAAGTTTCTTTCAAAAATGTGCGGGTTACTTGTGCATTCTTCCAGTCACGGTATTGAGACTTTTATTTTTCAGTATTATACCAGGCTGTTATAGACAATAATAAATTTTCATAAATTATAAATTAAATTATTACTTATAACGTCAAAGAGGGCAAACTATATCATTCCGGTTAACTAACCTAATTAAATAATAGAGTAATTTTATGGCTGCCCGAAAAGCTCTGCATAACCAGGGGCTTTCTATAAGGTGGGCCAATAATACAAACTAATTCTATAGCAAATGTATACTGTACTTTATGGAAATAAACATCATCATTATCATTATCGTATTGTCAACCCAGATGACCCCTTGCGCTTTTCCCCTGAGGTCAGTGTGACGAGCTGACAAACAATGACGCTCATATATTTAACTAACCTGCATGATAACGACGTGGAATGACCTATTATACACGCGAGTACTGTTAGGGGAGGATGCACCAAGGTCATTAAGGCTGCATTTCACCTGTAGTGAATACTTCTAATCATTAAAACAAGGGACTAAGATAAACTCTCAGATATGCACCAGTCAATGACTATACACTGCTGATCTCAGTGAGGACATATGAAGGTGGAAGATATCAATCAGAATACTTTATACAAACTGACGAGGGAAGGAAAAGAACTTTAAAAAATTTCAATCTTCCAACTTTTCTAAGGTTTACTTAATAAATCTTACATGAAAGCGGTGCATGTAGACCGGAAGAAGCTAATTGTGTCATGGAATGATCAGGTGACTGGAGGAGGGAAGTGGTCCTCGCTCCCGCTCTTCAGTCTTCCTACTGCTGCTCTAATCCTCACAGAGTGTATAAGCCAGAAGGTTCTACTGCTGCTCTAACCCTCACAGAGTGTACAAGCCAGAAGGTTCTACTGCTGCTCTAACCCTCACAGAGTATACAAGCCAGAAGGTTCTACTGCTGCTCTAGCCCTCACAGAGTATACAAGCCAGAAGGTTCTACTGCTGCTCTAACCCTCACAGAGTATACAAGCCAGAAGGTTCTACTGCTGCTCTAACCCTCACAGAGTATACAAGCCAGAAGGTTCTACTGCTGCTCTAACCCTCACAGAGTATACAAGCCAGAAGGTTCTACTGCTGCTCTAACCCTCACAGAGTATACAAGCCAGAAGGTTCTACTGCTGCTCTAACTCTCACAGAGTGTACAAGCCAGAAGGTTCTACTGCTGCTCTAACCCTCACAGAGTATACAAGCCAGAAGGTTCTACTGCTGCTCTAACTCTCACAGAGTGTACAAGCCAGAAGGTTCTACTGCTGCTCTAACCCTCACAGAGTATACAAGCCAGAAGGTTCTACTGCTGCTCTAACCCTCATAGAGTATACAAGCCAGAAGGTTCTACTGCTGCTCTAACTCTCACAGAGTGTACAAGCCAGAAGGTTCTACTGCTGCTCTAACTCTCACAGAGTGTACAAACCAGAAGGTTCTACTGCTGCTCTAACCCTCACAGAGTATACAAGCCAGAAGGTTCTACTGCTGCTCTAACTCTCACAGAGTATACAAGCCAGAAGGTTCTACTGCTGCTCTAACTCTCACAGAGTGTACAAGCCAGAAGGTTCTACTGCTGCTCTAACTCTCACAGAGTGTACAAGCCAGAAGGTTCTACTGCTGCTCTAACCCTCACAGAGTATACAAGCCAGAAGGTTCTACTGCTGCTCTCTCACAGAGTATACAAGCCAGAAGGTTCTACTGCTGCTCTAACCCTCACAGAGTGTACAAGCCAGAAGGTTCTACTGCTGCCCTAACCCTCACAGAGCGTGGTGTTGCAGATGGTGTTACAGTGGCATTGCAGGTGGTGTTACAATGGTGTCGCAGGTGGTGTTACAGTGGTGTTGCAGGTGGTGTTAGAGTGATGTTGCACGTGGTGTTACAGTGATATAGCAGGTGGCGTTACAATGGTGTTGCAGATGATGTTACAGTTGTGTTGCAGATGGTGTTACAGTGGTATTGCAGGTGGTGTTACAGTGATGTTGCAGGTGGTATTAAAGTGATGTTGCAGGTGGTATTAAAGTGATATTGCAGGTGGCGTTACAATGGTGTTGCAGATGGTGTTACAGCGGTGTTGCAGGTGGTGTTACAGTGGTGTTGCAGGTGGTGTTACAGTGGTTCTGCAGGTGGTGTTACAGTAGTGTTGCAGATGGTGTCACATTGGTGTTGAAGGTGTTGTTACTGTGGTGTTAGAGCTGGTGTTACAGTGGTGCTGAAGATGTTGTTACAGTGGTGCTGCAGGTGGTGTTACAGAGGCGTTGCAGGTGGTGTTATTGTAGTGTTACAGCTGGTGTTACAGTGGTGTTGTAGGAGGTATCACAGTGGTGCTGTAGGTGTTTTCATTGGTGTTGTAGGTGTTGTTACAGTAGTGTTGTAGGTGTTGTTTCATTGGTGTTGCAGGTGGTGTTACAGTTTAATTGTAGGTGGTGTTACAATGGTATTGTAGGTAGTGTTATAGTTTTGCTGTAGGTGGTATTGCAGCTGGCGTTACAGTGGTGTTGTAGTTGGTATTACAGTGGTGTTGCAGGTGTTGTTATAGTGGTGTTATAAGTGGTGTTACATTGTTGTTGTAGGTGTTGTTACATTAGTGTTTCATGTGTTGTTATAGTTGTGTCGTAGGTGGTGTTCTAGTGGTGTTGCAGGTGGTGTTACTGTGGTGTTGTAGGTGGCGTTAATACTGTGCTATAAGTGGTGTGGTGTGGTGTATATAGTGTGGTGTAGGCGGTGTTACTCTGGTGTTATAGTGTGGTGCAGATGGTACTAGTGTGGTACTATAGGTGGTGTGGTGTAGGGGGTATTTATGTAGTGTTATCGGTGGTGTTACTGGAGCATTGTAGGCGGTGTTACTGTGATGCTTTAGGTGGTGTATTACATGGTGTTGTAAATGGTGTTGTAGGTGGTGTTGCAGATGGTGTTGTAAATAATGTTGCTGTATTAATCTGTTGTTAAGAAAGAGTTAGAGACAAGTTTGTCGTGTTAGTAGCATTGCCAGAGTCTTGCCACTAGTGTTAAATGTATTGCCAGTTACAGTCCAGAGTGTTGCCATTGGTGTTAGATGTCTTGCCAGAGTGTTGCCAATTACAATCTAGAGTGTTGCCACTAGAGTTAGCAGTGTTGCCAGTTACAGTCCAGAGTGTTGCCATTCGGTTGCTGGCGTTGGCATCCGTGTTTTCATTACTATATCTGTCATCACATGGCCAGGTGAGTGGAGGTTGTTGTAGCACATGACAGAGCGAATTTTCGTCTCTTCCTGTTTTGTTGTGACAAGTAGCTCAGTGGTGGAGTGCCAGGCTTGCAACCGGAAAAACCTGGGATGTATTCCCGGGCTTCACTGAGATGTTTGGACATATCTCAGTCAGCATGCTGTCCATGTTAGCGTATTAAAGAGGCACCTAAGGGTTAGAATGGTTATAATTATATTCGTAATTTTTAAAGGGGTGGATGGGTAAGCCAGCGGAAGACCTCGGTCAGATGACCTAAAGTTCCAGAGACCGGTCATCCTATGACTATGACCCGGATCAGGAAACACTTGTCCCAATTTCTGACGAATCTTACCCAACCTAACCTAGGGGTTAGCGGGCGGTTACGTGCTACCTGTCTATTTCTGGGGTTATTAACCCTCCAGGAATGGTGAATAAGACACGTTCAATAGCTGGGTATCATTATTTTCAATATATCCCTTATGCTCAGCAGGGTTCTTCAGTCGAATACAGTGGTGACTCAAATTTTGTAGACAGAGGAATCACTGGAGAGTTAAATATGAAGTGATCTGTGTCTCAGCCCTGGAACAATAGTTTGAGGAGGTCAGTCCCTCACCCTTGGTGAGTGATCAGCTCCGTTACCTGGGATAGGTGCAACTGGGATAGGTGGAGACCGGGATAGGTGGAGACTGGGATAGGTGGAGACCGGGATAAGTGAAGACTGGAATAGGTAGTGGTAGGTGGAGGTACAGCCTCAGGAGACCCGGCAAGGTTCGGGTTGCCAACTTAAGGACAAAACCCCTAATTTGTATGGGTAAATCAATACCATCGAGAGGAAGGGGAGGCGAACGGGGATAAACGTTGAATGGGGAGGAGGACGATATTTTTTTAAAGGTGTAGGTTAAAAAAAAAAGTTATTTTAATTCCTTAGTAACTATCTCTTTACTATTTCCCAGGCAGTGCCCAGATCTTATTAAGTGAACTAATTATACTTACTGACTTCTGAATAACACAATTTGTTCTGCTTTATTTATCTACTCCACTTCCTGCACTCACTGTGTTGATCGCTACCTAGACAACATTCACATTTTGTGTGGTAATGAGTCTCCAGTAACAGAAAATCCTCTCACATAAATCTTGACGTGTTATATATTAATTTAAAAAAAATACTATTTGATTGGAAAGCTTTTATTTAAAATATTGTTGTTGCACTTATAGTTTAGGTAGATAATAAATTAAGGTTATTATCAGGTAAGAAGAGCTTATAACTTAGCTGTATTTAAGATAATACCCAGCTACAACTTATTACACTACTTCCCTCAGTTTGCGTTGCTTCACTGTGAGGTGAGGCAACTGGGTCGCCAGTACTTAATTTTTTACGAGATTTATCCGGTAACTTTAATCGAGGTCCTCATCATCATTCTGGCTCGCTACATGTTGATAAGACTTCATACATTCCCAAGGCATTCAAGGAAGCCGTCACTATCTACATTTATGAGTAATGTATCCTGCTGTGTCTGAGGGGCTGATGTGGTTCTCGTGTCACTAGGAAAACAACTCTGAGGAAGGAACTTCTGGGAACAAAAATTGCCCCGAGAAATATTGCCTCCGGACATATTAATTTTTTTTCCACCAGAAGAACGTGATGTCTTTAAATAGCTATTGGCGAAAGAAGTCACCGAAGAAACATCACATTATTCTACAAGGAGCGAATGAGCAGAGTCAGACTTCAGTCTCATGCTCATAAAATTTCAAACTAATATTCTTATTTACCCCCTTCTATATTTTTACTCCGAATCCAGTTTATCGCTAATATTTTTTTTGGCCCAAATATAATATTTCCCTGATACATTATTTTTCACGTGTTGGCTGTTGGGGAGAATAGACAGCCAAAGTAAGATTTAGGGGTGGGAATGTGTGCGTCAACCTTTGTTTTGAAATAATATTTCACGTCGATGTTACCAGTGAATCATTCGTTGTAAACACTGGTTATTCCCGAAACTGTACTATTTACATTATGAGATTACCCCTGGAAAGTCCGTACTTAGTGAGGTAGGTGCAACTTTCACGCGACCTTGCTAATTAAATGCCAAGACTGCCAGCAAAACAACAAAAAAATTACCTGTTTATGTTCTCAAAACTATTCCACGAAATATATATTAATGCGATTGGGTTATGGGTGGTTAACTGGGTTTAATGCCTATAGATTACGCGATAGTCATTATGGCTGATTGTAACCTGCTCACCACCAGTCAGGAATGTATCAGTTCTTGTGATGAATGGTTTGAAAAACCATTCGGTGTGTACAAGTAATGCCAGTGATAGTTTTAGTTGTAAATAACATGAATGATGGTTTTCATAGCTGCTTATAATTATACAAATGAAGGATAGTTTTCATAACAGTTAATAATTTTACACTGCTAAACCAACACTAACGACAGGAAACTTAAGACGATACACAAATAACCCGCACATTAAAGAGAGAAGCTTACGACGACGTTTCGGTCCGACTTGGACCATTGACAAAATCACACTTTGACTTTGTCAATGGTCCAAGTCGGACCGAAACGTCGTCGTAAGCTTCTCTCTTTCATATGCGGGTTATTTGTGTATCGTTCCAGTCACGGCATTGTGCCTTTTTTGTTATTAACTCAAGACGATGTTTGGGTTCGTCCAGGACGCTGGTTGACGAGTCTTGCCTGACCTGGGCCAGTGTACCTGCTGCAGTGCTCCTCTGTTCTTATAGTCTTACGTACTACTGTTACTTTTTCTGTTACTACTATCATTAGTACTATATCTGTTGCTGTTACTACACACTCTGCTATTACTGCTATCGTTATTCCTACTAATAATATCACTATCATTATTGCTATTACTATTACTGTTGTTGTTGTTGTTGCTGCTCTGTTGCTGCTGCTGCTGTTGCTGCTGCTGTTGCTACTTCTGCTTGTGTTGTTGTTGTTGCTGCTCTGCTGTTGCTGCTGCTGTTGTTACTTCTGTTTGTGTTGTTGTTGTTGTTGTTGTTGTTGCTGCTGCTGCTGCTGCTGCTGCTGATGGTGATGATGGTGATAAGGATGATAATGCTATTGTTACTACTACTATTATTTATACTGCTACAACCACCATCATTACTACTACTACTATTGCTGATACTACTGCTGCTACTACTGCTGCTGCTGCTGCTGCTGCTGTTGATGATGATGATGATGGTGATAATGGTGATAAGGATGATAATGCTGCTGTTACTCCTATCTTCTCTTCCTCCCTCTTGCTGACCCGCTCTCTGTTCTTTCTCATCCTCGGTTGTAACTTAACAATGGTCTTTAACGGAGCTAAACGTCGTCTTAACTATCTGTTCGTAAGTATTTTTTTTATATGATGTGTTCCAGCCATGTTTTTGTGACTTGTATTCTTCTGTAATTATTATATTTGAAGGAAATATTTTCAGTTTCCAAACTAAGGTTAAAGTTACTAAAATATGAATAACTAAAGTGTAATGAACACTTGTTATTGTTCAGTAATAAATCACATGGAGACAGAAACGCAGGAGATTAATTAACATTTAGATTAAATGTATCACTTGGTAGCGTCCCCATTTCACATACTGAGGAGTCTGTGATTGATCCCAGGCACGGGTGAAACGTTGGACATGTTTCCTTACATCTGCTGTCTCTGTGTCTCTGTTCACCTAGTAATAAGTAGGTTCGTGGGTGTTAGTCAAGTGGGATGGGTCGCATTCTGGGGCACAGAATTTACCTAAGTTGCCAGAAATAATAACCAGTGACTCTCTGTAATATATAGACTCTATATAGTATGTCATTGAAATCAGCTAGGTCTGTAATATTTATGTCATGTACTTGTAGAAATAAACATTATTATTATTATTATTATTATTATTATTATTATTATTATAATCTATAAGGGAAACCAGGTAATTCCCCAAGGTTGACTCCAGGAAGTACATGAACGGGGAGACGCTGAGCACCAGAAGTGGTCAGTCTGGTTGAAGTTTTTGTTCCACATCAGGAAAATAGCGCACATGGTACAAGCGTGTCCTCTAGGATTCAGCCTTGCTATCAAATATCCCTAAAGGGATGCTTTCTATTGTTGTCTGATTTTTTTTAATTTCGCCTATAATTTGAGAACATCTCATCTGATCGGCCTCAAAATTTCAATATTCGTGCAC
>NC_091292.1:31506168-31513668 GCF_038502225.1 Cherax quadricarinatus | reverse complement strand
TAACTTCACATCATCTGCAAACAGGGACACTTCTGAGTCTAACCCTTCCGTCATGTCGTTCACATATACCAAAAATAGCACTGGTCCTAGGACCGACCCCTGTGGGACCCCGCTCGTCACAGGTGCCCACTGTGATACATCATTACGTACCATGACTCGTTGTTGCCTCCCTGTCAGGTATTCTCTGATCCATTGCAGTGCCCTTTCTGTTATATGCACCTGATGCTCTAGCTTCTGCACTAATCTCTTGTGAGGAACTGTGTCAAAGGCCTTCTTGCAGTCCAAGAAGATGCAATCAACCCACCCCTCTCTCTCGTGTCTTCCTTCTGTTATTTTATCATAAAACTCCAGAAGGTTTGTGACGCAGGATTTGCCTTCCGTGAATCCGTGCTGGTTGGCATTTATACTCTTGTTCCGTTCCATGTGCTCCACCACTCTCCTCCTGATAATCTTCTCCATAATTTTGCATACTATACACGTCAATGACACAGGTCTATAGTTTAGTGCCTCTTTTCTGTCTCCTTTTTTAAAAATGGGAACTACATTTGCCGTCTTCCATACCTCAGGCAGTTGCCCAGTTTCCAGGGACGTGTTGAAGATTGTGGTAAGTGGCATGCACAACATATCTGCTCCCTCTCTAACGACCCACGGGGAGATGTTGTCCGGTCCCATTGCCTTTGAGGTATCGATGTCCCTTAGCAGTTTCTTCACCTCCTCCTCATCTGTATGTATGTCGTCCAACACTTGTTGGTGTATTCCTTGCTGGTGTCCCCATCTGGTCTGTCCCCCCAGAGTCCTTCCTGTCTCTACTGTAAATACTTCCTTAAATCTCGTGTTGAGCTCCTCACATACCTCTTGATCGTTTCTTGTGAGTTCTCCCCCTTTCCTCAGCCTTATCACCTGGTCCTTGACTGTTGTCTTCCTCATAATGTGGCTATACAGCAGTTTCGGGTCAGATTTGACTTTCGATGCTATGTCGTTTTCATACTGTCGCTGGGCCTCCCTCCTTATCTGTGCATACTCGTTTCTGGCTCTTCTACTAATCTCCTTGTTTTCCTGGGTCCTATGCCTCCTGTACCTTTTCCATTCTCTGTTGCACTTAGTTTTTGCCTCCCTACACCTTCGGGTAAACCAAGGACTCGTTTTGGTCTTCCTATTATTTCTGTTTCCCTTGGGAACAAAACTTTCCTCTGCCTCCTTGCACTTTGTTGCCACATATTCCATCATCTCGTTTACTGATTTTCCTACCATTTCTCTGTCCCACTGAACCTCCTGCAGGAAGTTTCTCATACCTGTGTAGTCCCCCCTTTTATAGTTTGGCCTGTCCCCTTCAGTTCCTGTTACCTTCTCCACTTGTAACTCTACTATATAGTCAAAACTCAGAACCACGTGATCGCTAGCTCCAAGGGGCCTCTCGTAAGTGATGTCCTCAATGTCTGAACTGCTCAGGGTGAACACAAGATCCAGTCTTGCTGGCTCATCCTCCCCTCTCTCTCTGGTTGTGTCCCTGACATGTTGATGCATGAGGTTTTCAAGTACCACATCCATCATCTTGGCTCTCCATGTTTCGGGACCCCCATGTGGCTCCAGGTTTTCCCAGTCGATCTCCCTGTGGTTAAAATCGCCCATTACCAGTAACTTTGCTCTGCTCGAGTGAGCTCTTCTTGCCACCTCAGCCAGTGTGTCCACCATCACCCTGTTGTTTTCTTTGTACTCCTCTCTTGGCCTCCTGCAGTTCTGTGGTGGGTTATACATCACTCCAATGACTACTTTATGTTCTCCGGACTGAATTGTACCTACAATGTAGTCTCTTTCTCCAATCATGTCCATGCCTTCCATTTCCTCAAATCCCCATCGGTGTTTTATGAGCAATGCAACCCCTCCTCCCCCTCTACTCCTTCTATCTTTCCTCAGGATCTGATATCCTGTTGGGAAGACTGTGTCTGTTATTGTCTCAGCGAGTTTTGTTTCTGTGACTGCTATGATGTCTGGGGATTTTTCACTGATTCTTTCGTTCCACTCCTCATGTTTATTCGTTATTCCATCCGCGTTTGTGTACCAAACCTTCAGTTTCTTTTCTATCATTGTGGTCATGCAAGAATATTGGGGTTGGGGGAGCGAGAGCCTTGGTGGGGGCCTATATGGGGCTGTGGTGTAGGTGGGGTTTGTGTTGATGGGGGTGGGGTCAGAATGCGTGTGTGTGTGTGTGTGTGAGTATGTATGTATGTATGTATGTATGTATGTATGTATGTATGTATGTATGTATGTATGTATGTATGTATGTATTTATGTAGTTATGTATGTATGTATGTATTTATGTAGTTATGTATGTATGTATTAATGTATGTATGTACTCACCTAATTCACCTAATTGTGATTGCAGGGGTCGAGACTCAGCTCCTGGCCCCGCCTCTTCACTGATCGCTACTAGGTCCTCTCTCTCTCTGCTTCCTGAGCTGTATCATACCTCTTCTTAAAACTATGTATGGTTCCTGCCTCCACTACTTCACTTGCTAGGCTATTCCACTTCCTGACAACTCTATGACTGAAGAAATACTTCCTAACGTCCCTGTGACTCGTCTGAGTCTTCAGCTTCCAGTTGTGACCCCTTGTCCCTGTGTCCCCTCTCTAGAACATTCTATCTCTGTCCACCTTGTCTATTCCCCGCAGTATCTTGTATGTCGTTATCATTTTTCCCCTGACCCTTCTGTCCTTCAGTGTCGTCAGTCCGATTTCCCTTAACCTTTCCTCGTTCGACATTCCCTTGAGCTCTGGGACTAGCCTTGTTGCGAACCTTTGTACTTTCTCTAACTTCTTGACGTGCTTGACCAGGTGTGGGTTCCAGACTGGTGCTGCATACTCCAGTATGGGCCTAACATACACAGGTATCGGAACGCTATTCTCAGGTTTGCCAGGCGCCCGTATGCTGCAGCAGTTATTTGGTTGATGCGTGCCTCCGGTGATGTGCTCGGTGTTATGGTCACCCCAAGGTCTTTCTCCCTGAGTGAGGTCTGTAGTCTTTGTCCACCTAGCCTATACTCTGTCTGCGGTCTTCTTCGCCCCTCCTCAATCTTCATGACTTTGCATTTGGCTGGATTGAATTCGAGAAGCCAGTTACTGGACCACATGTCCAGCCTGTCCAGGTCTCTTTGCAGTCCTGCCTCATCCTCGTCCGATTTAATTCTTCTCATGAACTTCACATCATCTGCACACAGGGACACTTCAGAGTATATTCCTTCCATCATGTCGTTCACATATATCAAAAATAGCACTGGTCCTAGAACTGACCCCTGTGGGACCCCGCTCGTAACAGGCGCCCACTATGATACCTCTTCACGTACCATGACTCGTTGCTGCCTCCCTGTCAGGTATTCCCTGATCCATTGCAGTGCCCTCCCTTTTACATGCGCCTGATCCTCCAGCTTCTGCACTAATCTCTTGTGGGGAACTGTGTCAAAGGCCTTCCTGCAGTCTAGGAAAACGCAGTCTACCCACCCCTCTCTCTCGTGTCTTACTTCTGTTACCTTGTCATAAAACTCCAGGAGGTTTGTGATACAAGATTTGCCTTCCATGAACCCATGCTAGTTTTCATTTATAATTCTGTTCCTTTCCAGGTGTTCGACCACTCTCCTCCTGATAATCTTCTCCATGACTTTGCACACAATACATGACAGAGACACAGGTCTGTAGTTTAGCGCCTCGTTTCTGTTTCCTTTCTTAAATATGGGGACTACATTAGCTGTCTTCCATTTCTCAGGTAGTTGCCCAGTTTCAAGGGATGTGTTGAAGATTGTGGTTAGAGGCACGCACAGCATCTCTGCTCCTTCTCTAAGGACCCATGGGGAGATGTTGTCCGGTCCCATCGCCTTTGAGGTGTCAAGGTCACTTAGGAGCTTCTTCACCTCCTCCTCAGTTGTTCGTATGTCATCCAACACTTGTTGGTATATTCCCTCTTGATGTACCCTTCTGTTCTGTCTTCCCACAGCCCTTCCTGTCTCTACTGTAAACACTTCCTTAAATCTCCTGTTCAGCTCCTCACATACTTCCTGATCATTTCTTGTGAGTTCTCCACCTTCTGTCCTTAATCTGATCACCTGGTCTTTGACTGTTGTCTTCCTCCTGATGTGGCTATACAACAGTTTCGGGTCAGTCTTGATTCGCGATGCTATGTCATTTTCATACTGTCGCTGGGCCTCCCTCCTTACCTGTGCATACTCATTCCTGGCTCTGCGACTGATCTCCCTATTTTCATGTGTTCTCTGCCTTCTGTACTTTTTCCATCCTCTATTGCACTTTGTTTTTGCCTCCTTACACCGTCGGGTAAACCAGGGGCTCGTTCTGGTCTTCCCGTTGTTACTGTTGCCCTTGGGAATAAACCTTTCCACTGCCTCCTTGCATTTTGTTGTTACATATTCCATCATTTCATTTACTGGCTTTCCTGCCAGTTATCTGTCCCACTGGACCTCCCGCAGGAAGTTCTTCAACCCTATGTAGTCCCCTCTTTTATAGTCAGGCTTTTCCCATTCAACTCCTGTTATTCTCTCCACTTGCAGCTCTACTATGTATTCAAAGCACAGAACCACGTGGTCGCTAGCTCCTAGGGGACTCTCATACTTGATGTCCTCAATGTCTGAGCTGCCCAGGGTGAACACAAGGTCCAATCTTGCTGGTTCATCCTCCCCTCTCACTCTGGTAGTGTCCTTAACATGTTGGTGCATGAGGTTTTCCAGCACCACGTCCAACATCCTGGCTCTCCATGTTTCGGGAACTCCATGAGGCTCCAGGTTTTCCCAGTCAATCTCCCTGTGGTTGAAATCCCCCATAACCAGCAACTTTGCTCTGCTGGAGTGAGCTCTTC
This sequence comes from Cherax quadricarinatus, assembly GCF_038502225.1. NCBI lineage: Eukaryota > Metazoa > Arthropoda > Malacostraca > Decapoda > Parastacidae > Cherax > Cherax quadricarinatus. The sequence continues at coordinate 31,508,810 of NC_091292.1, read as the reverse complement.
TTGCCACCTCAGCAAGTGTGTCCACCATTGCTCTGTTGCTCTCTTCATATTCCTCTCTTGGCCTCCTGCAGTTCAGTGGTGGATTATACATCACTGCAATGACCACTTTGTATGTATGTATGTATGTATGTATGTATGTATGTATGTATGTATGTATGTTTGTGTGTATGTGTGTAGTATTAGGTGTGTGTGTTAGTTGTCGATTAGACAGTTATGTGTGTGTGTGTGTGTGTGTGTGTGTGTGTGTGTGTGTGTGTTTAACCGTCAGGTTCCAAAGGAAGATTAGTATAATATAAGTGAGTCTGGCAGGGCTAGAGGTCACGGGTGACGGGGTGCGGAAAACCCGGTAATATCAGGGACGACTATGTTGCTGGGAAGAGAGTGACGTTAGCAACGTACCTACTTGCCTGGCAACCTTCCTGATGTTTCCCGAGATCAGTGTCAACGCCGCCGGGCCAGCCCCGCCTTGAGACTGACCTTCTGGTTGAGAACGCTGTCAATCTGTTGTTCCACCAGGTTGCTAGGATAATTATATTGTGTTCTAAAAGATTACATAACAATCGAAACTGGATGTATTTCGGAGAGTTTACTGTGTGGTCCGAGAAAGTTACCCCGTATTCCATAAGCCCAGCTCCCACTATCTCGACGCAAGCAAAATAAATATTGCATAATTCAGGAGAAGTTTTTCAATGCAGTTAAACATTAGCTTTGAAGATTTGAAGCGAATCAGACAAGGTATCCACAAGTTATCGCACGGAAGCTAATATCCCGGTTTCTTCAATAAAAGTGACAAATTAGCCCCTACATGACCAAAGGCCAATTCGAACCTTCCATTTAGTAAGATACTCTACTTTTAAACGTTTAAGGCCAATCACAAAATGCATTCTCTAATAACTGCACAAAGACCAATATCCCCAAATACACCAGCACTTCAAGTTTGAAGCCAGTCAGAAATTGCATTTTTAGGTTATCAGCGTTGAGGCCTCGAATCCAAGATAATAAGATATTCTCGAATAATTGAATGAAAACCAGTTTTTCATTTTTCACAATCTGTTTAAGGAGACTGGAAAAATGGGAAATCTATGTATCACAAGATAAATCCAGAGTTTTCTCTAAGCAAGATGAACCATCGTTTAAGATATGAAGCTGATTAAGATAAAGTATTCACCAGTAATTACACAGAATCCAATTTGTTTAATAAAATCGACCAATTAAAACTTATTCAACTCAAAATCAAAGAGAAAATTTCTTTGAAGATAAGACACCAGCGTTATGGCTTCAAGGTGCGTTGAAGGTTAGAAGCCGACTAAGGAAGACGTGCCTCAGTTAACGTACAGAATCCAGCAATTTCACCTACATAACCTAAGCCCAAATGGTGTTATCCCTTTTATGAGATCCATCAGTCAATAAATATTGAAACTGTTTAGAAGAGACACACTCAGTTTTTTTCTCTTAAAATATACCACGTTATTTAAAGATTTAATTGCTCAATTGGCTCTTATAAGCCCCAATAACATCGCGCTTGCAAACCAAAATCAGAAACGACTTTTGTAAATTTTACAAAAAGGCACCTGCCCAGCCCAGTAGTTGCATGACCAACAACCCTTATTATAAATCATCTGCGTTGAAAACTCAATGCCAGTTGGCTGAGGCGCTCTGAAGCTTTAAGAGAAAACCTTAACGTTGTACAACCCTTAACGTTGTACAACCCTTAACGTTATACAACCCTTAACGTTGTACAACCCTTAACGTTGTACAATCCTTAACGTTGTACAACACTTAACTTTGTACAACCCTTAACGGGTTTCTACAGGTTCTCATGGTTCAGAAAAATATAATAATTAGCAGAGATGTGGGTTTCCCCGTCTCCCTCGCTCCATCAACCCTCCCCACCTCCTCTCTCTCTCTCTCTCTCTCTCTCTCTCTCTCTCTCTCTCTCTCTCTCTCTCTCTCTTTCTGTCTCTGTCGCTTTATCTCTGTCTGTCTGTCTGTCTGTCTGTCTCTCTGTCTGTCTCTCTCTCTCTCTCTTCGTTTTTTTTTTTTTTTTACACAGGGTTTAACAAGGTTAAGGATTCCTAGCTTTATTGGCAAGCTATTTACAGGTTAAGGATTCCTAACTTTATTGGCAAGCTAAGAGCTGTTACCTACATCAGCTCATTTGAAAGCATTTTTATTGTTATGAAACATACAAGTAGGGAACAGGATGAAGTTGGAGCCATCTGTGGGCCAGCATTTTCATTTGATCAACTGACTTTATCTCGTTGACATCATTATGCTGTACGAATGTGTTCCATACTCTAGTCATCCTGGGTATATATGTTCTAAGATGGAGTGATGTTCTGGAGAAGGGTACAGCCAGAGTGAAGTTGCTGCTTTCTGCCCGTCTTGTGGCATAAAAGCTTTTTTCACGCTGTCCTCGAAATGGATCCAAGTGTGGTACTTTGACAATATTGGCCTTGTACATAACAGTAAGGCCACCCACATCCCTCCTGTGTTGAAGGCTCTGTTGAAATGACAGATCTATCCAGGATGGGTCCAGGCGAGAGATGAGACGTCTTGCTCTGTTCTCTACTCTGTCAAGCAGTCGCAGATGAGAGGGGGGGGGGGGGCGGGCAAAACAGTAAAGTGGAGCATTCTCAAGG
>NC_091292.1:31491168-31501168 GCF_038502225.1 Cherax quadricarinatus | reverse complement strand
ATATATATATATATATATATATATATATATATATATATATATATATATATATATATATATATATATATACACACACACATATATATTTAAACGCACCGGACGTCTCCCACAGAGACAGGTGACCTAAAAAGAAAATCTTTCTTTTATGTTTACAGTTTATACAGAAGGGGTTACTAGCCCCTTACTCCATAATGAAGATACACACATAAATATATACAATATACAAAGCCAAAAATACATATACCTACACAAAAACACACACATGCACACACATACACAACACAGGCACGTATGTACAAACATAAATACATACACTTAGTTATACATACATTCATATATACATACACACATACATATGTACGTACATAAGCACACATAAATTTAAATGCATACACACATACACATGTACATATATACATGGATGTATACATACATACCGACTTAATGATAAGTAAAATTATTTGGTTTTGAGAACACTGCATATGAGTCAAGAGATATTAAACAAAGAGAGGATATCCCAGCTAGTTCCTCACAGAGGAGCTAAGTGTTTCATATAAGCAAGAATAACAATGACTTTACAACATGTGATTACTCGTGTAATCAGTTGAGCAACATAATGCCATGGCATTTCCCTAGGTAACTTTTCATTCAGGTGATCAACACTGAAGACGTCACAACTTCCTGTAAGGCTGTAGTATCTACCTAGGACCCCCTGGAAGATACAGCAAGCCTCTCACAGTGACACTGGTCGTGAAGCTCCTCTCTTTACTTCTCATCTCTCTCTTTTTCTCTCTCTCTCTCCTTCCTTTCTCCAGACTAATTTGTTTTGCCCAGACGTCAAACACTCTGCCAGTCTATCAAATTAATCACACTAAAATTGAATTCTGTGAACGATATAAAATATTTGGGGAAGGAAGACACTGTAAACACCTACACGGCAGACTTGATAAAACATTATAAAAACCCTCTTCTAGGAAAAAAACGAAAGAAACGAAGGCATCAAACTTGGTTTCAAAAGACAAGCAAGCAAACACTAGGACATTGTTTATTTATTAGAAAATGTTTGTCCTGGGACCTTGATCACGTTTTCTAATAAATTTATCTTAGTGTTTGCTCGCATGTCTTTTGAAACCAGATTATCGGTATCTATTACCATGGCAACAAAATTAAATATGCTGTGCTGTACTTCATAATGTTTACCTGCTCTCTCATCGAGCAGTAGTATGCTCTTCATTGATGGTAAACAACTTGCCCCTTGCGCTGAGCTAAAAAAAAATGATCCAAAACAATGTTATAAGGATAATTTTTCGTGCTCCAAAGTCATTAATATAAGAGAAGAACTGAAACTTCGTAATGCATATGTAAGAACACGGCATCAGTGACTATAAGTCTGCTCATCAAGCATATGAAAAATCATGTCTACCAAATACACATCAAAAATACCTAAATCATGCACAGAACGAAGTTTTTTGTTTATAATTTGTTTACGTATCTTTTTCATATAGGAATTAGCTATCATGATAACACTGATCACGAAGCTAATTTTGCATGTGGCAGGCCGGAGGGTGAGTTAGAAGTGGGCATCTCTCTTTCCATTAGTAAAACCACTCTCCTGGAGATCAGCTCTGGTAAGCGAGAAAACACAGATTTCGAGAGGCCTGAGAGTACTGGTAACAGGCGCTATCCATATTCCGATCTGAAGTTTATGTGTAAGGGCAGCGTAAATCATCCTCCAAATATGCGACACCGTGACTACCAGAATCACGCATGGATACCGTCACCAGCGGTAGATGAATGCAATTACCATAAGTGAACCTCCCAACAGTGCATATTCTTTGGGTAAACCCTTTGAAAACCTGGAGGAAAATTACCATCATAGGAGGTATTTGAGTTTTCTTTCACGGGATATGATTTCCAGCGGATTCAGAGAATTTCTTTCACGTTTAAGCAATTCATAGCAGGTGGGGAAAATTTACGAACTTCTTGGGACATATATTAAAGTTCAATCAAGGTTTTGGTGGCCAATAAATCACCTTCATCAGGAGCCTGATGAAGGTGAGTATATCGCCACCAAAACGTTGATATCCCTAGAAGCTTGCAAGTCTTTATCACACGTTAATAATTATATTTCATCAAGCTGAATGATCTTTATGTTTAAGTATGAATGCATGCATGTGTGTATGTGTTCACACACACACACGCACACACACACACACACACACAAACACACACACGTCAAGAAACTAGAGAAAGTACAAAGGTTTGCAACAAGGTTAGTTCCAGAGCTAAGGGGAATGTCCTATGAAGAAAGATTAAGGGAAATCGGCCTGACGACACTGGAGGACAGGAGGGTCAGGGGAGACATGATAACGACATATAAAATACTGCGTGGAATAGACAAGGTGGACAAGGACAGGATGTTCCAGGGAGGGGACACAGAAACAAGAGGCCACAATTGGAAGTTGAAGACACAAATGAGTCAGAGAGATAGTAGGAAGTATTTCTTCAGTCATAGAGTTGTAAGGCAGTGGAATAGCCTAGAAAATGACGTAGTGGAGGCAGGAACCATACACAGTTTTAAGACGAGGTTTGATAAAGCTCATGGAGCGGGGAGAGAGAGGGTCTAGTAGCAACCGGTGAAGAGGCGGGGCCAGGAGCTAGGACTCGACCCCTGCAACCACAAATAGGTGAGTACAAATAGGTGAGTACACACACACAAACACACACACACACACACACACACACACACATATACATATATATATATATATATATATATATATATATATATATATATATATATATATATATATATATATATATATATATATATATATACATATATATATATATTCTAGGTAGTAGGTTGGTAGACAGCAACCACCCAGGGAGGTACTACCGTCCTGCCAAGTGAGTGTGAAACGAAAGCCTGTAATTGTTTTACATGATGCTAGGATTGCTGGTGTCTTTTTTTCTGTCTCATAAATACGCAAGATTTCAGGTACGTCTTGCTATTTCTACCTACATTTAGGTCACACTACACATGCATGTACAAGCATATATATACACACCCCTCTGGGTTTTCTTCTATTTTTCTTACTAGTTCTTGTTCTTGTTTGTTTCCGCTTATTTTCATGAAGAAGTGGAATAGAATCCTTCTTCCGTAAGCCATGCGTGTCGTAAGAGGCAACTAAAATACCGGGAGCAAGGGGCTAGTAACCCCTTCTCCTGTATATATTACTAAATGTAAAAGGAGAAACTTTTGTTTTTCCTTTTGGGCCACCCCGCCTCGGTGGGATACGGCCGGTGTGTTCAAGAAGTATATATATATATATATATATATATATATATATATATATATATATATATATATATATATATATTTATATATATATATATATATATATATATATATATATATATATATATATATATATATATATATATTTATATATATATATTTATATATATATATATATATATATATATATATATATATATATATATATATATATATATATATATATATATATATATATATATATATATATATATATATATGTCGTGCCGAATATGTAAAACTGGTCAATTAGCAAGAACTCATTTAAAATTAAGTCCTTTCTAAAATTTTCTCTTATACGTTTAAAGATATATATTTTTTTCATTAATGTTGATGTTAAAATTTATAATTTTGCACCAAAAGGAACTTAGAAAACTTACCTAACCTTATTATAACAAGCGCAATTTATTTTAGCCTAACCCAACTAAATATATTTTAGATTTGTTTACAGTAATTTAATACTAAACAAACACAGTGAAATATATTTTTTTCGTTAGGTTCAGAATGATTTTGGCGAAATTATTTCATACACAAATTTTCACTTGTCCTATATGGCAAGATGAACGTTGCTATTTAAGCCAAGATGGCAAGTTCTGCCTATTCGGCACGACATATATATATATATATATATATATGTGTGTGTGTGTGTGTGTGTGTGTGTGTGTGTGTGTGTGTGTGTGTGTGTGTGTGTGTGTGTGTGTGTGTGTGTGTGTGTGAACTAACTCACCTATTTGTACTCATTTATTTGTGGCTCCGCCTCCTCGCTGATCGCTACTAAGTTCACTGTTTCCCTGCTCCAAGAGCCTTATCGTTCCTCTACTTAAAGCTATGGATAGATCCTGCCTCCGTTGCTTTGCTTTCCAGATTGTTCCACTTCCTGACAACTCTAAGGCTGGAGAAGTACTTCCTAACATCTCTATGAGTCATCTGAGTTTTTAACTTCTAGTTGTGTTCCTCTGTTGCTGTGTCCCATCTCTGAAATATTCTGGCTCTATCCACCTTGTCAATTCCTCTCAGTACTTTATACATCGTTATCATGTTTCCACTATCCCTCCTGTCCTCCAGTGTCGTCAGGTTGAGTTTTCTTAACAGTTCATCGTAGTACATACCCCTTAGCTCCGGGACTAGTCTTGTTGCAAACCTTCTTTAATTTCTTGGCGTGTTTGACTATGCGTGGGTTCCATACTGGTGCTGCATCCTTTTCCTTGAGTGAGTTTTGCAGCTTTTGACCTCCTGTCTGCGGTCTTCTTTGTCCTTCCCCAAGCTTCATGTTAAACTCCAAGAACCATTTGTCGGACCATGCTTGCAGCCTCTCCAGATCCCCTTGTAGGCCTAACTGATCCTCGTCCTCTTGTATTCTCCTCGTTAGCTTCACATCGTCTGCGATCAGGGACACCTCTCAATCTGTCCCTTCCATCATGTAATTCGCATATACAAGAAACAGCACCAGGCCTAGAATTGACCCTTGTGGAACCCCACTCGACATATGCACCCATTCTGACGCCTCGTCATGTACCAACACACGCTGTTTCCTTCCTGTCAGGTATTCCCTGATCCACTGTAGTACTTTCCCTGCTATTCCTGCCTGCTCCTCTAGGTTTTCAACTATTCTCTTGTGTGGTACTGTGTCGAAAGCCTTCTTACAGTCCAAGAAGATGCAGTCTACTCATCCCTCTCTCTCCTGTCTTACTTCTGTTACCTTACTGTAGAACTCCAGTAGGTTTGTGATGCTTGATTTCCCTTCCATGAAACCGTGCTTGTTGTCATGTACGAGCCCGTTCCTTTGTAGGTGCTCCACTACTCTTCTCTAGATAATCTTCTCCATAACTTTACATACTGTACATGTCAGTGACACTGGTCTGTAGTTTACTGCTGCCTGTCTATCTTCTTTCTATAAAAATCGGGACTACGTTTACTATCTTCTACATCTCAGACAGTTTCCCTGTTTTGATAGATTTTTTGAAGATTATTGTTAGTGGCACACACAGTGCATCTGGTCCCTCTCTCAGGACTCAGTGAGTGATATTATCTGGGTTCACCGCTTTTGAGGTATCTAGTTCACATAGCAGTTTCTTCAATTCCTCCTCAACTGTGTGCAGTGCATCCAGCACTTGTTAGTGCACTCTATCGCCTCGGGGTGCTGGAAGCCTCTTTGTCTCCACTGTGAATACTTCCCTGAATCTTGAGCTGAGCTCCTTTCAACTCTCTGGTCGCTCCCTGTGAGCTCCCCTCCTTCCTTCCTCAGCCTGATTACCTGGTCCATGACTATTGTTTTCCTCCTGACGTGGCTGTATAACATATTTGGGTCAGATTTTTGCATTTGATGCTAAGTCTTTCTTGTATTGCCGCTGGGCCTGTATCCTTATCTATGCATACTCATTTCTGGCTCTTCGCCTCAGCTCCTTGTTTTCCTGGGTCCTTTGCCTTCTACACTTTCTCCATGCTTCAGCACACTTTATGTGTGTGTGTGTGTGTGTGTGTGTGTGTGTGTGTGTGTGTGTGTGTGTGTGTGTGTGTGTGTGTGTGAACTAACTCACCTATTTGTACTCATTTATTTGTGGCTCCGCCTCCTCGCTGATCGCTACTAAGTTCACTGTTTCCCTGCTCCAAGAGCCTTATCGTTCCTCTACTTAAAGCTATGGATAGATCCTGCCTCCGTTGCTTTGCTTTCCAGATTGTTCCACTTCCTGACAACTCTAAGGCTGGAGAAGTACTTCCTAACATCTCTATGAGTCATCTGAGTTTTTAACTTCTAGTTGTGTTCCTCTGTTGCTGTGTCCCATCTCTGAAATATTCTGGCTCTATCCACCTTGTCAATTCCTCTCAGTACTTTATACATCGTTATCATGTTTCCACTATCCCTCCTGTCCTCCAGTGTCGTCAGGTTGAGTTTTCTTAACAGTTCATCGTAGTACATACCCCTTAGCTCCGGGACTAGTCTTGTTGCAAACCTTCTTTAATTTCTTGGCGTGTTTGACTATGCGTGGGTTCCATACTGGTGCTGCATCCTTTTCCTTGAGTGAGTTTTGCAGCTTTTGACCTCCTGTCTGCGGTCTTCTTTGTCCTTCCCCAAGCTTCATGTTAAACTCCAAGAACCATTTGTCGGACCATGCTTGCAGCCTCTCCAGATCCCCTTGTAGGTCTAACTGATCCTCGTCCTCTTGTATTCTCCTCGTTAGCTTCACATCGTCTGCGATCAGGGACACCTCTCAATCTGTCCCTTCCATCATGTAATTCACATATACAAGAAACAGCACCAGGCCTAGAATTGACCCTTGTGGAACCCCACTCGACATATGCACCCATTCTGACGCCTCGTCATGTACCAACACACGCTGTTTCCTTCCTGTCAGGTATTCCCTGATCCACTGTAGTACTTTCCCTGCTATTCCTGCCTGCTCCTCTAGGTTTTCAACTATTCTCTTGTGTGGTACTGTGTCGAAAGCCTTCTTACAGTCCAAGAAGATGCAGTCTACTCATCCCTCTCTCTCCTGTCTTACTTCTGTTACCTTACTGTAGAACTCCAGTAGGTTTGTGATGCTTGATTTCCCTTCCATGAAACCGTGCTGGTTGTCATGTACGAGCCCGTTCCTTTGTAGGTGCTCCACTACTCTTCTCTTGATAATCTTCTCCATAACTTTACATACTGTACATGTCAGTGACACTGGTCTGTAGTTTACTGCTGCCTGTCTATCTTCTTTCTATAAAAATCGGGACTACGTTTACTATCTTCTACATCTCAGACAGTTTCCCTGTTTTGATAGATTTTTTGAAGATTATTGTTAGTGGCACACACAGTGCATCTGGTCCCTCTCTCAGGACTCAGTGAGTGATATTATCTGGGTTCACCGCTTTTGAGGTATCTAGTTCACATAGCAGTTTCTTCAATTCCTCCTCAACTGTGTGCAGTGCATCCAGCACTTGTTAGTGCACTCTATCGCCTCGGGGTGCTGGAAGCCTCTTTGTCTCCACTGTGAATACTTCCCCGAATCTTGAGCTGAGCTCCTTTCAACTCTCTGGTCGCTCCCTGTGAGCTCCCCTCCTTCCTTCCTCAGCCTGATTACCTGGTCCATGACTATTGTTTTCCTCCTGACGTGGCTGTATAACATATTTGGGTCAGATTTTTGCATTTGATGCTATGTCTTTCTTGTATTGCCGCTGGGCCTGTATCCTTATCTATGCATACTCATTTCTGGCTCTTCGCCTCAGCTCCTTGTTTTCCTGGGTCCTTTGCCTTCTATACTTTCTCCATGCTTCAGCACACTTTATGTGTGTGTACTCACCTATTTGTACTCACCTATTTGTGGTTGCAGGGGTCGAGTCCTAGCTCCTGGCCCCGCCTCTTCACCGGTTGCTACTAGGCCCTCTCTCTCCCCGCTCCATGAGCTTTATCAAACCTCGTCTTAAAACTGTGTATGGTTCCTGCCTCCACTACGTCATTTTCTAGGCTATTCCACTGCCTTACAACTCTATGACTGAAGAAATACTTCCTACTATCTCTCTGACTCATTTGTGTCTTCAACTTCCAATTGTGGCCTCTTGTTTCTGTGTCCCCTCCCTGGAACATCCTGTCCTTGTCCACCTTGTCTATTCCACGCAGTATTTTATATGTCGTTATCATGTCTCCCCTGACCCTCCTGTCCTCCAGTGTCGTCAGGCCGATTTCCCTTAATCTTTCTTCATAGGACATTCCCCTTAGCTCTGGAACTAACCTTGTTGCAAACCTTTGTACTTTCTCTAGTTTCTTGACGTGCTTTATCAAGTGCGGGTTCCAAACAGGTGCTGCATACTCCAGTATGGGCCTGACATACACGGTGTACAGTGTCTTGAATGATTCCTTACTAAGGTATCGGAATGCTGTTCTCAGGTTTGCCAGGCGCCCATATGCTGCAGCAGTTATCTGATTGATGTGTGCTTCCGGAGACATGCTCGGTGTTATACTCACCCCAAGATCTTTCTCCTTGAGTGAGGTTTGCAGTCTTTGGCCACCTAGCCTATACTCTGTCTGTGGTCTTCTGTGCCCTTCCCCTATCTTCATGACTTTGCATTTGGCAGGATTAAATTCGAGAAGCCATTTGCTGGACCAGGTGTCCAGTCTGTCCAGGTCTCTTTGAAGTCCTGCCTGGTCCTCATCAGATTTAATTCTCCTCATTAACTTCACATCATCTGCAAACAGGGACACTTCTGAGTCTAACCCTTCCGTCATGTCGTTCACATATACCAAAAATAGCACTGGTCCTAGGACCGACCCCTGTGGGACCCCGCTCGTCACAGGTGCCCACTGTGATACATCATTACGTACCATGACTCGTTGTTGCCTCCCTGTCAGGTATTCTCTGATCCATTGCAGTGCCCTTCCTGTTATATGCGCCTGATGCTCTAGCTTCTGCACTAATCTCTTGTGAGGAACTGTGTCAAAGGCCTTCTTGCAGTCCAAGAAGATGCAATCAACCCACCCCTCTCTCTCTTGTCTTACTTCTGTTATTTTATCATAAAACTCCAGAAGGTTTGTGACACAGGATTTGCCTTCCGTGAATCCGTGCTGGTTGGCATTTATACTCCTGTTCCGTTCCAGGTGCTCCACCACTCTCCTCCTGATAATCTTCTCCATAATTTTGCATACTATACACGTCAATGACACAGGTCTATAGTTTAGTGCCTCTTTTCTGTCTCCTTTTTTGAAAATGGGAACTACATTTGCCGTCTTCCATACCTCAGGTAGTTGCCCAGTTTCCAGGGATGTGTTGAAGATTGTGGTAAGTGGTACACACAACATATCTGCTCCCTCTCTAAGGACCCACGGAGAGATGTTGTCCGGTCCCATTGCCTTTGAGGTATCGATGTCCCTTAGCAGTTTCTTCACCTCCTCCTCATCTGTATGTATGTCGTCCAACACTTGTTGGTGTATTCCTTGTTGGTGTCCCCATCTGGTCTGTCCCCCCAGAGTCCTTCCTGTCTCTACTGTAAATACTTCCTTAAATCTCGTGTTGAGCTCCTCACATACCTCTTGATCGTTTCTTGTGAGTTCTCCACCTTCTTTCCTCAGCCTTATCACCTGGTCCTTGACTGTTGTCTTCCTCCTAATGTGGCTATACAGCAGTTTCGGGTCAGATTTGACTTTCGATGCTATGTCGTTTTCATACTGTCGCTGGGCCTCCCTCCTTATCTGCGCATACTGGTTTCTGGCTCTTCTACTAATCTCCTTGTTTTCCTGGGTCCTATGCCTCCTGTACCTTTTCCATTCTCTGTTGCACTTAGTTTTTGCCTCCCTACACCTTCGGGTAAACCAAGGACTCGTTTTGGTCTTCCTATTATTTCTGTTTCCCTTGGGAACAAAACTTTCCTCTGCCTCCTTGCACTTTGTTGCCACATATTCCATCATCTCGTTTACTGATTTTCCTACCATTTCTCTGTCCCACTGAACCTCCTGCAGGAAGTTTCTCATACCTGTGTAGTCCCCCCTTTTATAGTTTGGCCTGTCCCCTTCAGTTCCTGTTACCTTCTCCACTTGTAACTCTACTATATAGTCAAAACTCAGAACCACATGATCGCTAGCTCCAAGGGGCCTCTCGTAAGTGATGTCCTCAATGTCTGAACTGCTCAGGGTGAACACAAGATCCAGTCTTGCTGGCTCATCCTCCCCTCTCTCTCTGGTTGTGT
>NC_091292.1:31471168-31483668 GCF_038502225.1 Cherax quadricarinatus | reverse complement strand
TCTAATTTCTGGACGTGCTTGACCAGGTGTGGGTTCCAAACTGGTGCTGCATAGTCCATTATGGGCCTGACGTACACGGTGTACAATGTTTTGAGCGATTTCTTACTGAGGTATCGGAACGCTATTCTCAGGTTTGCCAGGCGCCCATATGCTGCAGCAGTTATCTTGTTGATGTGTGCTTCCGGAGACGTGCTTGGTGTACTCACCTAATTGTGGTTGCAGGGGTCAAGACTTAGCTCCTGGCCCCGCCTCTTCATTGATCGCTACTAAGTCCTCTCTCTCTCTGCTCTCTGAGCTTTGTCATATTGGTGTGTGTGTGTGTGTGTTTGTTTGTGTGTGTGTGTGTGTGTGTGTGTGTGTGTGTGTGTGTGTGTGTGTGTGTGTGTGTGCGTGTATACTTATCTGAAGAGTGCTGCTGGGGTGAACGCCCACATAGCATGGGTGAACGTCGTGTACAAGATCAGTGTAATCTTGACCACAGTACAAGAGCTTAATATGTTGCGTAGCCCTGAATAATTAGTGTAACTCTAGTGAGTTGCAAAGATTCTGCAACTTACGGCAGTAATTTTACACAGTGGGGTCTTTTTCTGGTAAATTACCCCAGGTTCAGCTGCACTCTCTCATCTCTTGCTCATTCATCTTACGGTCACTGTTCAACAGTCCCACTCCTTATATCATTTATTACGCACCTGGACTGATGCCCAGGGATATATGGTAGGCTGAAGAAAAAACAGAAATAAAACAACAGCAACTTTAATAGTTTAACAAGAGGACATGGAGATTATTTGCAGAAATCAACAATGGTAAGGCACAAACACATAATAAAGATCATTAAAATCCATTATAAATTAATAAGATCACAAAACAGTATCACTAGATTCAGCACCGAAGGCACTTCTAGTGCTCAATAAAAGACGCAAAAGCCAGTGTCTCAGCACTCCGCTTTTCTCCGAACACTATTTGGCAATGAATTTGATATCACTGCATAGTCACAGTACTGCACTTCACTGTTAGAGTATCCCAGATCTATCGCATCACTTAACAGGATACTGTTTGAATGTGTCCTTGGCGGTGCCTCCATTGCTAACTTTCTTCTTCGTGGACTACCTGATTACTTATTTTTTTAGGATGGAAGTCAGGATGGGGTCCTTGGTACTTCCTGACTAACTGAATCAGGTTAGCAACCACTTCAGCCATGTTTGCAACGATGCTATCCAGTGCTCTTCATTCCTGAGAATGAAGCCGGTGGCGAAATCAAAGTAGTTTAGGATACCTAATAACCAATCACAAGCGGATATTATGAGCATCCGAGAACAGACTCAGAGACATTACATTACGATGCATAATTTATTCCTAAGAAGTATACCATTATTATATATATATATATATATATATATATATATATATATATATATATATATATATATATATATATATATATGTATATATATATATATATACATATATATATATATATATATATATATATATATATATATATATATAAATATATATATATATATATATATATATATATATATATATATATAATATATATATATATATATATATATATATATATATATATATATATATATATATATATATATATATATATATATATATATATAAATATATATATATATATGTATATATTTTATATATATATATATATATATATATATATATATATATATATATATATATATATATATATATATATATATATATATGTCGTGCCGATTATGTAAAACTGGTTAATTAGCAAGAACTCATTTAAAATTAAGTTCTATCCGAAATTTTCTCTTATACGTTTAAAGATATATTTTTTCATTAATGTTAATGTAAACATTTTTAATTTTGCACCAAAAGAATCTTAGAAAACTTACCTAACCTTATTATAACAAGCGCAATTTATTTTAGCCTAACCCAACTAAATATATTTTAGATTTGTTTACAATAATTTAATACTAAATAAACACAATGAAATATATTTTTTTCGTTAGGTTCAGAATGATTTTGGCGAAATTATTGCATACACAAATTTTCGCTTATCTTATATGGCAAGATGAGCGTTGCTATTTAAGCCAAGATCGCAGGTTCTGCCTATTCGGCACGACATATATATATATATATATATATATATATATATATATATATATATATATATATATATATATATACAAACACTGATCTCTGGCTGAAGGAGACTCGAACCTACGAACCTTGGAACAAGGTACGCAGTGCTTTACCAATCTACCCACACTGGACAATACCTTGGAGTCCAACTTGCGCTAGACTTTGATCCAAGGCAGCCAGCTTTCAGGGAGAAGGCTTACAGCTTTTCATCTTATCCCCTTCATGCATCAGCCTTACTAGAGATATTAACAATGGAAGGAATTCGCAAGAACAGGCGAAATATACACAAACACAGATCTCTGGCTGAAGGAGACTCGAACCTACGAACCTTGGAACAAGGTACGCAGTGCTTTGCCAATCTACCCACACTGGACAATACCTTGGAGGGACTCGGCCGATGTGTTAACAATATATATATATATATATATATATATATATATATATATATATATATATATATATATATATCTATATATATATATTTCAACAAGTTGGTCGTCTCCCACCGAGGCAGGGTGACCCAAAAAAGAAAGAAAATCCCCAAAAAGAAAATACTTTCATCATCATTCAACACTTTCACCACACTCACACATTATCACTGCTTTTGCATAGGTGCTCAGAATACAACAGCTTAGAAGCATATACGTATAAAGATACACAACATATCCCTCCAAACTGCCAATATCCCAAACCCCTCCTTTAAAGTGCAGGCATTGTACTTCCCATTTCCAGGACTCAAGTCCGACTATATGAAAATAACCGGTTTCCCTGAATCCCTTCACTAAATATTACCCTGCTCACACTCCAACAGATCGTCAGGTCCCAAGTATCATTCGTCTCCATTCACTCCTATCTAACACGCTCATGTACGCTTGCTGGAAGTCCAAGCCCCTCGCCCACAAAACCTCCTTTACCCCCTCTTTCCAACCCTTTCGAGGACGACCCCTACCCCTCTTTCCTTCCCCTATAGATTTATATGCTTTCCATGTCATTCTACTTTGATCCATTCTCTCTAAATGACCAAACCACCTCAACAACCCCTCTTCTGCCCTCTGACTAATGCTTTTATTAACTCCACACCTTCTCCTAATTTCCACACTCCGAATTTTCTGCATAATATTTACACCACACATTGCCCTTAGACAGGACATCTCCACTGCCTCCAACCGTCTCCTCGCTGCTGCATTTATATATATATATATATATATATATATATATATATATATATATATATATATATATATATATATATATATATATATATATATATATATATATATATATGTCGTGCCGAATAGGCAGAACTTGCGATATTGGCTTAAATAGCAACGCTCATCTTGCCATATAGGACAAGTGAAAATTTGTGTATGTAATAATTTCGCCAAAATCATTCTGAACATAACGAAAAAAATATATTTCACTGTGTTTGTTTAGTATTAAATTATTGTAAACAAATCTAAAATATATTTAGATGCGTTAGGCTAAAATAAATTGTTCTTTTTATAATAAGGTTAGGTAAGTTTTCTAAGATTCTTTTGGAGCAAAATTAAAATTTTTTACAATAACATTAATGAAAAAAATATATCTTTAAACGTATTAGAGAAAATTTTAAAAAGGACTTAATTTTAAATGAGTTCTTGCTAATTGACCAGTTTTACATGTTCGGCACGACATATATATATATATATATATATATATATATATATATATATATATATATATATATATATATATATATATATATATATATATATATATATATATATATATATATATATATATATATATATATATATATATATATATATATATATATATATACATATATATATATATGTATATATATATATATATATATATATATATATATGTATATATATATGTATATATATATATATATATATATATATATATATATATATATATATATATATATATATATATATATATAATGTCGTGCCGAATAGGCAGAACTTGCGATCTTGGCTTAAACAGCAACGCTCATCTTGCCATATAGGACAAGCGAAAATTTGTGTATGCAATAATTTCGCCAAAATCATTCTGATCCTAACGAAAAAAATATATTTCACTGTGTTTGTTTAGTATTAAATTATTGTAAACAAATCTAAAATATATTTAGTTGGGTTAGGCTAAAATTAATTGTTTTTGTTATAATAAGGTTAGGTAAGTTTTCTAAGATTCTTTTGGTGCAAAATTATAAATTTTTACATCAACATTAATGAAAAAAATATATCTTTAAGCGTATAAGAGAAAATTTCAGAAAGGACTAAATTTTAAATGAGTTCTTGCTAATTGACCAGTTTTACATATTCGGCACGACATATATATATATATATATATGTATATATATATAATATATATATATGTATATATATATAATATATATATATATATATTTATAGATTATATATATATATATAGTCTTTATTTAAAGACAAAATACATTGACAAAAATACAATAGGGAGTAAAACAACATAGATAACATCTCAGAGCTACATCTAGAATACTTCGTCCAGATCCCCGGCGGTGGGTCGCGTCTCAGAATGCTGCAGGAATTTACCCTCTGGATCGCAACACTGAGTCTCTGAAAGAGGAAGCTGGCTGCCCTGTGTTCCTTGGTTTCTATGATTAGTTTTTCACCCAGCTCTTTGAGGAACTTTTGAGCACACTTGCCCCATACTCCAAGGGTCTCCGACCCTATTGGGATGAAATTATAGCAAGGGGGAAGGTCTTCATATATGCGAGTCTTCTGGGTCTCCCTGTGGCTGGCAGCTCCACCTCCTTCAGCCTCGGAGTATGGCAAACAGTTGTCTTGCCAATGTGGCGGCACAGGTGTAGTCTCAGGCAATCTGCTTACCATCCTTCCATGGAAGCACAGTGGCTCCATCAGGACTCTTTTGACTTCTGTCAGACCTCTGTACTTGGGGTTCCCGTTCAGCTGGGCAACAGGCTGTGGCGAGGCTTCTCTTTATAATGTTGCTGACCTCTTCATGTCTGGCATACTTCCCTTCTGATGTGTGACACACGAAACCATGAAGTCCAAATTGATCAGCCGTCGCCCTGCCATAAATACACCTATGTTCAGTGAGTATGGGAGCGGCTAGGCGAGCAGCAACGCCAATCAGAATGACCTGTGGGTGGAGTCGAGTGCCCAAGGACGAATTGGGAACAAATAGAAGGAAATCTCCTGAATGTTGTGCCTTCACCGCTAGGAGACGAGCTTTGTCCTTTCCTGAAGCGTTGATGAGCATTGCTTTGGCGATTTTTTCCATGATCGGTTTGCGCACCCGTATACCTCCCAGTCGCACTGGGAAGGTTGCCTGATCCCATTGCTGACCTTCCAGTGACAGATTCAGTGCCATCTTAAAGATTGATATCAGGGGTGAGTTATATTCGTTGAGTGTTGTATATATATGTAATGTGTGTGTGTATTTAATTATTTGTGTTTATTTATTTTACATTTATGTATATAGACTTGTAATCAACCGAGGTAGAGGCAGAGATGTAAAATACGTGTACTTGTCATGTGGTTGCTCTAAGGTACATGGTAGCTACTGTCACGTGATCTGGGTCTGCATGCTGATTGGTCGACTGTTCGCAGCAAGGTCCACGGAAGGTGGAGAATTCATTAAGGGTTGTCAGGCTGGGAAAAGAAATGAAACCATGGGGGAAAATGGGAGGAAACGTTGCCTGGGAGAAACATGGAAGGGTTATATTTTTGAAAGAGTGGCTCAGTTAATGCTGGAAAATTTTAAGCCCTTTGTAACTATCTTGTCAGAAATGCTAATCATGTCTTCTTGCGTTGATCGACTGCTGACCAATGAACACAGATTGACGTTCACGATAAGTTCTGCGTTAATAAGACACTAGTGCAGTACCTGGCTACCATTAATAAAGAGACGTTCAGCCTGCGTAGCAGGCTTTTACAGTCTAATATAGAGACATGAGGTGAAAGTAAGCAATAGCGGTGGTTACATCAGCCTGCTGAGTAGGTGATATCTCTCACCAGTAAAGATACGGAGGTGCTGCTCATGTCTTATTCATCAACTTGTCGGCATTGTACATCTGTAAGCTATAATCCTGCCTTACTGAGCAGACTGATAACATGCAGATTTTATATGGATGAGTCCGAAGTAACATAATATTTCTTATAAATAATTTTCCGTGATATATATTAAAAAAAATAGTTTGACTGGACTAGATTTATTTAAAACATTTAAGATTCTATTGCATTAGTGAGTTAATTAGATGTAAATATTTGGCTTAAATTAAAATAATATTTGATAGATAATATATATAGGTTATTATTAGCCTATTTACGGCCGGCTTTATCAATATATAAACTATATTGCAGTGAAAGCGGTTGTATTAAATGACTTCCAGCCTATGTGTAATAAATTGTAATAATTGCAAAACGGCCAAAATTTCTTAGAAAAATATGAAAATAGGAGCATCTTTTAACGTAATTGGATACATCTGCAGTGTGCTGCTACCCTATTCCATGTGATAGTTACACCGTGTGAACAAAAGCTAGCTATGTTTCCCCTGTCATAAGGAAGAAACAGTCATCAGCAGGGAGGAGGGGGTTTCGAGATCTATCTGGCATATCTATCAGTGAATTAGGCTGGATAGAGAAGGTGGTTCACTCACCTTACTTCTACTGTTTCCTGTACTTGGTTGGTCACTAATTACCTTAGGATTGCAGCCAGTAACCAGTCATTCTCGCGGATAATGTAGAAAAGTGCTTCTATGATGAGTTACAAACAGAAGCAGCATGTGTGTCAAGAGAAAACTCACTGCCACTGTCAGTAACAGCTGTACATTCTCGTACAAGCTGGTGAGTCGCAGCTGCGCTCACTCGAGTGTACAAGTCACTAAATACAGAGCAGAATATAGATAGTGTATTTTTCCTTCTCCATGTAAAAGTTACATTTACATACACTCTGTTACACATCTTGTCTTCTTGCGGAGAGATGGTTGCATCTGATGGTCTGTTCTTAATACGTGTATTTCAGGTAGTTTTTCAATATAAGCCAAAGTAGGAATTTTCAGTTAAAAAAGTTAGTTTGCTCTGAATAAAGTGATGTAATGTTGTTCTACCTTATTTTCAAAATAGTTATATAAATTATATACATAGTTTATAGACCAACGGAGGGCAAACTGCGGCTGCGAGTCGCATGCGGCTCCCGAAACTACTCCGTGGGGCTCACGAGACAATATTGGGTTTCATTTACATTTTTCCTAAAATTTTTTATTAATAACCTATTGTACCAAAGTATGTATCAATATTATTATATATATATATATATATATATATATATATATATATATATATATATATATATATATATATATATATATATATGTATATATATATATATATACATACATATATATATATACATACATATATATATATATATATATACTTATATATATATATATATATATACATATATATATATATATATACTTACATATATATATATATATATACATATATATATATTTATATATACATACATATATATATACATACATATATATATATATACATATATATATATATACATACATATATAATGTGGCATTTATGGATTTGGAAAAGGCGTATGACAGGGTGGATAGGGGGGCAATGTGGCAGATGTTGCAGGTGTATGGTGTAGGAGGTAGGTTACTGAAAGCAGTGAAGAGTTTTTACGAGGATAGTGAGGCTCAAGTTAGAGTATGTTGGAAAGAGGGAAATTATTTCCCAGTAAAAGTAGGCCTTAGACAAGGATGTGTGATGTCACCGTGGTTATTTAATGTATTTATAGATGGGGTTGTAAGAGAAGTAAATGCGAGGGTCTTGGCAAGAGGCGTGGAGTTAAAAGATAAAGAATCACACATAAAGTGGGAGGTGTCACAGTTGCTCTTTGCTGATGACACTGTGCTCTTGGGAGATTCTGAAGAGAAGTTGCAGAGATTGGTGGATGAATTTGGTAGGGTATGCAAAAGAAGAAAATTAAAAGTGAATACAGGAAAGAGTAAGGTTATGAGGATAACAAAAAGATTAGGTGCTGAAAGATTGGATATCAGATTGGAGGGAGAGAGTATGGAGGATGTGAATGTATTCAGATATTTGGGAGTGGACGTGTCAGCGGATGGGTCTATGAAAGATGAAGTGAATCATAGAATTGATGAGGGGAAAAGGGTGAGTAGTGCACTTAGGAGTCTCTGGAGACAAAGAACTTTGTTCTTGGAGGCAAAGAGGGGAATGTATGAGAGTATAGTTTTACCAACGTTCTTATATGGGTGTGAAGCATGGGTGATGAATGTTGCAGCGAGGAGAAGGCTGGAGGCAGTGGAGATGTCATGTCTGAGGGCAATGTGTTGTGTGAATAAAATGCAGAGAATTCGTAGTTTGGAAGTTAGGAGGAGGTGCGGGATTACCAAAACTGTTGTCCAGAGGGCTTAGGAAGGATTGTTGAGGTGGTTCGGACATATAGAGAGAATGGAGCGAAACAGAATGACTTCAAGAGTGTATCAGTCTGTAGTGGAAGGAAGGCGGGGTAGGGGTCGGCCTAGGAAAGGTTGGAGGGAGGGGGTAAAGGAGGTTTTGTGTGCGAGGGGCTTGGACTTCCAGCAGGCATGCGTGAGCGTGTTTGATAGGAGTGAATGGAGACAAATGGTTTTTAATACTTGACGTGCTGTTGGAGTGTGAGCAAAGTAACATTTATGAAGGGGTTCAGGGAAACCGGCAGGCCGGACTTGAGTCCTGGAGATGGGAAGTACAGTGCCTGCACTCTGAAGGAGGGGTGTTAATGTTGCAGTTTAAAAACTAGTGTAAAGCACCCTTCTGGCAAGACAGTGATGGAGTGAATGATGGTGAAAGTTTTTCTTTTTCGGGCCACCCTGCCTAGGTGGGAATCGGCCAGTGTGATAATAAAATATATATATATATATATATATATATATATATATATATATATATATATATATATATATATATATATATATATATATATATATATATATGTCGTGCCGAATAGGCAGAACTTGCTATCTTGGCTTAAATAGCAACGCTCATCTTGCCATATAGGACAAGTGAAAATTTGTGTATGCAATAATTTCGCCAAAATCATTCTGAACCTAACGAAAAAAATATTTCACCGTGTTTGTTTAGTATTAAATTACTGTAAACAAATCTAAAATGTATTTAGATGGGTCAGGCTAAAATAAATTGTTCTTGATATAATAAGGTTAGGTAAGTTTTCTAAGATTCTTTTGGTGCAAAATTAATTTTTTTTTACATTAACATTAATGAAAAAAATATATCTTTAAACGTATAAAAGAAAATTTCAGAAAAGACTTAATTTTAAATGAGTTCTTGCTAATTGACCAGTTTTACATATTCGGCACGACATATATATATATATATATATATATATATATATATATATATATATATATATATATATATATATATATATATATATATATTCTGATAATGGTACATACTATACTACTATAGATTATTAATATAAAATTTCAGGAAAAATGGTAATGAATCCCAATATTGTGTGGAGAGCGGCACGGAGTAGCTTATCGCAAGCCGCAGTTTGCCCGGTGTCGTATTATATCAGTTTGGCAACTAAATTTACTCACTTATAGGACGAGTTGGGCCTTTCTGCTAGGTTTGAGAGTCTTAAGCTAGTGTTCTCATTGTTGCTATGGCTTCGGTTTCCATAATAAAGATGTTTCTGACATGTAGTTCTTGGCACTAAATTAGTCCAGGTATACCTATGTGAGGCGAACTTGTTTCTTGCAAATGACGTAAACTGTCAGGTAGAAATGCGTTCTTCTTATTATTATTATTAAAGATTCGCCGGTATTCTCCCGGCCCGGGCCTTTTCCAAGTAGTGGCCCGGCCTTGGCTCCCTGTCTAGGGAGTGTCTGAGACCTAAGTCTCCCATGGGAGGAGGCACAAGCACCTCCTCATCTTCGGGACCAACTGTCCCCAGGCCTAGCCACATTCCCCGCCCTCACGGGGATCGTAGGGAGAAGTTAGGCCTCTCTGGTCTACCATTCCCGTCCACAGGAGGCTAATGGGAATGACGGTCTTGTGGGCTGAAAGCTCGGGCTCCGGCACCTACCCTACTACCCTAGAAGGGTTGGGCATGGTGTCGATGTTCTGCGTTCTTATATGCATATATATATATATATATATATATATATATATATATATATATATATATATATATATATATATATATATATATAGATATACATATATTTGTAAGTTTATCTGGCCTCCTAAAATGTGCCCTTTCGTACAAATTTCCTGTTTATTATTATTTTCAATGTCACACTCTAGGTAAGTGATAAAGAATATTTGTCAGCTGACTCCTCAGATGGCTAATGACTTACGATTTTCCTTGCACATCGTGCTAGACGTATTCACTCTTAATAAAAGTCTTCATGCTTAACTCTCATATTATGTATGCATACAGTCTTTCGCTTAATTGAAGCTCCTTTCTTCTAGTACTGAATCTTATCAGTACTATACTTATCAGTGTGATGTGAGGAGAAGAGCTGTGGTCGGGAAGGGTGGGCATGTCTGCAGCCAGTCAGACAGAGATGGTCCTGGAGACAAGGGAGGTAAGGGTGACTGGACCAGCAGCCACGCTAGGCTTGGCACCCTCTACAT
Source organism: Cherax quadricarinatus (assembly GCF_038502225.1). NCBI lineage: Eukaryota > Metazoa > Arthropoda > Malacostraca > Decapoda > Parastacidae > Cherax > Cherax quadricarinatus. The sequence goes on along the minus strand of NC_091292.1, from coordinate 31,472,818 downwards.
CATGATGTCCAGACTTACTCACGGCCATGATGATTCTGTAGGAGAATGTATCAACGTTATATCTATTAATTTTATTATTTAGTTAAAGTTTGAAATCGATGTAATTAAGTTTAATTAAGCAATACACTTTTTTATGAAATTACAGTTATTGAGAGACGACACTACTAGTATGTCTCAAGGTCATTCACATGCTTGTTCAGACATCTACCACTTTCTCCCACATATACTTAGTCTGGATATTGTTTACAGTGAAGAAAATACACACCTTTATCAACAAAGTCATTCGGAATTGAGACACAATATGCGGGTTGTGGTATTTTATTGACGAAGTCGTTTCGTTCACCAGGGTTGTTATCAATAACAGGACGTAAGTATAAAGTGTTCGGGGAGACGTTATGTTATAAAAAAATATAGGTAAAAGAGGTTTCTTTTGAGTAGCCAGGCTAGGAGACGAAGTTAGGCGATCGCAGTGTCAGTTGTAGGGAAGAAACTCGATAAAACATTAAAGATTGTGAACTATCCAGGGTTTTGAGAAATAGTATTGGTTGTGGCTATTACATTTACTAGATTTTAAACTAATCTGTTGCAACGGTCACTATCTTTCATGATGAGTCTTGCCTCTTCCAAATTCATCAGATGGTTCTCTGTGTTTCGAAGTAGAATGCATGCGTTACTAGTGTCATAACCTTCACACTGTATAGTATCAACGCTGGCACAGATGTTCATTGGTTTTCCTTTTTGATAATGCCTTTTATGATTATGATGAAATTTTGGTGACCTTGATATGGGCTTTTACCTGAAAGGTATTGGGAAGGCTGGTGAAAGTTTGGTTGACAGGAAGTCCAGTATATCTATGGGTTTAGCACCAGAACTAGAGTTGCGTAGCATTTTCTCGGCTCTCTTCCTACTCTTCCTCTTCTCTACATTTTTCCTCGAGAGACGCAGGAAGTAGTAGAAATCCGATGATGATCCCATGCTTGGTTCTGTCGTCGTGATGTAAGTAATAATGTTGGTAATTTTTATTTGTTAGATTAAGGTAAACATTGAAATCAAGTTTATCGCCATTTTTTTCGTATAAACACGTAGAGGAAAGGAATCTCCTTTCTTCCTCATAGCTAAACTTGATAGAAAATTCCAGAGCTGATGTGGTTGAGGAAATTCAGTGTGCTATGGCGTTTGGGGAGATAACTATAATATCGTCAATATATCTTTGCTACTTCGAGGTGAGATCTTAAGGGATTTGAACAGTGAATAAAAAAAGATTTCTTCACATAATCTCATTTATATCCAGACCAACATAAACTTACAGTCTGCCGAAGATGCATAAACAGGGGATCACAGTGAGGCCTGTTACCTCAGGAGCAACATTAATTAGCCGTCCTATTAGATAAACTTCTAAGGAATAAGGAGTTACTTTAGTATCGGGCTGACGTCCTTATTTACCAAAGTGTCCACCACTCAAGCCATTATGTGAAACTTCATCACGGACTCAACTTACCCCCACCGGCACAAGATTTCCTCGTCGCCATTGAATTAGTGTGTTAACTACCTCTATTTTTTTTCGATACTTCACGGTACACATACGCACGATAAGGCACCTAAATTACTGGAACGGTTGAAGTCCTTTGATGTGTATTCCGTGGAACGCAG
>NC_091292.1:31411168-31463668 GCF_038502225.1 Cherax quadricarinatus | reverse complement strand
CTACAAGACCTTGCACAACAGCTCCTTCCCTTCGTCCCTCTACTTCTCCAAAGTCCAAACAATTCACAAAATGTAAATCTCCTTTAACCTCTCCTTCACTTATCCTACCAGGACTCTTTCCTTTCCAGTCTCTGTATCTAGCTCTGTACCTCTTACCAGCTCTGTTACGAGTGTGAAGGTTCATCCTTCCCCTTGAACAGTCCCTTCCTCTTCTGTCCCCTCCCAGATTTCTTCCTCTCTTGTCCCCTTCCTAAGCTTCTTCTCAAGTTAACTCTAACCTTTCGTCTCCTTACTTTACTACACAAACTTTGATGATCCTTCCTCTAGCACTCCTCACAGCCCTTTCTAACTCTCCCTCTGTTGTCCACTCCACCCTTGCTACTCTATAATCCTGCACTATCCCTGCACTTGCTCGGTAATATAGAATCTCAAGATACAACACTTGTTTCACTGTTCATCAACTTTTAATTGACATTGCTCACTGCATATTTCTGTCCCTCACTCTTTTAATTACACTGTATCACTGGCGTCTGACACTTCATTACGGACACTGTCCTCAGACTCCTCCTCACCTTATTCCCTTCAAGGAGGAGGAAGGACACTTTTTGTCCTTCCCTTCGTCGGATAGCAGCATTTTTTTTTTTTGCCTCCCATTCAACCGATACCGATTTAGCTCTTCCTCGTGAAAATAATAATCCTATTCTCAAATTATCTCCAGTTCTCTAAATATGCTCTTGCAATTTAGAGACATTCTTCTAACTTCTGGAACAGACCTGTGGATTCAGCAGCTGTCAAAATTTATCCATATCTGTCGTATGTGCTCCACACTTATGTGTGTTGCATTGGCTATAAGCTGGATCTTGTAACCACTCGTAGACTTTTGTATAAAAAACTAATTATCCAAATGGTCTTTCATGTCTCTCTTTCTTTGTATGTTCCAGCAGTACAACTATAGGGAATTAATATGTTTAGGATATACTTAGAGCTGTATAGTAGACCACAAAGCATATCAACAATGCTAGCCTGGGCAAGGAGGATACGGTGCTTCACTAAAAATATACTAACAGCCACTTGACACTAACTTAGAGAATAGGTCTATAGGCTCAATTTAAAACATAGACATTCTGTTGAATTGTGGTTGTGGTTGGCTCTGCTTAATTAGCATAACATGTCAAAATTTCCTGGTTATTATTTACATATATTAGTATTTTTTTCTAAATTCTAAGGACGGGAAGTTTCCCCTTGCTTATTTTATCTCTCCCAGAAGATACCAAACTGCATTCATTGTTAATGAAACTGTAAGTTTATCTCCCGAACATCATAAATGATCTGCATTGCGAGTGATAAGATCAGGAAACCATAAATACCTCAGTATGCTAGACAGATTAAAGCTGGACATACCCGTGGTCGCCAAGAAGTTCTTGTAAGTGACCCAGTGACTGTAGTCAGTGGCCTGCCAGCCTAGTACGTGGCGGGTAAACGCGAAGACATAGGGAGCTAAGGGAGAAAACACAAGGTTAATCTAAAAAAAAAATAGGTAAAAAATAGGTATAGGTTAATGGATACCACACGACTCTTTAGAATGTTCTCGATAAGCTTTCCTAATCATATATCTTTTGTTTCACAGTTTTCTTCTGCACTGATCAAGTCCCACAAGTTAAAAATTCGACTTAATTTTTTAAAAAATTGTTTAAATGAACAAGTTCTGCCCAAGTCTCTTTTACCCAATAGACTCCTTGACATGAGAGATCGTCCTTTTGATGATTTTATGAGAATTATTCTTCAGAAACATATTGAAATAACTAAAATACAGGAGAAGGAAGCATTCAAAATATTGAGAAACAAAAAATACTCTTTTAATCAGGCCATTCCATCAGAATGGAAACACAGTATGTTGGATCATTGCTATAATAAACTCAGAAGAATTTGTAATGAACTCAAGAGAAAACTACAAAGAAAATTAGACATTTTAATTGAAAATAGTGATTGGACAAAGCATGCTAATAACAATTTTGTAATTAACTTATCAGATGAAATTTTAGACAAACATACAACTGCTGCTCTAGCTTTTGGCCTAAGTTTTGCAACTTCAAAAAAACTTAATAATGTTGAAATTGCAAAAGCTTTTTGTAACTTTGAAAAATTTTCTGATTTATCCTCTGATGAAATTAATATTAGTAAAGGAATGGTATATAGCTCTATGTTAAAACCAAACATTCCCAATTGCCCTCAAAGATTCTTTAAGTCTTATGATACACTTAATAACAATAAAAATTTGCGCCTTACTAAAGCAGACAAAATAAATGCAATAGTAATTATGAAAGAAAATGATTACCAAGAAAAAATGAATAATCTCTTAGATGATACTGAAACCTATTCTAAACTTAGGAAAAATCCCTAGAAACCGTTAACAGCAATTTCAATAAAACAATAAAACATCTACTGAAAGGCAAAGATGAATTAGTCAAACAATTTACTTCCACTAATCCATCTTTACCTTACATGTATGGACTAATAAAAACACACAAACCAGGGAATCCAGTCAGACCAATTATTAGCTCCATAGGATCAGTTTCATATAAATTATCCAAATGGCTTGTTGATATTTTGAGCCCTATTGTTGGCAAAATTTCTAACTTTAATGTTAAAAACAACATAGACTTGGTTGATAAATTAAGCTCCTTGACTGACTTAAATGATTTTAACATGGTTAGTTTTGATGTTACTTCCTTGTTTACGAAAGTTCCTGTTGATGATTTATTAAGTTTCTTATCTGAAGAACTCGTTAACTATGATTTACCATTGCCAGTTCCTACTATCATTAAACTTATTAAACATTGCATTGTTGATGCAAAATTTGTATTTAATGATAAGTTTTACACTCAGAAGTTTGGTATGGCAATGGGAAATCCTCTTTCACCTGTTCTTAGTAACCTATACATGGAATTTTTTGAAACAAGGTTGCTTAACACAATCCTCCCTAATAGAGCTAAATGGTTCAGATATGTTGATGATATTTTGTGTCTTATGCCCAAAAATGTAGATATACACCATTTTCTTGGAAAATTAAATAGCTTAGCCCATTCTATAAACTTTACTGTTGAGTCTGAAGAAAATAACTCATTGCCTTTTCTAGATGTTTTAATTATTAAGGGTAATAATGAATTCAAATTTAAAATTTACAGAAAACCTACAAATAACTGTTCCTATGTCCACTATTATTCCTCGCATCAAGATAGAGTCAAACTGTCTGTTTTCTCATCAATGTTTTTGAGAGCTTTACGAATTTGTAGTCCTGAGTTCATAGATGAGGAAATATCCAAAATTTATGAAATAGGTAATGATTTAAAATACCCAAGAAATGTAATTGATAAATCTTTTAAAGTTGCTAGAAACACTTTTTATAATCCAAAAAGGGGCAACCAGCCTTATTCAACTAAAAATATGTTGGTTCTCCCTTACCATGAAAACTTGGTTGATATGCCTTCTCTTCTTAAGACTTATAATATTAAAGTTGTATTCAAAAATCTTGATACAGTAAAAAAACTTTTGATAAAGAATTCCCCCCAAAATGCTGATGGATGTGTCTATAAGATTCCTTGTAAAATTTGCGATAAAGTTTATTACGGTCAAACTGGTAAAAATCTCGAACTAAGATTAAAACAACATAAATATAGCATTAGAACTGGACAAGATTCCAATGCTCTATTTATTCATGTAAGAGATTTTAACCATCCAATTGATTTTCAAAAAGTTGAGAAAGTAGTATCAAGCAAGTCCATGGTCGACAGGAATATAATTGAATCTTGTTTCATAAAAAGCAGTTTTGACAATAATATGAATATTTCCTTTGGTTTATATAAATTAGATCCATTTATAATTAATAGAATTTTGGAAGAATTTAATAAAACACTGGACAAATAATTTTTAAATTTTCTTGGGTAGAATAGCTTGAGGGTGAGTTTTGCAAAGGACCTATCCAAGTTGGCTCGCCGCGCGTCACGTGTTTAACCGTTGTGGGATCTGATAGTGAGGTGCTGGCCGGACCCCTTATATAGCTTCCTTGGATGCTTCACTTTCATAGTTCCTTGATAATGTGAGTAGTCACGAAAGCGCTTGGAATTTCTCTATTCTTTCAGAGTGGTTGTTTTGCATATTTTGAAATCACCTGTTCACTGTGATCATATTGCATATATATATATATATATATATATATATATATATATATATATATATATATATATATATATATATATATATATATATATGCAAAACAACCACTCTGAAAGAGAAATTCCAAGCGCTGTCGTGACTACTCACATTATCACGAAAGCGCTTGGAATTTCTCTTTCAGAGTGGTTGTTTTGCATATTTTGAAATCACCTGTTCACTGTGATCTTATTGCATATATATATATATATATATATATATATATATATATATATATATATATATATATATATATATATATATATATATATATATATGTATGTAATTTACAGAAGTAGGTTGGTAGATAGCAACCACCCAGGGAGGTACTACCGTCCTGCCAAGTGAGTGTAAAACGAAAGCCTGTAATTGTTTTACATAATGGTAGGATTGCTGGTGTCTTTTATCTCCCTCATAAATGTGCAAGATTACAGGTATGTCTTGCTACTTCTACTTACACTTTGGTCACCCTTCACATACATGTACACGTTTATTTATACACACTCATCTAAGTTTTCTTTGATTTTATCTTAATAGTTCTTGGTCTTATTACTTTTCCTTTTATATCCATGGGAAAGTGGAATAATCCTTTAAAGATTACTAAAAAGAATAAGAAGAAGAAAATTGTCAAAGTGGGAAGTCTGAATGTGCGTGGATGTTGTGAAGATGGTAAGAAAGAGATGATTGTGGATGTTATGAATGAGAAGAAGCTGGATGTCCTGGCTTTAAGTGAAACAAAGCTGAAGGGGGTGGGAGAGTTTCAATGGAGAGGAATAAATGGGATTAGGTCATGGGTTTCAAATAGATTTAGAGCTAAAGAAGGAGTAGCAATAATGTTGAAGGATAAGCTATGGCAGGAAAAGAGGGACTATAAATGTATTAATTCAAGGATTATGTGGAGTAAAATAAAGATTGGATGTGAAAAGTGGGTTATAGTAAACGTGTATGCACCTGGAGAAGAGAGAAGTGTAGAGGAGAGAGAGAGATTTTGGGAAATGTTGAGTGAATGCGTGGGGAGTTTTGAATCAAGTGTGAGAGTAATGGTGGCTGGGGATTTCAATGCTAAAGTGGGTAAAAATGTTGTGGAGGGAGTAGTAGGTAAATTTGGGGTGCCAGGGGTAAATGTAAATTGGGAACCTTTAATTGAGCTATATGTAGAAAGAGGTTTGGTAATAAGTAATACATATTTTATGAAAAAGAGGATAAATAAATATACAAGGTATGATGTAGCACGTAATGAAAGTAGTTTGTTAGATTATGTATTGGTGGATAAAAGGTTGATGGGTAGGCTCCAGGATGTACATGTTTATAGAGGGGCAACTGATATATCGGATCATTATTTAGTTGTAGCTACAGTTAGAGTAAGAGGTAGATGGGACAAGAGGAAGGTGGCAACAACAAGTAAGAGGGAGGTGAAAGTGTATAAACTAAGGGAGGAGGAAGTTCGGGTAAGATATAAGCGACTATTGGCAGAAAGGTGGGCTGGTGCAAAGATGAGTAGTGGGGGGGTTGAAGAGGGTTAGAATAGTTTTAAAAATGCAGTATTAGAATGTGGGGCAGAAGTTTGTGGTTATAGGAGGGTGGGGGCAGGAGGAAAGAGGAGTGATTGGTGGAATGATGAAGTAAAGGGTGTGATAAAAGAGAAAAAGTTAGCTTAAGAGAGTTTTTTTACAAAGCAGAACTGTTATAAGAAGAGCAGAGTATATGGAGAGTAAAAGAAAGGTCAAGAGAGTGGTGAGAGAGTGCAAAAGGAGAGCAGATGATAGAGTGGGAGAGGTACTGTCAAGAAATTTTAATGAAAATAAGAAAAATTTTTGGAGTGAGTTAAACAAGTTAAGAAAGCCTAGGGAAAGTATGGATTTGTCAGTTAAAAACAGAGTAGGGGAGTTAGTAGATAGGGAGAGGGAGGTATTAGGTAGATGGCGAGAATATTTTGAGGAACTTTTAAATGTTGAGGAAGAAAGGGAGGCGGTAATTTCATGCACTGGTCAGGGAGGTATACCATCTTTTAGGGGTGAAGAAGAGCAGAATGTAAGTGTGGGGGAGGTACGTGAGGCATTACGTAGAATGAAAGGGGGTAAAGCAGCTGGAACTGATGGGGTCATGACAGAAATGTTAAAAGCAGGGGGGGATATAGTGTTGGAGTGGTTGGTACTTTTGTTTAATAAATGTATGAAAGAGGGGAAGGTACCTAGGGATTGGCGGAGAGCATGTATAGTCCCTTTATATAAAGGGAAAGGGGACAAAAGAGATTGTAAAAATTATAGAGGAATAAGTTTAATGAGTATACCAGGAAAAGTGTACGGTAGGGTTATAATTGAAAGAATTAGAGGTAAGACAGAATGTAGGATTACGGATGAGCAAGGAGGTTTTAGAGTGGGTAGGGGATGTGTACATCAAGTGTTTACATTGAAGCATATATGTGAACAGTATTTAGATAAAGGTAGGGAAGTTTTTATTGCATTTGTGGATTTAGAAAAGGCATATGATAGAGTGGATAGAGGAGCAATGTGGCAGATGTTGCAAGTATATGGAATAGGTGGTAAGTTACTAAATGCTGTAAAGAGTTTTTATGAGGATAATGAGGCTCAGGTTAGGGTGTGTAGAAGAGAGGGAGACTACTTCCCAGTAAAAGTAGGTCTTAGACAGGGATGTGTAATGTCACCATGGTTGTTTAATATATTTATAGATGGGGTTGTAAAAGAAGTAAATGCTAGGGTGTTCAGGAGAGGGGTGGGATTAAATTATGGGGAATTAAATACAAAATGGGAATTGACACAGTTACTTTTTGCTTATGATACTGTGCTTATGGGAGATTCTAAAGAAAAATTGCAAAGGTTAGTGGATGAGTTTGGGAATGTGTGTAAAGGTAGAAAGTTGAAAGTGAACATAGAAAAGAGTAAGGTGATGAGGGTATCAAATGATTTAGATAAAGAAAAATTGGATATCAAATTGGGGAGGAGGAGTATGGAAGAAGTGAATGTTTTCAGATACTTGGTAGTTGACGTGTCGGCGGATGGATTTATGAAGGATGAGGTTAATCATAGAATTGATGAGGGAAAAAAGGTGAGTGGTGCATTGAGGTATATGTGGAGTCAAAAAACGTTATCTATGGAGGCAAAGAAGGGAATGTATGAAAGTATAGTAGTGCCAACACTCTTATATGGGTGTGAAGCTTGGGTGGTAAATGCAGCAGCGAGGAGACGGTTGGAGGCAGTGGAGATGTCCTGTTTAAGGGCAATGTGTGGTGTAAATATGCAGAAAATTCGGAGTGTGGAAATTAGGAAAAGGTGTGGAGTTAATAAAAGTATTAGTCAGAGGGCAGAAGAGGGGTTGTTGAGGTGGTTTGGTCATTTAGAGAGAATGGATCAAAGTAGAATGACAGGGAAAGCATATAAATCTATAGGGGAAGGAAGGCGAATTAGGGGTCGTCCTCGAAAGGGTTGGAGAGAGGGGGTAAAGGAGGTTTTGTTGGCGAGGGGCTTGGACTTCCAGCAAGCGTGCGTGAGAGTGTTAGATAGGAGTGAATGGAGGCGAATGGTACTTGGGACCTGACGATCTGTTGGAGTGTGAGCAGGGTAATATTTAGTGAAGGGATTCAGGGAAACCGGTTATTTTCATATAGTCGGACTTGAGTCCTGGAAATGGGAAGTACAATGCCTGCTCTTTAAAGGAGGGGTTTGGGATATTGGCAGTTTGGAGGGATATGTTGTGTATCTTTATACGTATATACTTCTAAACTGTTGTATTCTGAGCACCTCTGCAAAAACAGTGATAATATGTGAGTGTGGTGAAAGTGTTGAATGATGATAAAAGTATTTTCTTTTTGGGGATTTTCTTTCTTTTTTGGGTCACCCTGCCTCGGTGGTAGACGGCCGACTTGTTGATATATATATATATATATATATATATATATATATATATATATATATATATATATATATATATATATATATATATATTTATATATATATATATATAAATATATATATATATATATATATATATTTATATATATATATATAAAATATATATATATATATATATATATATATATATATATATATATATATATATATATATATATATATATATATATATATATATATATGTCGTGCCGAATAGGCAGAACTTGCGATCTTGGCTTAAATAGCAACGCTCATCTTGCCATATAGGACAAGCGAAAATTTGTGTATGCAATAATTTCGCCAAAATCATTCTAAACCTAACGAAAAAAATATATTTCACTGTGTTTGTTTAGTATTAAATTATTGTAAACAAATCTAAAATATATTTAGTTGGGTTAGGCTAAAATAAATTGTTCTTGTTATATATATATAATATATATATATATATATAATATATATATAATATATATAATATATATATATATGTATGTATGTATGTATGTATGTTTTATTTATTTTATTATCACACCGGCCGATTCCCACCAAGGCAGGGTGGCCCGAAAAAGAAAAACTTTCACCATCATTCACTCCATCACTGTCTTGCCAGAAGGGTGCTTTACACTACAGTTTTTAAACTGCAACATTAACACCCCTCCTTCAGAGTGCAGGCACTGTACTTCCCATCTCCAGGACTCAAGTCCGGCCTGCCGGTTTCCCTGAATCCCTTCATAAATGTTACTTTGCTCACACTCCAACAGCACGTCAAGTATTAAAAACCATTTGTCTCCATTCACTCCTATCAAACACGCTCACGCATGCCTGCTGGAAGTCCAAGCCCCTCGCACACAAAACCTCCTTTACCCCCTCCCTCCAACCCTTCCTAGGCCGACCCCTACCCCGCCTTCCTTCCACTACAGACTGATACACTCTTGAAGTCATTCTGTTTCGCTCCATTCTCTCTACATGTCCGAACCACCTCAACAACCCTTCCTCAGCCCTCTGGACAACAGTTTTGGTAATCCCGCACCTCCTCCTAACTTCCAAACTACGAATTCTCTGCATTATATTCACACCACACATTGCCCTCAGACATGACATCTCCACTGCCTCCAGCCTTCTCCTCGCTGCAACATTCATCACCCACGCTTCACACCCATATAAGAGCGTTGGTAAAACTATACTCTCATACATTCCCCTCTTTGCCTCCAAGGACAAAGTTCTTTGTCTCCACAGACTCCTAAGTGCACCACTCACTCTTTTTCCCTCATCAATTCTATGATTCACCTCATCTTTCATAGACCCATCCGCTGACACGTCCACTCCCAAATATCTGAATACGTTCACCTCCTCCATACTCTCTCCCTCCAATCTGATATTCAATCTTTCATCACCTAATCTTTTTGTTATCCTCATAACCTTACTCTTTCCTGTATTCACCTTTAATTTTCTTCTTTTGCACACCCTACCAAATTCATCCACCAATCTCTGCAACTTCTCTTCAGAATCTCCCAAGAGCACAGTGTCATCGGCAAAGAGCAGCTGTGACAACTCCCACTTTGTGTGTGATTCTTTATCTTTTAACTCCACGCCTCTTGCCAAGACCCTCGCATTTACTTCTCTTACAACCCCATCTATAAATATATTAAACAACCACGGTGACATCACACATCCTTGTCTAAGGCCTACTTTTACTGGGAAAAAATTTCCCTCTTTCCTACATACTCTAACTTGAGCCTCACTATCCTCGTAAAAACTCTTCACTGCTTTCAGTAACCTACCTCCTACACCATACACTTGCAACATCTGCCACATTGCCCCCCTATCCACCCTGTCATACGCCTTTTCCAAATCCATAAATGCCACAAAGACCTCTTTAGCCTTATCTAAATACTGTTCACTTATATGTTTCACTGTAAACACCTGGTCCACACACCCCCTACCTTTCCTAAAGCCTCCTTGTTCATCTGCTATCCTATTCTCCGTCTTACTCTTAATTCTTTCAATTATAACTCTACCATACACTTTACCAGGTACACTCAACAGACTTATCCCCCTATAATTTTTGCACTCTCTTTTATCCCCTTTGCCTTTATACAAAGGAACTATGCATGCTCTCTGCCAATCCCTAGGTACCTTACCCTCTTCCATACATTTATTAAATAATTGCACCAACCACTCCAAAACTATATCCCCACCTGCTTTTAACATTTCTATCTTTATCCCATCAATCCCGGCTGCCTTACCCCCTTTCATTTTACCTACTGCCTCACGAACTTCCCCCACACTCACAACTGGCTCTTCCTCACTCCTACAAGATGTTATTCCTCCTTGCCCTATACACGAAATCACAGCTTCCCTATCTTCATCAACATTTAACAATTCCTCAAAATATTCCTTCCATCTTCCCAATACCTCTACCTCTCCATTTAATAACTCTCCTCTCCTATTTTTAACTGACAAATCCATTTGTTCTCTAGGCTTTCTTAACTTGTTAATCTCACTCCAAAACTTTTTCTTATTTTCAACAAAATTTGTTGATAACATCTCACCCACTCTCTCATTTGCTCTCTTTTTACATTGCTTCACCACTCTCTTAACTTCTCTCTTTTTCTCCATATACTCTTCCCTCCTTGCATCACTTCTACTTTGTAAAAACTTCTCATATGCTAACTTTTTCTCCCTTACATCATCATTCCACCAATCGCTCCTCTTCCCTCCTGCACCCACTTTCCTGTAACCACAAACTTCTGCTGAACACTCTAACACTACATTTTTAAACCTACCCCATACCTCTTCGACCCCATTGCCTATGCTCTCATTAGCCCATCTATCCTCCAATAGCTGTTTATATCTTACCCTAACTGCCTCCTCTTTTAGTTTATAAACCTTCACCTCTCTCTTCCCTGATGCTTCTATTCTCCTTGTATCCCATCTACCTTTTACTCTCAGTGTAGCTACAACTAGAAAGTGATCTGATATATCTGTGGCCCCTCTATAAACATGTACATCCTGAAGTCTACTCAACAGTCTTTTATCTACCAATACATAATCCAACAAACTACTGTCATTTCGCCCTACATCATATCGTGTATACTTATTTATCCTCTTTTTCTTAAAATATGTATTACCTATAACTAAACCCCTTTCTATACAAAGTTCAATCAAAGGGCTCCCATTATCATTTACACCTGGCACCCCAAACTTACCTACCACACCCTCTCTAAAAGTTTCTCCTACTTTAGCATTCAAGTCCCCTACCACAATTACTCTCTCACTTGGTTCAAAGGCTCCTATACATTCACTTAACATCTCCCAAAATCTCTCTCTCTCCTCTGCATTCCTCTCTTCTCCAGGTGCATACACGCTTATTATGACCCACTTCTCGCATCCAACCTTTACTTTAATCCACATAATTCTTGAATTTACACATTCATATTCTCTTTTCTCCTTCCATAACTGATCATTTAACATTACTGCTACCCCTTCCTTTGCTCTAACTCTCTCAGATACTCCAGATTTAATCCCATTTATTTCCCCCCACTGAAACTCTCCTACCCCCTTCAGCTTTGTTTCGCTTAGGGCCAGGACATCCAACTTCTTTTCATTCATAACATCAGCAATCATCTGTTTCTTGTCATCCGCACTACATCCACGCACATTTAAGCAACCCAGTTTTATAAAGTTTTTCTTCTTCTCTTTTTTTAGTAATTGTATACAGGAGAAGGGGTTACTAGCCCATTGCTCCCGGCATTTTAGTCGCCTCATACGACACGCATGGCTTACGGAGGAAAGATTCTTTTCCACTTCCCCATGGACAATAGAAGAAATAAAAAAGAACAAGAGCTATTTAGAAAAAGGAGAAAAACCTAGATGTATGTATATATATATATGCATGTGCGTGTCTGTGAAGTGTGACCAAAGTGTAAGTAGGAGTAGCAAGATATCCCTGTTATCTTAGCGTGTTTATGAGACAGAAAAAGAAACCAGCAATCCTACCATCATGCAAAACAGTTACAGGTTTTTGTTTCACAGTCATCTGGCAGGACGGTAGTACTTCCCTGGGTGGTTGCTGTCTACCAACCTACTACCTTATGTATGTATGTGTGTATTATTACATAATATGGTACAAAAAGGTTTAACAGATACATTGTTGATATAAAGATGGCATATACAGTACATGAGATGTGAGAGATAAATGTCTAGTACATAGTGTTACATGTTTGTCACTGATTATAATGTGAAAATCTCATCAAGCTCTTCAGAACTGTGGCGCGTGCCCAAAATACAGCAGGCATTACCCCTCTGAACAGCAGCGCTGAGTCGCTGGAACAGAAAACTAGGATCCCTAGTTACCCTGATGAGTCTTTTGCCTAACTCCTTAAGGAACTTAGATGCAAACATATAATGATGGGCAAGTTCTCCATATTTTCTAGACTTTTGGGACTCCCTGAAGCTGGCTGCTGCCCCTCCTTCCTCCCTGGTGTATTGGAAATAGATATCAGCCAAGGTAGATGCACATGTGTAGTCCCACACCACCTGCTTACCGTCTGTCCAGGCTTGAAGTGTGATACCATCTGGACGCTTCCGGCTGCTATCAGATTTGCATAGTTGGGGTGGCTCCCTTACTGCTGGGCATCCGGCTGTTGTGAGGCTCTTCTTGTTAATGTTATTAACCTCCTCATGTCTTGCAATCTTTCCCACGGATTTACGGCACACAAGACCATGGTACCTGAACCGGTCTGATGCTTCACTGCCACAAATACACCTGTGTCCGGCGAGAATAGGGGCGGCAAGTCGAAGGGCAACACCAATGCGGATGGTCTATGGGTCGAGCTGCGTGCCAAGGCTGGAGTTGGGAACAGCCAACAGAAAGTCCCCTGCATGAGAGTTCTCAATGCCAGGAGGCGGGCTCTATCCTTCCCTGACACACTCTGAATCATTGTTGAGGCTATTTTCTTCACTATCGGGCCATCCCAGTGCGACTGTTTGTAGTTGTTGGGGGAAGCAGGTCTAGTTTCGGAGCCAGTTGGATTATCCCAGATCATGACTCCGTCAATGAACTTTTGGTCCTGGACTCCAATCTTGTCCCTAAGATGTTCAGGGAGAATTGTTGCTACAAGCCCTCTGGAAGCAATGCATGAGGACAGAAAAGCAGGTAGCGCAATCTGTGATGACTTGCGGACACCAAAGCCTCCTAGTCTGACTGGAAGTGTAGCTTGGTTTCAATGCCCATCTTCTAGAGTAAGGTTAAGTACTTTCGTAAAAATCTGCCTCAGGATACTGTCATATTCGTGCAGTATAGGGTTATCATATGAAGGTGCACATCTTAGGAAATATGTCAACCTGGGCAGACTCAAGCACTTTGTGAGAAGGTACAAAGCATCGTGGGTGTCAAGATTGCCTATTCGTTGTTCCATTCTCCTCAATTCTTCCAATTTCTTCCTGAGGATTGTGTCAATGGCATCGCTTCCCAGAGATGCTCCAAGCAAGACACTATTTGTAGGGGCAATGACTGATGCTCCTGGTAGTTTGGATCTCGCTGCACTTATCACTTCTTGACTGACTGAGATGATTTCACATTTGGATGGATTCAGGATGAGACCCATTTCCTGTCCCCGTGTCATCACTTGTGCAAGATCACCTAAGAGGGACTCCTTTATACCTGCTATTGTGCCATCATCCAGGGTTTAGCTCACTGGTCAGTCTGACTGTGATTTCCCTAACTGCTATACAGAAGATATATATATATATATATATATATATATATATATATATATATATATATATATATATATATATATATATATATATATATATATATATATATCATATATCATATATATATATATATATATATATCATATATGATATATATATATGATATATATATATATATATATATATATATATATATATATATATATATATATATATATATATATATATATATATATATATATATATATATATATATATATGTCGTGCCGAATAGGCAGAACTTGCAATCTTGGCTTAAATAGCAACGCTCATCTTGCCATATAAGACAAGCGAAAATTTGTGTATGCAATAATTTCGCCAAAATCACTCTGAACCTAACGAAAAAAATATATTTCACTTTGTTAAGTATTAAATTATTGTAAACAAATCTAAAATATATTTAGTTGGGTTAGGATAAAATAAATTGATCTTGTTATAATAAGGTTAGGTAAGTTTTCTAAGATTCTTCTGGTGCAAAATTATAAATTTTTACATTAACATTAGTGAAAAAAAATATATCTTTAAACGTATAAGAGAAAATTTGAGAAAGGACTTAATTTTAAATGAGTTCTTGCTAATTGACCAGTTTTATATATTCGGCACGACATATATATATATATATATATATATATATATATATATATATATATATATATATATATATATATATATATATATATATATCTATATATGCAAGACAAGCCACGGAGGTGGAAATCTGTAGCTCAAGCATTTTCACACTTCTCAGTGCATCATCAGGTACTGTGCAACGTTGCAAGAGAACAACTAAAGCAGGTAGAGTTCTCAGGGTAGGGTAGTGCGGATGTGCCACCGTCCACGGTTTCCCTTAGAATGTGGTCAGTGGTCAGTATAGTAGGGTGGGGTTGGCACTGACCACATTCTAAGGGAAACAGTGGACGGTGACACATTCGCACTACCCTACCCTGAGAACTCTCCCTGCTTTAGTTGCTCTTTTGCAACGTTGCACAGTACCTGATGATGCACTGAGAAGTGTGAAAGTGCTTGAGCTACATATATGTAGAACAACCACTGTGAAAAAGTACTGAAATTCCAAGCGTTTTCGTGACTTCTCACATTATCAAGGAACTATATAGTTCCTCGATAATGTGAGAAGCCACATTTTTTCACAGTGGTTGTTCTTCATATTGTGATATCATCTGTTTACTGTGATCTTATTGCATAATATATATATATATATATATATATATATATATATATATATATCTATATATATATATATATATATATATATATAATCACTTGCAGCAACAAATGAGAAAGATATGTAATACAGCCACAGGAAGTCTAAATGAGGCAATCATCAGAAGCCAATTCATTAAATGGATCAACCAAGGCTAGAAGGAAAGACAGAGGAGCTAAGAAGGAATCAAGATACCTTATGAATCTGAATCAGAACTGTCGCTTTATCGGATAGATAACTGCTTCATTGAAAATATCGTTCGCAACTTAGGAAGTGATCGCTTCGCAACAGGAAAGATCGTAGTTAAGTTGGTATTAATTAGATTTGTTTCCTGACGGTTATTAGTCATATGATGACCTTCCACTGGCTTACCGACTGGCAGCTCACAGCCTGGATGTATTCCCAAAATGCTCTGAACCTCCTGCTAAGTGGTGGTGGCTTCGTGGGCAATGTTTGTATATCAACCGTGTGTAATTTGTCGGGAATGTTGTGTTGTTGTTGCCAAGCTTCTCATGAAAGCCATGTGACCAGTCGTCTAGGCAGGCAGTAGAGTACAGTACAGTATTTTTTCCATTTCTTGTACCTGTTGGAAATATCACACCATATTTCTCCTTACTTTTTTAGCAAAAATCCACAGTACCGTACTGAATTCCATACATGTACGGTTGCGTTCTGACAGCCTTCCCAGTTGTGGGTCAACCTGGGTTTCATCTCACTGTATTTGTTGGCTCGTGCCGCTATGTGGATAGAATTCCTCACTACTAGTTTCTTCTGCCCTTTGGTGCTGTGGTGATCCGTGTTGAAAAGATTTATGTACAAAATTATTGGTTTAATTAGGTGTATGTGTTGAGACATTGCTCTCTGCTTCTCTCCAAGAAAACAATGTTCACTGTACTGTACTGCAAGTAAGGCCTTGACTTATGCCATTATGTATCTATTTATCACTATTTCCAACTGTCAGAACGTGGCTAGAATGGACAAGTAACGCGGAACCATCCTATAACATGCTAAATGATCAATATTCCATGTTCATCTAGATTAAACTAGCAATATTTGCTGTCAGGAACTGCTTAAATCCTCCGACCTGGTTTGTGGTTGCAATATTCATCAACTAAGACAATTATTGAATTTTACAATTAAATACTGTTCTTCGTTATTTAACAGTCAGGTCTACAGCCATTATGAGGGTGTTGATAAGGGCTCTGGTGGCCTGGTGGTTAACGCTCTCGCTTCACACGGTGAGGGCCTGGGTTCGATTCCCAGCCAGAGTAGAAACATTGGACGTGTTTCTTTCCACCTGTTGTCTATGTTCCCCATCAGTAAAATGGGTACCTGGGTGTTAGTCGACTGGTGTGGGTCGCATCCTGGGACACTGACCTAAGGAGGCCTGGTCACAGACCGGGCCGCGGGGGCGTTGACCCCCGGAACTCTCTCCAGATATGGGAAACACTTTGGGTCCCACGTTCAGTAATATATTGTTGTTTTCACTGACAGTAATGGTTCGATGATTGCCTATAGAAAATGTCGTATTTCCCAGTTAACTTATGTATTCTCCTTAGGTCTATTCATATTTAGATATAGGAATATGTGTGTTGCTATGAATTTCCTTAATATTATTAATTACTAATGCTGAAAGCAGAGAATCCTTTTAATTCCAGGCTGAGGTTTATCAAGTGTACAGGAATGAGCAAATATACCGCCTTATAAGGTGCCTTATAAGGTGCCTTATAAGACAAACGAGAGCCTTTACTCATCACTGTGTGTGTGATAAAGAGCCCGATCAGCTGGGCTGAGGCCAGCAGTAATAGCCTGGTTGGTTAGGCCCTGATAAACCGGGAGGCCTGGTCAAGGACTGGGCAGCGGGTCGTTGGTCCTCGGAACGACCTCCAGGTAGATTTCAGCCACTTTTTACCTACCAGTTACTAATAGGTTATAATGTAAATAGTATTCAAATCTATATCCATTTCTCATATAACTCACATCATTCTCTCATGTTTACCTGGAGTTTACCTGGAGAGAGTTTCGGGGGTCAATGCCCCCGCGGCCCGGTCTGTGACCAGGCCTCCTGGTGGATCAGCGCCTGATCAACCAGGCTGTTGCTGCTGGCTGCACGCAAACCAACGTACGAGCCACAGCCCGGCTGATCAGGAACTGACTTTAGGTGCTTGTCCAGTGCCAGCTTGAAGACTGCCAGGGGTCTGTTGGTAATCCCCCTTATGTGTGCTGGGAGGCAATTGAACAGTCTCGGGCCCCTGACACTTATTGTATGGTCTCTTAACGTGCTAGTGACACCCCTGCTTTTCATTGGGGGGATGGTGCATCGTCTGCCAAGTCTTTTGCTTTCGTAGTGAGTGATTTTCGTGTGCAAGTTCGGTACTAGTCCCTCTAGGATTTTCCAGGTGTATATAATCATGTATCTCTCACTCCTGCGTTCCAGGGAATACAGGTTTAGAAACCTCAAGCGCTCCCAGTAATTGAGGTGTTTTATCTCCGTTATGCGCGCCGTGAAAGTTCTCTGTACATTTTCTAGGTCGGCAATTTCACCTGCCTTGAAAGGTGCTGTTAGAGTGCAGCAATATTGTATGTATGTAATTACCATTATCACAGAACATCGAGAGTAATGGATACCTGGAGTTTAGCCGGAGGTTATTCCGGGGATCAACGTCCCCGCGGCCCAGTCCATGACCAGGCCTCCTGGTGGATCAGGGCCTGATCAACGAGGCTGTTACTGCCGGCCGCACGGAGTCCAACGTACGAACCACAGCCCGGCTGATCTGGCACTGACTTTAGGTATCTGTCCAGCTCCCTCTTGAAGACAACCAGGGGTCTATTGGTAATTCCGCTTATGGCTGGTGGGAGGCTGTTGAACAGTCTTGGGCCCCGGACACTTATTGTGTTTTCTCTTAGTGTACCAGTGACGCCCCTACTTTTCACTGGGGGTATGTTACATCGCCTGCCAAGTCTTTTGCTTTCGTAGGGAGTGATTTCTGTGTACAGGTTACGAACCAGTCCCTCCAGAATCTTTCAGGTGTAGATTATGATATATCTCTCTCGCCTGCGCTCCAGTGAGTACAAGTCAAGTGCTTCCAGGCGTTCCCAGAAGTTAAGGTGTTTGATGGAACTTATACGTGCAATAAAGGTTCTCTGTACATTCTGTAGATCTGTAATTTCATCTGCCTTGAATGGGGATGTTAATGAACAGCAGTATTCCAGCCTAGAGAGAACAAGTGGTTTAAAAAGGATCACCACAGGCTTAGCATCTCTTTTCTTGAATGTTCTCCTTATCCATCCTTTCAGTTTCCTCGCAGATGTGATACTGGCATTGTTGTGGTCCTTGAAGGTGAGGTCTTCAGATGTTACCGCTCCCAGGTCCTTCACATAGCTTTCCCGCTCTGTTGTGTGATTTGAGTTTGTAGTATACTCAGTCCTAGCTATTATTTCCTCCAGTTTTCCATGACAAAGGAGTTGGAATTTGTCTTCACTGAACATCATATTGCCCATTGGAAAACTTGGTTTATATCTTCTTGGAGATTTGCAGTGTCCTCAATGGATGACACTCTCATGCAGATCCTAGTATCGTCTGCGAAGGATGATACGGTGCTATGGTTTACACCTCTGTCTATGCCTGATATGAGAATGAAGAACAGGATAGGGGCGAGTACTGTGCCTTGTGGAACAGCGTTCTTCACTATGGCAGCTTCCGATTTAACTCTGTTTACCACTACTCTTTGTGTTCGATTGGTTAGAAAGTTGAAGATCCATCTGCCTATTTTGTCAGTTATCCTTTAGGCATGCATTTTGTGTTCTATTACACCATGATCGCACTTGTCAAAGACTTTAGCAAAATCTGTGTATACTACATCTACATTCTGTTTGTTTTCAAGTGCATCTGAGACCATGTCATAGTGGTCCAATAGTTGCGAGAGGTAGGAGCGACCTGCTCTGAAACCATGTTGCCCTGCATTGTGCAATTTTTGGGACTCCAAGTGGTTTGCAATCCTGCTTCTTAGAACTCTTTCAAAGATTTTTATGATGTGGGACGTTAAAACTATTGGTGTATAATTCTTAGCTATTGCTTTGCTGTCCCCTTTATGGAGCGGGGCTATATCCATTATTTTCAGTGACTCTGGAATCTCACCTATGTCTATGCTCCTTCTCCACAGCATACTTATCGCCCGTGAGAGTGGATGGCGTCAGATGCTTCTTATAAGAAAAAAAAACCCTTTCGTTGTCATTGTTCTAGGGAAGACTCTTGCAGTATGGGTTGATTTATTATTAACCAACCAGAGAGTTGGAATTGTTTCGATTATGAAACATAATTTCATTTATTTAGTATTTATAGTATAATTATGGAAGCGATCATATTGTCTCCACATACTAAACTATTATATTGGTAAACTATACCAGTATATTTGTAAAATTTCATATTCTTTAATTGGCACTCTAGGTAAGACATGAAACTGCACTCATGAAAAAGGCTCATTGTTTTCCGTTAACTGATTTAGTGATAAATAAATATTTTCATTTACGTAAAAAGATTCAGTAAACTGTTTTTGTACATCTACCTCCAAATAAATATTAGAATCACATTCAAATCATATAATGCCATTAATAAATTCGTTAGAGTAAAAATAAAATACTATTCCATTAAAGCTTGAGACTTCTGTTACGTAAGTGTAAGAGATATAAGGTCTCATGTATTACTAAGACGAAACGCTATTTAATTATGAGAGTTTTTGAACATGAATGATTAAAGAACAGAACGAAGTTTGCGCTTACTGAATGAACGAATATTTACCACGTTAGGGAACACTCCCATACATTTAAGCATTTTGTAAGTGACCTCTGCTTCTTGTTACAGCTAATAGTCAGACAGCGAGTTTCTCACTGGTACGCTCCTGCCAGACTTATACAAACCTGAAAGAGGTGGTGTCGATATCTAGGTTTAATTTCATGTTTAATGGTATGTTTGATATAAGCTGGTTGTCCTGGAATGTTTTTATAATTTGTTTTGGCTAAAGCTCTCGCTTCACACGGCGAGTGTCTAGGTTCGATTCCCAGCGAGGGTAGAAACATTGGGAGTGTTTCTTTACACCGGTTGTCCATGTTCACCCATCAGTAATAATTGGTACCTGGGTGTTAGTCGACTGGTGTGGGTCGCATCCTGGGACAAAACCGACCTAATTTGCCCGAAATGCTCTGCATAACAAGCAGCTTTCTATATAGTAGTATGTCATTGATGTCAGCTAGGACTGTATACCTTGTACATGTACTTGTAGAAATAAAGATATTATTATTATCATTATTATTATTATTATTATTATTATTATTATTATTATTATTATTATTATTATTATTATTATTACTATTATTATTATTATTATATCATCTAAAAAAAGTAATTTTTCAGGTATTCGTTTCTATTTATGCTTGACGTGAAGTATACACAAAGAACTCGTAAACAAGGGAATGAATCTTACGATGACTTTCTATTCTCCCATGTGCGGGTTATTTGTGTATTGTTCCAGTTACTAAACTGTACCTTTTTATTCTTTATCGACATGAACTTTTGTACCTGAATGATTTTTTTTCACTGTTAACTTGGCCTTATTTCTGCCATCCTTATTTCATAAGTTATTGTTGTCAATGGAGACAAATGGGGCTTAGCCAACTAGTGGTGAAGGACACAATGGCAGAAAACTTTACTGAGATGTTTCGCCCGTGTACAAGGTTCTTCAGTCAATGGAAACAAGAAACAGCATTAAGAAGCCTGTTAACAGGTGAAACATCTCAATAAAGTTCCTCTCTACCACTATTCTTGTCATTGTTAAGTTAGTCACATTTTGGTTTTCTCTTTCTAGATAAACCTCACGTCAGCTTTTGTACTTTGATATTCTTTTCATGTAACTTTTATTTTGTTCACTCTTTACTTTGTCTCACCTCTGTCATTTTAACATTTTATTGACCGTATATGTTAGTCATTTTAATTCATATTTATACAACTTTTCTAACTTTTTAATTTCAGCAAAAATGCTAATCAAATAAACCAATTGAGATATTTTAATCTTGCAAATAAAACAAGATTAACATAAAGTTACTATGATAATAGACGTCAAATAATGACACCACTTCTTAAAACGATGAGGAAACATGGTCTCATTAAAGAAAAATAATCGTTCATTATTTTCCAAGTTGACCTCTGAACCATCACTAATACTTTCTTATTTTTTTTTAAGTTGTTAAAAAATTAAAATGGCTCTGTAAAACAAAAAGGTTACAGTTGCAGCATATAAATATAGGTGATTACCTGCATCAAACGTATCCTTGTATTAAAAAAACCATATCACGGGTGGGGATAGAACCCGCGATCAGAGAGTCTCAAAACTCCAGACCGTCGCGTTAGCCACTGGACCAGCTAGCTGGACCCCGCCCGTGGTATGGTTTGTTTGCAGTCGTGTCATTACGATTTCGTGAGTCGTATCCTTGTATTGTAATCATGCCAGCTGTTGGAATTTTATATAGTTTCTGTCCCCAAAAGTTTGGTGAGTAAGTTACAGCTTCCAGCAGTTTATTTTTTTTTTTTGAACACCCATGGTTCCATAGAAAATCACGAGTTTGTTAAGCGCCGGTATGAGGCCCCACGATTACATTTCGTCTGTTGTAAAACTTTTTTAATCTGATAAAAATGGCGTAAAAGCAAATATCTTTTTTATTTAATCCCAGTAATCCCTTCATGGGAGGTTCCTTGATGCTGACGAGGGGCTCTTGAATCTAAAGAATTTGACTCGTCCTCCCTGTTTGTTTTCCATTACTTTAGGAGCTTAGAGAGTCCCTAAATATAAATATAATACTAATACCAATACTTGTTGAACACTTACATCGAGTAACTCTTCTGAGGAGGCTGGTGAAGATGAGAATGAGAATGAGAGATCTTGTGTTTCCCTCGCGTTTCCTCAGAGTTGACTTGAAGCTTTCAAGAATACGGTGAGGGTTAAAGAAGTCCTTGACCATGGTAGAGAGAGTTGGACGAGTGTGTTGGAGGGTGTTGGAGGGTGTAGCATTCAACTCCGATCCGTACACTGCCGCTACATTCTCTCGCAGCTCCATTCGTGAACTGTGTTCTGGATCATCAGGGTTGGATTTCCTGACGAAAGGTCCATGGCTCTCAGGAAGGCACACCACCACATACACCAAGGCCATTAAGGAGAGCGTGAGGGAAGTAGCGAAGAGCGGCAGGTAGCCGCCCCAACTGTAGATATAAGTACCCATCAGTGTGCCCACCGGACCTCCTAGGAACCAAATGCTGTTTGCCAGTCCAACTCTTGATGTACGCGACTCTTCTGACGACACGTCACCAATGTACGAGTTGGCCGCCGTCAAGAATGATACAGTACCGCCACCAAGTGTGTCCAGTAACGTGACGACAAGTAACACTTCGGCAGGCCAAGAAGGTGCCAAAGTGGCCAACAAGTAGCCGGCAGCGTGGAGTGCGTGACCCAGTTGTACTGCTATCAGAGGCACCTTCCTGCCATACTTATCACTCCAGGCGCCCATGAAGAGAATAAAGAAGAGTGGTAGTGCTGCTGCGATGATACTGTTATAGAGAGCAAACACACTGTACCTTTGCTGTACCTCTACACTGGCTGCTGGTTCTGACTTCAGATTGTCGCACACTTGTTGAGAAAAACCGCTGCTCACTCGACACACTCGATCCATCTGTAGGTTCTCTATGTATACGTGCATGTTAGAGAAAGCAAGACCATCAAGCAGCATAATAGGTTCCACAGTCACGCTCTTCAACACAAGCATCACCTGTTGCCATTGACTACCTACGACTTTACGAAAACCCTCCATCTACAATTTTTGAAATGATCTTTCTCTATTTTTTATTATTGTAGTGTGTAGCAGTGTTATCAGAGGTAAATTGTATTGAAGTGGCAATGACACTATTCTTTCTTTAAATAACTTTTTAAGCATACACCCTTGAATGTCAGTAGTAAATATTTCCTGCATTCGAAAAAGCAGTGGACTATGAGGCAATCTCGGTATACGCCAGCTAATATACCCCTCAACATCCGCTGGTAAGCCTGGGCAAAGGGGAACGACCCGGTAGTTACCTGCAGCTTCCCCAGCCCTTGTCTGCGTAACAGTGATGTCACCTGAGGTGTGATCACTCTCAAGGTTTAATAACCTTTCATTTTTTTAAAATACAACAATGCATACTTGTTGACCACCTATAAAAATTCTGTATTAACATACAACTGTCACGTCTGTTATTTCTTCACTCAAAACGTCAGTTCAACGATTCCACAGAACTGTCATGTGTAAAGTTGAAAAAAAAGTGAATTAAAACAATATCCATGATTTTTATAACTTAACTACTGGAAAATCCCAGAAGTGTACTGCTTTACAGTCCAAAATAAACAAATCAAGAACTCTGAGGACTAGGACTGCTGACTAACTCTTAATAAATATTCCGGGATTTGCTCTCCCGTTTGCTTCAAGCTCTGACCTAGAACATAGAAGAGCTTGTCGTGTTTGGAATCAGTCTTAAGAAAATAAGAAATTCCGCAGATAACGCAAGAGTCCGGTATTGTTATTGTATAAGTAATGCTATAGATTGGAATCTATGAGCTCCCACTGAAGAGACATTAGTGTATGGACCCGGCAACTTCTACCAGGTGACCCGCATTTCTAATGCGCTGCAACGCCCACAAGATACTTTGTTACTCACCTCCTGGGATAACAAAAAACAAAGCCCTCTGGCACATCTCTCCATTTCTTTGTTATGGAGAAGGATATGAACCATCATTTTCAATGTGCCATGTTATAAAATCGCTAAACTAATTTTGTGCAATAACAACTTATTTCTCAGAGATGAGATCTTCCATCTCGTTAAACACTAAATTTATTTGAACTCAATAATGCCAACCTGCCAATATATTTCTTAAACATTCGGAAGTCAGTATATTAATAGATTAATGGTCTTGACAATTTATTTGTACTTTTAAATACGTAAAATGTTTCTTAAGAAAATTGTGCCTGAGAACTTTGTTCCTTTTGCTCATATCTTTATATTGAAACACTGAGCTTACATAATGGGAGGAGATCAGTATTCCATCCTTTTTATGGTTAAGGGGCCTCAGTATCTATGGTTATTAGCGATCTACTGTTTACGTTTTGAACGACTCCATTTTTTACTAGAAACCATCAAAATTGCATCTAGTGTACGTGGGGGTGAATGCCCGAAGAACCATAATTATCTTAGCCCATGAGACTCCGCTTTATTGCCCCAGACAAGTTTATTAACCAATATTTTTGTAAACCATATATTCACATTAATCAACGCTATTAGTAGAGAGAACTGAGGGCTCTACTACACATGCTACTTTACACTAATAACCCGC
The DNA here is from genome assembly GCF_038502225.1 of Cherax quadricarinatus. Lineage (NCBI taxonomy): Eukaryota > Metazoa > Arthropoda > Malacostraca > Decapoda > Parastacidae > Cherax > Cherax quadricarinatus. The sequence continues at coordinate 31,439,165 of NC_091292.1, read as the reverse complement.
ACATAGAAGAAAGAAACTTATGATGATGTTATGGTCAGACTTGTACCATCAACTAGTGTGCTGTCGAGGTCACAACTTTGACGGTACCAGAGATTTTCCGAATCCTCCATGAGCTACCGATTGGGTTATATGATCCAGGACTATGTCAGGTTATTTACCATGACGATAAAATTAAAGTAGCTTTCTAGTCCCATTGAAGATTCTCCAGAAACCCGAAACAGGCGAAATAGGGAAAGGACGTTAGGATGACTTTTGGGTCGGTCCTGGACCACTGTCAATTCACAGCTAATAATGATCCAGGATGGACCGAAACGTCGCCCTAACGTTCCTGTCCTAAGTGGGAGTTTTTGGTGAATTGTTCCGGTTACGGTATTATCTTTTTTATTTTTCTCATTGAAGATGTTTTGCGTAGAACACAGCGGGAATTGTTTTCTTCGTCAGGAAGCAGCAAAACGTTTCCTGACACATGGTCTCTGGCAGATGACCCGTCCGATGTTTTAGTCGAACTACTGACGTACCGGTACTTGTTATCATCAGAGATTAAGCAACTTCTGGTCCGATGAGTAGGACACACGTGCAACACCTGACTTCATATATGCGAGATGTTTCTTCTGCAGAGTAAGCTTTATTAATCTAGTTCAGAGGCATAAGGGTGGACTATAAGCTAAAGCCAGAGGAGAGGAGCAGCACTTTCGATATGGTCACATGTGGGCGGGACCCAGTAGTGGAAGTGGATCATGCACGTAAGGTAGGCCAGATGCTTGCAGTAGAGTTGAAGTTATCCCTTTACCAATATTTCATTGTGTTGCTGTGTCAGCTATGTATCAATACATCATGGGTATATAATGTTGATAAGTCGATGAATAAAACACATGCGAAATATCTGGATATCTTTATTGGACGGAAGCTACAGTTGCACACCATACTTTATTCATCTAGTACACGGATAAAATACTGGAAATTACATACTGGAGCCAGAGAAGAGGTACAACAGTGCAAGACAGTGTCATCTGTGAGAGGGACCCAATAGTGGACTCATAATGCGGGCCCAACTTACAATCACGATCTGTTTCTACTTCGGCAGGTATTTTAGTCGTTGAGGTATGGACCTGTTTTGCCTTTTTTTTCTATAATGGAGACAGATGAGTTTAAATTTAGAAAGATACAAACTGACTTATATTTTCCTAACAATTATAAAGAATGAATTCCTAAATTTTAAGTACACATCATGACATTTTGTAATACCTGGTGATTTTTTTTTTTAATTTTGAGATAAAACAAAATACCTTGCAAAAAACTAAAGACCTTGTGTATGCTCAGAGTATCAGAGTAAGTTTTAGAATCTAGCGTCATGAACTGAAAATCTTTTCTTCTTTTTAATAGGCTTTGCAAGTCAAATGACGTTAACCTTTGGATTACCAGGTAACTAGAAATTGTATTAACTATTATTTGTCGCTTGACAGATGTGTCATGGTCATCGTAATTTTTTATAGAAAATATGTCGGCTCCTCTTACATAACATTAAATATTTTAAACCTATTTAGAATGGTATAAAAACTTAAGCATCAGGATGCCATTCAAATATGGTCATGTGATTGTTCAATATATGCTTAACTTGCATTCCTCAGATGAAAAGTAAACTGTAGTAACAGATTCTCGTACAACGACCTAAAGAGGTTGTAACTCGTGACGTTGTCTTGTGCTCAATCTAGATGACAATATTTTCCTGTGATTATTTGGTTATTTGTGAGTACAAATATTATAAACAGAACCAAACTATATTAACAATCCCGACACATATACAAGTTCATGTCTATTTCTTGTTTCTCCTTTCGGACTTAATATTCGCGATTTATTATAACTTTCATAAAAAACACTAAGCCCGTATGGTTCATTCAGTTCCCTAGTGCAGTCTTTGACAATAAAGTTCAACTTGATGTAATTTTTAACTGCTGTCTTTTATAACCTATCAACTGATCATTTGCTTCCCATTTTTGGTTGTTAATCATAGGTGCATAAGACAAAACACTGTTTAACATTTATATATTTTTAGGTCATGGAGATATATAGCATATAAATAAATAATAATTGATTAAAATTATATAAATAGTAATCTAAGTAGTAACTAAAGAAATAAATATCACAGATCAAGAGACTAGTATTGTGATAAGTCTTCTGTATACTTTCCTCAAGAGTTCCTGATTCTCTACACAACTCACGAGACGAGTTAGAGCTCACGGAAATATGTCTTTATATAAATAGCAAGTACAACATGAATAGTATAAACACTTCATGAATGGTAGCTTAGTAGTCGAAGAAGCTTACTGGTGCAATATTTTGCCCAAGTGTCATGGTCAGTGTATTCAACACTAATGTTAATTTCATGATGAAAAGTTGCCGCTTCATAATGAGGTAATTATCTACTGTACGCCAGTACAACAATTTCCTTGGAAATATATGGTATAGTAATACCGATCAACTGTGAAACGATACTTATGTACAGTTTATATGACTGTAAAAAAAAAATTCGACAAAAAAGGGCTTCTTCAGAAGGCACGCGTGGCGAAACGTATCCCTAATAAATGCTCCAAGTAGTAGATAAGCATCTTTTTCCACCGTAATTCTCTTGCTTTTTCATAGCCTAGTTGAACGTTCAGCTCACAACCATGAGGTTCTGGGTTCAATTCCGGGCAAGGACGAGACGTCTCCTTTACATTAAAGAAAACAGGTACCTGGGTGATAGTCGACTGTCATGGGTCGCATCATAGAAACAGGCTTTCAAAAGTAGCTTAAGAAGGATAACAGCTCTAAGCCTGTAAGTCAATGAACTCTGAAAAAAAAATGCAGTTATTCATACGTTAGATTTTCTCTCGCCTGTCTCATCACTGTCTGGATAATTATTCACTATCTTTTCTGACTCCTGACTAATTTTCGGGAAAAGAACATGGTTAGCGATATTGTTAATGTTGACGAAGAAGTTTCCTGTATTTACTCTTGTGATTTGTTTGTGTGTTGCGGCCGAGGAAGCTGCTGAATCTCCTAGTGGCCTAACAACAGCTTTTAGTGAGTCCTTGATAGTATTCATCAGTCCGTCAGAACGGGTGTCGGCTTTGTTTTCTGAAATGGTTTTTAAAACGGACTGGTGTTTGTGTGACAGGTGATTCTGTAGCCCTATCCCTTGCTGGGTGTTATGATGCTCGGGGACGTCCGGGGAAGTGGGTGTAGACAGGGCCAGTGCCAGCACGTCAGTGGCCAGCCAGCAGGAGTTGGTTCTCATCACCAGCGCCTTGTTTGCGACAGGACCAGCGACGATGCTAGGCTTAGCGTTCTCCACGTCATATTGACCTGACTTATCCGCGAACATGATGATACTGTTGGAAAATATTATACATGATTAATTCATGAAAATAATTCACCAGTAAAGATACTTCACACTTAATCACAATTTGTATCTGAACTATGAAAGCGAAAACGGAAACGTACCAGAAAAAGACGATCATGAGAGCGCTGGCAGAAGCACCCAGTAAGAAGTGTGCTACAGGGAAGGTGCTGACGGAGGCGTGATAGACGGCGGTGTAGAGGGCAGAAGTTACCATGGGCATCATGCCGTCAAGAGCACCTAACACCGCAGATACTTTACCTACAAATTGAAAAATGGGGGATATATAATTTTACGTTTCAAATGTTGACATCTAGTACTAATAATATAAAAAAATTAATATCGCTTTGCAAAACACTAATTATATCAATTATATAATGAATAGATAATATAAAAATGGAGTAAAAAGTTTATATTGTATAAAATAAATTATCAAAAACCAACTCACCTATTTCATCTTTGGAGACAAACTTGGTCATCATGGCTCGCTGAGCGATGGTGCAGGAGTTAAGCAGCAGAGCCGCAACTGGAGCTGAGGGATCAAATACGATTGTGGTCACCTTATTTTCCACCACCAGTATTTCATTTTTACAAATGTCACTTATTTATAAAAGCATTACACTTGACAATCCCTGGTAGGAAGCTCACCTATCCAGATAAAATATGGTCGAGAGTCAGAAATGCAGCCGTAGATGACATACTCGATGACGCCGGACATGGCGCCCACCACGGCCAGCAGGTTGTCTGACACACCTAGACGACCACTTAACAATGGCACCGCCACTAGCGATCCTGAAAGTGAATAAAACTCGGCTTAATACAGGGATAATGTTATGTTATTTTAGGTTGGTATTTGATAATTAAGACATATTTAATGCAACGCCGTACATTGCAGTTGCGTGTCTAATATCTGGGCTGAAATGTCCCATCTTCATAGCAGTATGTTCACTCGCATGCACAATCTTCACTATAATTGGCGATTAAGTAGCTACTTTATTAGTGAGTTACATTCTCGCCCTGAAAGCGGTGATGCAAAAAAAAAAAAAAAAAAAAAAACCTATTGACTGACGATGTATCTTTGGATATTGTAGGCATTTAATATATCAGTACATTAATGTTTTTGAACAACTGCGTAGATTATAATCTTTCTGCGAATGTAAATTTATCTTACTGAAGAAATTCGTTCTCATTCTTAACATTATTATTTTTAATTGTTCAGAAAAGTCTTTTAATGACCAAATCACAGATACACACCTATATATATAAAAGCCATTCCTTAATTTTGCTCAGAGATTCTTAACACTATATCTCAGCAGATAAGAACCGCTGAGATATAGTATTCTAGTGTTTTTGACCTTACAATTAATTTAATTTGATTAACAGCTCCATGGAAGATGAAATACGAGTTCTGAGAGCCTAGTTTTGGTCTATCAGTAACATTTTGTATTCTATTGATTGTGTTATTCTTTTTCAATACATGTTTTTGTGGACACATTTCTTTGTGAAATACAATCGATTTGCTAGTTCCTATCGGCACTCTTCTATTTTCTACATATTCATTTGCATGATTTTTTTTCTATTAAGAGTTTATAACCTACTTAACCGACTAAAACTAAACATTCACTTTATTTAATAGCAGTTTAACCAAGGTAATATTGTTTCTATCAAGGCACATAAACATTAGACTGAAAATCTGATCTAATAATGCACAGGCTTCATCACTACCTGTAAATCGTGTACGTGTAAACATGTATCTTACCAGTGGTGGCCAAGAGGTTCTTGTAGGTAACCCAGAGGCTGTAGTCAGTAGCTTGCCAACCTAGTACGTGACGAGTGAAGGCGAACACATAGGGAGCTGAAGGACAGGATCAATGGTTACAAAATTTCAAGTGCATAAATTAACTAATATGGTGATTGCTATATTAAAAATAACATTTCCAATAAATAATTAATATATTTGTTTTTAGTGTTCGCATTAGGACTGTTCCTTTCTTCCTGTTAAAAATTCTTACATAAATGTTAGCACTTACATCGAGTAACTCTTCTGAGGAGGCTGGTGAAGATGAGAATAAGAATAAGAGCTCTTGTGTTTCCTTCGCGTTTCCTCAGCGTTGACTTGAAGCTGTCAAGGATACGGTGCGGGTTAAAGAAGTCCTTGATCATGATGGTGAGAGTAAGGCGGGAGAGTTGGAGGGTATTGTCGGGTGTAGCATTTACCTCTAGTCCGTACACTGCCGCTACACTCTCTCGCAGCGCCACTCGTGGCTTGTGTTCTGGGGCTTCCGCAACAGAACTTTTGACGAAAGGTCCATGGCTTTCAGGAAGGCACACCACCACGTACACCAGGGCCATTAAGGAGAGCGTGAGGGAAGTAGCGAAGAGTGGCAGGTAGCCGCCCCAGCTGTAGATGTAAGTACCCATCAGTGTGCCCACTGGACCTCCTAAGAACCAAATGCTGTTGGCCAGTCCCACTCTTGATGTACGCGACTCTTCTGACGACACGTCACCAATGTACGAGTTGGCTGCCGTCAAGAATGATACAGTACCGCCACCTAGTGTATCCAGTAACGTGACGATAAGTAACACTTCAGCAGGCAAAGAAGGTGCCAAAGTAGCTAACAAGTAGCCGGCAGCGTGGAGTGCGTGACCCACTTGTACTGCTATCAGAGGCACCTTCCTGCCATATTTATCACTCCAGGCGCCCATGAAGAGAATAAAGAAGAGTGGTAGTGCAGCTGCAATGATACCGTTATAGAGAGCAAACACACTGTACTTTTGTTGTACCTCTACACTGGCTGCTGGTTCTGAATTCAGATTGTCGCACACTTGTTGGGAAAAACCGCTGCTCACTCGGCACACTCGATCCATCTGTAGGTTCTCTATGTATACGTGTATGTTAGAGAAGGCAAGACCGTCAAGAAGCATAAGAGGTTCCACAGTCACGCTCTTCATCACGCCCATCACTCGTGACCAAGTATTTCTAACACTTTTGTTGCTTCCTTCCATTATAACTCAATGACTACTAAACTGTGTATTTCTTTGATTCCGCGTCTCGTGAAGATTGTCAATTTCAATCCTCCAATTACGTAGAATATAATTTAATCTTCAGTCCAGTGTCTCAGTATTATCACCATAAAATGCTGCTCCAACAAGGAGACTGTGGATTATGAGTAGAACTTGAGGTGCGCACGGTTAATATAGGAAGCCTCATCCTCCAATGGCAAGGCGGGTGTGACGTCAGTACACTGGGGACCTGGCCCGGGTGTACCACTCCATGCGTTAGTCCACATGCTGCCTTACCTGAGGATAATTCCCCTTCTGTCTGTCAGGAGATGGTGGGGACACAATCATCTCTTCTTTACTTCAAGATATTTTAGTCATAGTCATAGGCAGAATCAAGATGTTACGTCTTTAGTGCTCAAGATATGGTCTAATATCGCCAGCAGATGAACTTTAACCTACTTGAAGCGTAGCACACCTCAGCAGTTTCCAATAGCTTTCATTAAGCTAAACATATCAAAATAAAGTATTGGATTTATAGGTTAAATGCTTTTATTGGCATAGGCACACACATTCGTCGTCGTCAAAAGAAGCGATGATCTGTGGTTGTGTGTCCTTCAAGGAAGGTGCCTGGATGACGGAGAGGGGCTTTTGATCCAGTGAATTTTATCTGCCCTCCCCTTCCTTGGATCGAATCTGAATGCCTCTCGTACCCACAGGCACTCTGTTCCTTGCTGATTTAGCGCTCCCCCATGATTGTAATATTAATACTAATAATAATTGTAGTAATAATAATAAGGCAGAAAATCGATTAATTAATTATAAATAGGATGAAAAAATAAAACAAGGTAAAAAAAAGTCAAGAACATGGAAGTGACTGAAAAAAGTGACCGAGAATTTACGAGTGTTCCTGAGTCAGCAGTAGTCGCGTTGAAGGTATGAAAGAGGCATCTTATGCAACCCACTAATCTTATTAACGGGAGTTTCTTTCAACACAACGGCAACCAGTGTTGCAGTGATTGCATTTTTTCTGACACCATCATTAGATACACGGTCCACACTGATATCTTTTATCCAGCACTTGAGTACTTCCAGAAGGTACTGTAATATCTTACACGTAATATATGGCATTCCAGCAGGACTTCAGTTATCAAACATTTTCTTGGATGCGGCCCGCAACAGTATGTGCCTATTTTTACCGCTAGGTAGACAGGGGTGTAAGAAAACTTGCTCCAGTGTTCTCTGAGCAGCGGAATTGAATACAGGACTTTGTGGGACCAGTGAGCTACGCAGTACCACGGTATGATTGTGAGAGCGGGTCCAGAGGGGTGAGACCACGAGGGTAAGGAATGTGAGTGGAAGAGTGGGAGGTATGTGCGAGCGTGGGAGGAGGAGGACATGTTATTAATGAAATCGTAGTTGATGGTGAGAGAGTAGGTAGTGACGAGGACGTGATTGTTGACTTGCAGTTACTGATAGTACGGTCGCTGCGGGATCCACAACCCACGCAAGAGACATAGTTAAACCTGTAAACCCTCATGAAGCAAAGGAGCGACAGCTGAACTCCTTGAAAAGGCCCTTCTAAGAGGTGCAGGAGCTGGAGATCAAGACCTTGAAGACCCCTCAAGGCAGGTCCTTCATGCCAGTCAGGGACTCATGATCTAGGAAACTTGACCTATCTTCTCTTCCCCTAGATCAAACCTGATTGCCTCCCATTCCTCCAGGAGCCGTATAATCTCTAATGCTTTAGTGCGCCATCCATAACTTTGGTACTACTACTACTACTACTACTACTACTACTACTACTGCTACTACTACTGCTGCTGCTGCTGCTGCTACTACTACTACTACTACTACTACTACTACTACTACTACTACTACTACTGATACTGTTGCTACTGCTACTATTACTAGTGCTACTATTTCTATTGCTACTACTACTACTGCTACTATTACTGTTACTACTACTACTGCTGCTACTACTACTACTGCTGCTACTGCTACTGCTACTATTACTACTACTACTACTAGTACTAGTACTACTACTAGTACTACTGCTACTACTGCTACTACTACTACTACTACTACTACTACTACTACTACTACTACTAATAATAATAATAATAATAATAATAATAATAATAATAATGCATCCTTGAAGAAAATCGTGAGTTTAAGCTCAACACGCTCATGAAATCTAGCACCAGTAGTTTAACATCCTCAAAAAGGCTTAAACAAGGTAGATCAACACCAATTAAGAAGGCCAGGGACTATAATAATACGATCCTTCCTTTAAGTATCATACATCACCTTCATTCTACACTTCAGTAGTAAAGCCTCATTTGGATTATGTGGCACAGAAGTGATGTCCACGAAAAATATTGAAAATACTTTGGTGTACATACGCAGAAGAATAGCAAAATTAACCCATTATATGATGAATCTTTCAAACAAAGATATAGCGAGAGCTGTGAACTTGCGCCCTCTTGAAAGACGTAGAACGTGGGAAGATATGAGTAAAGTATACAAGTGGAAGACGGTCATAAATAAAGGTGATAAAAATAGGATACTGAGGATATCTAACCGAGAAAGAAAACGAAATAATGAATTCAAGTTAGATGAGTTAGGCAAGAAAGGTGTTAAGCTGAAAAAAGTTCATGAAAAGGCAGTGTAACCTGAAGAACTGTAATAGAGAATGACACAACGAAGGCTACAAAGGAAAATAAGAAAATTGTATTAGAGGATGATAAGCAGATTAAATTTGTGGACAAGATTTTTTTATGTATCAAGGATAGGATGATGTTTTCCAGGGCCGGGGAAGAATATCATTAACAAACTAGGAAATATAAATTATGACAGGGAATGGGATCAACCCTTTCATCCGCCACAGCGCTGAAGGGGATGTTGGCAAGACAGAGGACCTTATGTCAGGCAAAAGGACACATGTGCAACTATTACGACATTTTATTGTGGTAAAATATTGCCGTAATAAAATAGCTAATTAGTTGCACACCATTTACCTAACATATTGTCGGTAATTCTACCAACGTTATTAAATGAAGACCTTACCTGGTAAAAGACAGTGATGAACATAATTAGGAAAAAGCGAAAGATCCTTGTTATATATGCCATTTTCCGAAGAAAGAAGTGTTGGTAATGAATTGTTGTCCAGAAAAATTGGTGTTAATTGCCAGTTGTCAGCGGTACCCTACACTGACAACTGGGACCATTTCTGCATATCTATCTATCTCTCTCTCTCTCTCTCTCTCTCTCTCTCTCTCTCTCTCTCTCTCTATATATATATATATATATATATATATATATATATATATATATATATATATATATAGATATATATATATATATATATATATATATGTATAATATATATATATATGTATAATATATATATGTATATATATATATATATATGTATAATATATATATATGTATATATGTATATATATATATATGTATATATATATATATATGTATATATATTTATAATATATATATATATATATATATATATATATACGTATATATACACACACTGCTAGTCACGGCATTATGCAGCCCCTCCCCCACACATGTACCAAAACACAAACACATACCATGAATGATTATAATATATATTTGCACACTCACTGAGGTTTTACTACTTGGTGCTGCGTCCTTTACGCTTAATCGCGTCCCTCAGCCGTGTAGGAAGACTCTCACACAAATTCTTGAGTGTTTGGAGAGGTATATTATTCCATACCTCATGAAGAGCAGCCTCCAGCCACGGTATGGAACTGATATCCTTGCCCAGTAAACTTTGTTTTGCTATTGCCCAGAGTTTCTCAATAAGATTTAGGTCTGGGAATTGCCTGGCCAGTCATTAAAGAACCTCATTTCACAGTCCTTAAGCCACTGAACTACAGATTTGGCTGCAGACATGGTGCACCGTCCTGCATAAAAACCATACCCCTACACTTGTTAAACGCCTCAGGTAAATTATCACACAATAACTGCAGATAATTATACTGGTTCATAAACTGGATTTTGGGGAGCACAATGAGTTAACCAACACTCTGAACACTGAAACACCCCAAAACCATGAGCGAGACTGGGTGTTTGGTGGTCCCACAGGCATAGGGTGGGTCTAGTAGTTCACTACCTCTGGGCCGGTACATATATCCATGGTTACAGGTGACAGTGAAGGTTGCTTGATCACTCCAAACTACTTCAGACCACTGTAGAGGATTCCAGTGAAGATATTTCTTTGTATAATGAAACCTATGTTTCTTCTGTGGCTTGCAGAGGATCGGTTTCTTAACCTGGTGGTGACTACTGTAGCCCACTTCTGACACACATCTGTTAACAGTTCATACAGACACCTCTGAGAGTTGATGTGGGTTCTTTTCCTTCAGTTCTCTAGCAGTTATCTTAGGTGCACTCTCTAACTGCTTCTTTAACACAGTTAAAGTGCAAACAGATGTCTTCTTCGAGGGGTCAGGCCGAGGGTTGGCAGATGGTAACTCGACACCGCCGCCAGCCTCAAAACGCTGCACCCAGTTCCTCACTGAATGCTCACATGCACCAACATTCTCCACTATTTCATTCATCTGTTGCCCAGCTTTGTGAAGCTCCATGATTTGAGCTATAGTTTCAGGTGTTAAAGACTTCCTATTGCCCATAATCAAACACAGGACAAAAGATTGGGCGGATGAGAGACAAAAGTGCAACACTTCCTCTCACCACGGCAGCCACGTGAGCACTGAGGAGTGACTGTGGAGTGTGGAGGCAGGTCGTGACGTCATGCTAACGGATGCTACCAGGCATAATGCACTAACGAAAAAGGAACCCCTGTATGGTAGACGATTGATTTTTCGTCATGACATTATGCCGGGGCGCTTCCCCGGCATAATGCCGTGACTAGCACTGAATATATATATATATATATATATATATATATATATATATATATATATATATATATATATATATATATATATATATGTGTGTGTGTGTGTGTGTGTGTGTGTGTATAGTAGTGTACTGTAGGCATGCCTCTGTCATGCCTACACTACACTACTGAATGATGATAAAAGTTTTTGTTTCTCAGGCCATCCTGCCTTGGTGAGAAACGGCCGATGTGTTAATAAAAAAATAATATATATGAGATGAATCATAGAATTGATGAGAGAAAAAGGGTGAGCGGTGCACTTAGGAGTCTGTGGAGACAAAGAACTTTGTCCTTGGAAGCAAAGAGGGGAATGTATGAGAGTATAGTTTTACCAACGCTCTTATATGGGTGTGAAGCATGGGTGATGAATGTTGCAGCGAGGAGAAGGCTGGAGGCAGTGGAGATGTTATGTCTGAGAGCAATGTGTAGTGTGAATATAATGCAGACAATTCGTAGTTTGGAAGTTAGGAAGAGGTGCGGGATTGCCAAAACTGTTGTCCAGAGGGCTGAGGAAGGGTTGTTAAGGTGGTTCGGACATGTAGAAAGAATGGAACGAAACAGAATGACTTTGAGAGCGTATAAATCTGTAGTGGAGGGAAGGTGGGGTGGGGGTGGGCCTAGGAAAGGTTGGAGGGAGGGGGTAAAGGAGGCTCTTTATGTGAGGGGCTTGGACTTCCAGCAGGCATGCATGAGCGTATTTGATAGGAGTGAATGGAGACAAATGGTTTTTAATACTTGACGTGCTATTGGAGTGTGGGCAAAGTAACATTTATGAAGGGATTCAGGGAAACCGGCAGGTCGGACTTGAGTCCTGGAGATGGGAAGTACAGTGTCTGCACTCTTAAGGAGGGATGTTAATGTTGCAATTTATAACTGTAGTGTAGAGCACCCTTCTGGCAAGACAATGATGGAGTGAATGATGATGAAAGTTTTTATTTCTCGAGCCACCCTGCCTTGGTGGGAATCGGCCGATCTGTTAATAATAATAAATAAATAAATATATATATATATATATATATATATATATATATATATATATATATATATATATATATATATATATATATATATATATATATATGTATATATATGTCGTGCCGAATTTGTAAAACTGACCAATTAGCAAGAACTCATTTAAAATTAAGTCCTTTCTGAAAATTTCTCTTATATGTTTAAAGATATATTTTTTTCATTAATGATAATGTAAAAATTTTTAATTTTGCACCAAAAGAATCTTAGAAAACTTATCTAACCTTATTATAACGACATCAATTTATTTTAGCTTAACCCAGCTTAATATATTTTAGATTTGTTTATAGTAATTTAATACTAAACAAACACAATGAAATATATTTTTTTCGTTAGGTTCAGAATGATTTCGGCGAAATTATTGCATACACAAATTTTCACTTGTCCTATATGGCAAGATGAGCGTTGCTATTTATGCCAAGATGGTAAGTTCTGCCTATTCGGCACGACATATATATATATATATATATATATATATATGTATATATATATATATATATAATGTATATATATATATATAATGTATATATATATACATATTTATTATTTTTATTATCACACCGGCCGATTCCCACCAAGGCAGGGTGGCCCGAAAAAGAAAAACTTTCACCATCATTCACTCCATCACTGTCTTGCCAGAAGGGTGCTTTACACTACAGTTTTTAAACTGCAACATTAACACCCCTCCTTCAGAGTGCAGGCACTGTACTTCCCATCTCCAGGACTCAAGTTCGGCCTGCCGGTTTCCCTGAATCCCTTCATAAATGTTACTTTGCTCACACTCCAACAGCACGTCAAGTATTAAAAACCATTTGTCTCCATTCACTCCTATCAAACACGCTCAAGCATGCCTGCTGGAAGTCCAAGCCCCTCGCACACAAAACCTCCTTTACCCCCTCCCTCCAACCCTTCCTAGGCCGACCCCTACCCCGCCTTCCTTCCACTACAGACTGATACACTCTTGAAGTCATTCTGTTTCGCTCCATTCTCTCTACATGTCCGAACCACCTCAACAACCCTTCCTCAGCCCTCTGGACAACAGTTTTGGTAATCCCGCACCTCCTCCTAACTTCCAAACTACGAATTCTCTGCATTATATTCACACCACACATTGCCCTCAGACATGACATCTCCACTGCCTCCAGCCTTCTCCTCGCTGCAACATTCATCACCCACGCTTCACACCCATATAAGAGCGTTGGTAAAACTATACTCTCATACATTCCCCTCTTTGCCTCCAAGGACAAAGTTCTTTGTCTCCACAGACTCCTAAGTGCACCACTCACTCTTTTTCCCTCATCAATTCTATGATTCACCTCATCTTTCATAGACCCATCCGCTGACACGTCCACTCCCAAATATCTGAATACGTTCACCTCCTCCATACTCTCTCCCTCCAATCTGATATTCAATCTTTCATCACCTAATCTTTTTGTTATCCTCATAACCTTACTTTTCCCTGTATTCACCTTTAATTTTCTTCTTTTGCACACCCTACCAAATTCATCCACCAATCTCTGCAACTTCTCTTCAGAATCTCCCAAGAGCACAGTGTCATCAGCAAAGAGCAGCTGTGACAACTCCCACTTTGTGTGTGATTCTTTATCTTTTAACTCCACGCCTCTTGCCAAGACCCTCGCATTTACTTCTCTTACAACCCCATCTATAAATATATTAAACAACCACGGTGACATCACACATCCTTGTCTAAGGCCTACTTTTACTGGGAAAAAATTTCCCTCTTTCCTACATACTCTAACTTGAGCCTCACTATCCTCGTAAAAACTCTTCACTGCTTTCAGTAACCTACCTCCTACACCATACACTTGCAACATCTGCCACATTGCCCCCCTATATATATATATATATATATATATATATATATATATATATATATATATATATATATACATATATATATATATATATATTTATATATATATCAATAACAACACTGCGACTAACCAAGGAGTCGAACCCATGCTGCAATGGCCCGCCTCATGGTGAGCAAAAACTCATGATGCTCTAGTCCATGGGACAACACAGTCCTCAAGAACGAGGATTGTGTTGTCCCATAGACTTGAGCGTCAGGAGTTTTTGCTCACCATGCTGCTAAAGCAGCATGGGTTCGACTCCTTGGCTGTTTTCCACCAAGGCAGGGTGGCCCGAAAAAAAAAACTTTCACCATCATTCACTCCATCACTGTCTTGCCAGAGGCGCGCATACACTACAGTTATAAAACTGCAACATTAACACCCCTCCTTCAGAGTGCAGGCACTGTACTTCCCATCTCCAGGATTCAAGTTCGGCCTGCCGGTTTCCCTGAATCACTTCATAAATGTTACCTTGCTCACACTCCAACAGCATGTCAAGTCCTAAAAACCATTTGTCTCTATTCTCTTCTGTCTAACACGCTCATGCATGCTTGCTGAAAATCCAAGCTCTTCGCACACAAAACCTCTTCTACCCCCGTCCCTGGAAATAAATGGTATAAAATACCGACACAATGGCAATATAAACACAAATGCAGTATAATGTGATCCTTTATTGACTACGTTTCGCCCACACAGTGGGCTTTTTCAAGTCACAAACAGAACTACCTGGGGTGGAAGGAACGCGAGTATTTATAGTCCGGCTGAGGTCAGGTGAAGAATGCTGCATCTGATGATGTACCGAGTTGGGTTGTAGAGTCTAAAAACTTGGGTAGCTTGGAAAGGAGACTGGACAAGTTTGTGAGCAGACCTTCTACAGTGTTCTTATGTGGGATAGCGATGAAGAAGTTTCTTGGCAAGTGGTTCTGCTATGTTATAGAAGCCACTATTCTGGTTGAAGTTGTCGGATATAGAAATAAGTGATGATTCCAGGATTCTTCGGTATTGAGTGTTGTCTTCTGTGGCGATAAGTCTTGAGTTTCTGTAGTTTATCAAGTGGTTGTGTGAATTACGGTGTTGTACGCAGGCATTCCTTGTGTCGTCACACCTGCTTGCGTATTGGTGTTCTGAAATACGTGTTTGGAGGTCCCTTGATGTTTCGAAGAATCCTGGAATCATCACTTATTTCTATATCCGACAACTTCAACCAGAATAGTGGCTTCTATAACATAGCAGAACCACTTGCCAAGAAACTTCTTCATCGCTATCCCACATAAGAACACTGTAGAAGGTCTGCTCACAAACTTGTCCAGTCTCCTTTCCAAGCTACCCAAGTTTTTAGACTCTACAACCCAACTCGGTACATCATCAGATGCAGCATTCTTCACCTGACCTCAGCCGGACTATAAATACTCGCGTTCCTTCCACCCCAGGTAGTTCTGTTTGTGACTTGAAAAAGCCCACTGTGTGGGCGAAACGTAGTCAATAAAGGATCACATTATACTGCATTTGTGTTTATATTGCCACCCCCGTCCCTCCAACCTTTCCTAAGCCGACCTCTACCCTGCCTTCCCTCCATTACAAATTTATATACTCTCGAAGTCATTCTATTTTGTTCCAGCCTTTCTACGTATCCAAACCACATCAACAACCCCTCTTCAGCCCTCTGAGTTTTCATAATCCTGCACCTCCTTCTAATTTCCAAACTACGAATTCTCTGCATTATCTTCACACCACACATTGGTCTCAAACACGGCATCTCGGCTGCCTCCAGCCTTCTCCTTGTTACACCATTCACCACCCATGTTTCACATCCATATAAGAGCATTGGTATAACTATACTCTCATACATTCCCCTCTTTGCTTCCATGGACAAAGTTCTTTGTCTCAGCAGGCTCCTCAGTGCACCACTCACCTTTTTCCCCTAGTCAAGTCTATGATTCACCTCATCTTTCCTAGACTCATCTGCTGACATGTCTACTTCTTAATATCTGAATACATTCACCTACTCATTACTGTCTCCCTCCAATCTAATATCCAGTCTTTTGTTACCTATTTTTTTTTTTTGTTATTCTCATCATCTTACTCTTTCTTATATTCACTTTTAATTTTCTTCTTTTACATACCCAACCAAACTTATCCACCAACTTCTGCAACTTCTCTTCAGAATCTCCCAAAAGCACAGTGTCATCAGCAAAGAGCAACTGTGACAACTCGCAATTTGCATTAGATTCTTTATCTTTTAAACCCACTGGCAGTCTTCAAGCTGGCACTGGACAAGCACCTAAAGTCGGTTCCTGACCAGCCGGGCTGTGGCTCGTACGTTGGTTTGCATGCAGCCAGCAGCAACAGCCTGGTTGATCAGGCTCTGATCCACCAGGAGGCCTGGTCACAGACCGGGCCGCGGGGGCGTTGACCCCCGGAACTCTCTCCAGGTAAACTCCAGGTAAACACCTCTTGTTAACACCTGAACATTCACTTCTCTTACAACCCCATTTATAAATATATTGAATAACCATGGTGACATCACACATCCATGTCTAAGGTATACTTTTACTGGGAAATACTCTTCCTCTCTCCTACATACTCTGACCTGAACCTCACTACTCTTGTAAAAACTCTTCACTGCTTTCAATAACCTACCTTCTATTCCATACATCTGCAACATTTGTCACATTGCCCCCCTATCCACCCTGTCATACGCCTTTTCCAAATCCAAAAATGCCACAAAAACTTCTTTACCCTTATCTAAATACTGTTCACCTATATGTTTCACTGTAAACACTTGGTCTGCACACCCCCTACCCTTCCAAAAGCCTCCTTGTTCATCTTTTATCCTACTCTCCGTCTTACTCTTAATTCTTTCAGTAATAACTCTGCCATACACTTTACCAGGTATGCTCAACAGACTTATTACCCTATAATTTTTCCACTCTCTTTTGTCCCCTTTGCCTTTATACAAAAGAACTCTGGATACTCTCTGCCAATCCCTAAGTACCTTACCCTCTTCCATACGTTTATTAAATGAAAGCACCAACCACTCCAAAACTATATCCCCACCTGCTTTTAACATTTCTATGTTTATCCCATTAATCCCAGCTGCCTTACTCCTTTTCATTCTACCCACTGCCTCACGAACTTTCCCCACACTTACAACTGGCTCTTCCTCACTCCTACAAAATGTTATTCCTCCTTGCCCTATACATGAAATCACAGCTTCCCTATCTTCATCAACATTTAACAATTCCTCAAAATATTTCCTCCATCTTCCCGATACCTCTAACTCTCTATTTAATAGCACTCCTCTCCTACTTTTAACTATCAAACCCATTCGTTCTCTAGGCTTCCTCAACATATTAATCTCACTCTAAAACTTTTTCTTATTTTCAACAAAATTTGTTGATAACATCTCACCCACTCTCTCATTTGCTCTCTTTTACATTGCTTCACCACTCTCTCTACTTCTCTTTTTCTTTATATATACTCCTCCCTCCTTGCATCACTTTAGCTTGTAAAAATCTCTAATACGCTAACTTTTTCTCTCTTACTACTCTACATCATCATTCCACTAATTGCTCTTCTTCCCTCTTGCACCCACTTTCCTGTAACCACAAACCTCTGCTAAACACTCTTACACTACATTTTTATACCTACCCTACACATCTTCAACCTCATTGCCTATACTCTCACTAGCCCATCAGTCCTTCATAGTTGTTTTTATCTTATCGTAACTACTTCCTCATTTAGTTTATTAACCGTCACCTCTTTCTTACTTGTTGCTTCCATTTTCCTTGTATTCCATCTACCTTTTACTCTCACTGTAGCTACAACTAAAAAGTGATCTGATATATCTGTGGCCCCTCTATTAACGTGTACATCTTACATCTTGAAGACTACCCAACAGTCTTTTATCTACCAATACATAGTCCAACAATCTACTGTCATTACTCCCTAAATCATATCTTCTATACTTTTTTATCCTCTTTTTTCTTAAATTATGTATTACCTATAACCAAACTCCTTTCTATACAAAGTTCAATCAAAGGGCCCCCATTGTAATTTACATCTGGCATCCTAAACTTACCTACCGCACCCTTTTTAAGCGTTTCTCTTGTTTTAGCATTTAGGCTCCCTCCCACAAATACTCTCTCACTTGGTTCAAAAGTTTGTAAACACTCACTTAGCATCTCCCAAAATCTCTCTCTCTCCTTTACATTCCTCTCTTCTCAAGGTGCATACACACTTATTATGACTCACTTTTTGCATCCGACCCTTATTTTAATCCTCATAATCCTTGAATTTATACATTTATATTCCCTCTTCTTCCATAACTGATCCTTCACCATCATTGTTATCCCTTCCTTAGGTCTAACTTTCTCAGATATTCCTGACTTAATCCAACTTATTTCTCCCCACTGAGACTCACATATTCCCTTCAGCTTTGTTTCACTTCTTTTCATTCATAATATTAGCATTCATCTCTTTCTTATCATCTGCACTACATCCAAGCACATTCAAGCATCCCAGTTTTATAAAGTTTATCTTCTTCTCTTTTTTAGTATTTTCTACAGAAGAAGGGGGTATTAGCCCATTGCTCCCAGCGTTTTAGTCGCCTCATACAATACGCATGGCTTATGGAGGAAAGATTCTTTTCCACTTCCCTATGGAGAATAGAGGAAATAAAGAAGAACAAGAACTATTAAGAAAAATGAAAAAAAAACCTAGATATGTACTCACCTAGTTGTGGATGCAGGGGTCGATTCACAGCTCCTGGCCCCGCCTTTTCACTGGTCACTATTAGGCCACTCTTCCTACTCCATGAGCTTTATCATACCTCTTCTTAAAGCTATGTATGGATCCTGCCTCCACTACATCACTTACCAGACTATTCCACTTCCTGGCAACTCTGTGACTGAAGAAATACTTCCTAACATCCCTGTGATTCATCTGAGTCTTCAACTTCCAACTGTGACCTCTTGTTGCTGTGTCCCATCTCTGGAACATCCAATCTCTGTCCACCTTGTCAATTCTTCTCAGTATTTTATATGTCATTATCATATCCCCCCTATCTTTCCTGTCCTCCAGTGTTGTCAGGTCGATTTCCCTTAACCTCCCCTCGTAGGACATGCCCCTTAGCTCTGGGACTAGTCTTGCTGCAAACCTGTGTACTTTCTCTAATTTCCTTACATGCTTGGCTAGGTGTGGGTTAAAAACTAGTGCTGCATACTCCAATAAATGCCTGACATTCATGGTGTATAGGGTCCTGAACGATTCCTTATTGAGATGTCGGAATGCTGTTCTTAGGTTTGCTAGGTGTCCAAATGCTGCAGCAGTTAGTTGGTTGATGTGTGCCTCAGGAGATGTGCTTGGTGTTATACTCACCCCAAGTTCCTTTTCCTTGAGTGAGGTTTGTAGTCTCTGGCTCCCTAGACTGTACTCCGTCTGTAGTCTTCTTTGCCGTTCGACAATCTTCATGACTTTGCACTTGGGGTTGAACTCCAGGAGTCAGTTTGCGGACCAGGGCTGCAGCCTTTCCAGATCCCTTTGTAGTTCCGCCTGGTCCTCGTCTGATTGAATTCTTATCATCAACTTCACATTATCTGCAAACAGGGACAGTTCTGAGTCTGTTCCTTCCATCATGTCGTTCACATACACCAGAAACAGCACCGGTCCTAGCACTGACCCCTATGAAATCCCGCTCGTCACAGGCGCTCACTGTGACATCTCGTCACGTACTATGACTTGCTGTCTTCCTGACAGGTATTCCCTGATCCATTGCAGTGCCTTCCCTGTTATACCTGCCTGGTCTTCCAGCTTATGTGCAAATCTCACGTATGGAACTGTGTCAAAAGCCTTCTTACAGTCAAGAAAATGCAATCTACCCACCCCTCTCTTGTCTTACTGCTGTCACCCTGGCATAGAACACCAGTAGGTTTGTGACACAGGATTTCCCGTCCCTGAAACTGTGCTGGTTGTCATTGATTAGTTCCTCGGAGCAACGCAAACACATAGCTGTGTGCTTGGTTCTTGTAGGATCGTTGGCCTAGTGGTAAGGTGATGCGTACATTGTGTTGTCTCTGGAGGCGGCACAAGGTTCGTAGGATCGAGTCCTGGCCTGCCGCAGTTTGGTAAATGATTATATATATATATATATATATATATATATATATATATATATATATATATATATATATATATATATATATATATATATATATATATATTTAAAAAGTATTTTTAATTGTATTAAAACTTTAGGAGCAGACTAACCTTCATATGATTATTAATTATATTTTTAAGTCATTCGTGCATTCTTCGGATGAAGCGTAAACTGGAGTATTAGTGTTTACTACAATAACTTAAAAGAGTTATAAATCTTGACATTCTCCGAAAATCATTCTCCTGTTCTCTCTGTGTCAAAATTTTCCTGTAGTTATTTGGTTATTTCTGGGTGCAAATCGTAAACAGAGCTAAGTTACATTAACGTTCCTGACAAATATACAACTTCGTATCTATTTCTTCTTGACCTTGATTTTTGTTATTTATTATAACTCATAAAAAACACTAAATCCTTATGGGCCATTCAGGGCTCTTGTGCAAATAGGTTAGGTAAGATTTGTCAGGAAACAGTACAAGCATTTCATGAAGCTGGTCTTAGTCATATGATGACCAGCCACTGCAACTTTTAGTCATCTGACCGAGGCCTTCAGTTTACTTACCAATTCTCCCTTTTAAAATTTAAGTTTATAATTAATATAATGTTCCTGCGAAGTCTTTGAAAATAAAGGTCAACCTAATATAATTCTTAACTTCTGAATGTTTTTCACTGTAGATTTCATTCTGCATTTTACTGAATATCAACTGATCATCTGCTTCCCATTATTGTAAAACATAGTTACATAAGACATAAAAACGCCTTTTAACATTTGTAATATATTTTTCAGGTCAGTAAGATATATGACAGATAAATAAGTAATAAGTTATTAAAATTAGATAAATAGTAATCTAAGTAGTAACTGAAGAAATAAATATCACAGATCAAGAGACTAGTATCTTGATAAGTCTTCTGTATACATTCCTCACAGGTTCCTGAATCTCTACACAACTCACGAGACGAGTTAGAGCTCACGGAAATATGTCTTTATATAAAAAGCAAGTTAGCATAAACACTTCATGAATGGTAACTTAGTAGTCGAAGTTTACTGGTGTAATATTTTGCCCAAGTGTCATGGTCAGTGTATTAAACATTAATGTTAATGTCATCATGAAAAGTTGCCGCTTCATAATGAGATGATCTATGTATGCTAGCACAACAATTTCCTTGGAAATAAATGTCATGGTGATACAGACCAGGTGTGGAAAGACACTTGCGTAGTTTACATCATTGTATAAAAGAAATGTAACGCCCAAAAGGGCTTCAGAACAGGCACAGCGAAACGTCTCCCTAATAAATACCCTGAGGTACAGATAAGCGTTTTTCCCACCCACTCAATTCTCTTGTTTTTTCCAACTTAGCTGAACGTTTGACTCACAACCATAAAGTTCCGACTCAATTCTCCTTTACATTGCAGCAAATATATATCTGGGTGATAGTCGACTGTTGTGGGTCGCATGCTGGGTAGATAGGGAAGGTACCTAGCTCTTAACAGCTCTTTACCTGTTAACCTGTAAAAATCAATGCACTCTTAAAAAAAATACAATTTTTCATACGTTAGATTTAACCTCGACTGTATCGTCACTGTCTGGATAATTATTCACTATCTTTTCTGACTCCTGACTAATTTTTGGGAAAAGAACATGGTTAGCGATATTGTTAATGTTGACGAAGAAGTTTCCTGTATTTACTCTTGTGATTTGTTTGTGTGTTGCGGCCGAGGAAGCTGCTGAATCTCCTAGTGGCCTAACAACAGTTTTTAATGAGTCCTTGAAAGTATTTATCAGTCCGTTAGAACTGGTGTCGGCTTTGTTTTCCGAAATGTTTTTCAAAACGGACTGGTGCTTGTGTGACAGGTGATTCTGCAGCTCAATCCCTAGGTGGATGTTGTGATGCTTGGGGACGTCCGGGGAAGTGGGTGTAGACAGGGCCAGTGCCAGCACGTCAGTGGCCAGCCAGCAGGAGTTGGTTCTCATCACCAGCGCCTTGTTTGCGACAGGACCAGCGACGATGCTAGGCTTAGCGTTCTCCACGTCATATTGACCTGACTTATCCGCGAACATGATGATACTGTTGGAAAATATTATACATGATTAATTCATGAAAATAATTCACCAGTAAAGATACTTCACACTTAATCACAATTTGTATCTGAACTATGAAAGCGAAAACGGAAACGTACCAGAAAAAGACGATCATGAGAACGCTGGCAGAAGCACCCAGTAAGAAGTGTGCTACAGGGAAGGTGCTGACGGAGGCGTGATAGACGGCGGTGTAGAGGGCAGAAGTTACCATGGGCATCATGCCGTCAAGAGCACCTAACACCGCAGATACTTTACCTACAAATTGAAAAATGTGGGATATATAATTTTACGTTTCAAATGTTGACATCTAGTACTAATAATATAAAAAAAATAATTTTAATATCGCTTTGCAAAACACTAATTATATCAATTATATAATGAATAGATAATATAAAAATGGAGTAAAAAGTTTATATTGTATAAAATAAATTATCAAAAACCAACTCACCTATTTCATCTTTGGAGACAAACTTGGTCATCATGGCTCGCTGAGCGATGGTGCAGGAGTTAAGCAGCAGAGCCGCAACTGGAGCTGAGGGATCAAATACGATTGTGGTCACCTTATTTTCCACCACCAGTATTTCATTTTTACAAATGTCACTTATTTATAAAAGCATTACACTTGACAATCCCTGGTAGGAAGCTCACCTATCCAGATAAAATATGGTCGAGAGTCAGAAATGCAGCCGTAGATGACATACTCGATGACGCCGGACATGGCGCCCACCACGGCCAGCAGGTTGTCTGACACACCTAGACGACCACTTAACAACGGCACCGCCACTAGCGATCCTGAAAGTGAATAAAACTCGGCTTAGTACAGGAATAATGTTATGAAGTTTTAGGATGGCATATGATAGTTAAAAATATAATTGTCGCCTTAGTGGCTATTTCATTAGTGAGTTACATTATCATCCCGAAAGCGGTGACGCGAAAAAAGAAATTAGACCCTGCTGGGTGACGATATATCTTTGGATATTTTAGATTTTTAATATATCAGTACAATGATTTCTTTGAGCAACTGCATAGATTGTAATCTCTTTAAGAATGTAAATTTATCTTATTGAAGAAACTCGTTCTCATTCTTAACATTATTATTGTTTACCTATTCAAAAAAGTCTGTTTAATAAGCAAATTGCAAATACACAACATATAAAAGCCATTCCTTAATTTGCTACGGGTTCAAGCGTTTAGAGCACTATCTCAGAGGTTAAGAACCACTGAAATATAGTGTTCTAGTGACTTTGTCCACACACCTTACATATAGTTTCATTTGATTAATATCTCAATAGAAGACGAAATACGAGAAGTACTGATAGCCTAGTTTTCATCTATAAGTAACTTCTTGTATTCTAGTAATTGTTATTTTTTTATACATTTTTTTTAACCCATTTCATTGATAGACACAATGGATCTGCTAGTTCTTATCTGCACTTTTCTATTTTTTTACATATTCATTTGCATTTTTTTTTTCTAAGAGCTTGTAACCTATTGAAGGTACTAAAACTAATCATTCGCTTTATTTAATGTTAGTTTAACGAAGGTAATATTATCTCTATCAAGGAGCATAAATATTGGACTCAAAATCTTATCTAAAAATGCAGTGTTCATCACTACTTGTAAACCGTGTACGTGTAAAAATGTATCTTACCAGTGGTGGCCAAGAGGTTCTTGTAGGTGACCCAGAGGCTGTAGTCAGTAGCTTGCCAACCTAGTACGTGAC
This sequence comes from Cherax quadricarinatus, assembly GCF_038502225.1. Lineage (NCBI taxonomy): Eukaryota > Metazoa > Arthropoda > Malacostraca > Decapoda > Parastacidae > Cherax > Cherax quadricarinatus. The sequence goes on along the minus strand of NC_091292.1, from coordinate 31,414,977 downwards.
GAGTGAAGGCGAACACATAGGGAGCTGAAGGACAAGATACATGGTCAGCAAATTGACAAATATGGTGATTGATATACTAAAAAAAACATTTACTATAAATAATTAATGTATTTTTTATAATGTTCACATTAGGATTTCTCTTTTCTTGGTAAAAATTCTTATATGAATATCAACACTTACATCGAGTAACTCTTCTGAGGAGACTGGTGAAGATGAGAATGAAAATAAGAGCTCTTGTGTTTCCCTCGCGTTTCTTCAGAGTTGACTTGAAGCTGTCAAGGATACGGTGCGGGTTAAAGAAGTCCTTGAACATGATGGAGAGAGTTGGACGGTTGTGTTGGAGAGTGTTGGAGGGTGTAGCATTTACCTCTAGTCCGTACACTGCCGCTACACTCTCTCGCAGCTCCAGTCGTGGCTTGTGATCTGGGGTTTCGGCACGGGAACTTTTGACGAAAGGTCCATGGCTCTCAGGAAGGCACACCACCACGTACACCAGGGCCATTAAGGAGAGCGTGAGGGAAGTAGCGAAGAGTGGCAGGTAGCCGCCCCAGCTGTAGATGTAGGTACCCATCAGTGTGCCCACTGGACCTCCTAAGAACCAAATGCTGTTGGCCAATCCCACTCTTGATGTACGCGACTCTTCTGACGACACGTCACCAATGTACGAGTTGGCTGCCGTCAAGAATGATACAGTACCGCCACCTAGTGTATCCAGTAACGTGACGATAAGTAACACTTCAGCAGGCCAAGAAGGTGCCAAAGTAGCTAACAAGTAGCCGGCAGCGTGGAGTGCGTGACCCACTTGTACTGCTATCAGAGGCACCTTCCTGCCATATTTATCACTCCAGGCGCCCATGAAGAGAATAAAGAAGAGTGGTAGTGCAGCTGCAATGATACTGTTATAGAGAGCAAACACACTGTACCTTTGCTGTACCTCTACACTGGCTGCTGGTTCTGAATTCAGATTGTCGCACACTTGTTGGGAAAAACCGCTACTCACTTGACACACTCGATCCATCTGTAGGTTCTCTATGTATACGTGCATGTTAGAGAAAGCAAGACCGTCAAGCAGCATAAGAGGTTCCACAGTCACGCTCTTCATCACGCCCATCACTCGTGACCAAGTATTTCTAACTCTTTTGTTGTTTCCTTCCATTATGACCTAATAACTAGTAAATTATGTATTTGATTCCGCGTCTTGTGAAGATTGACAGTCTCAACTCTCCAATTACATAGAATATAATTTAATTTCCAGTTCATGAACTGCTGCTCCAACAAGGAGATTGTTGATTATGAGGAGAACTCGGGGTACGCACGGTTAATATAGGAAGCCTCATCCTCCAATGTCAAGGCGGGTGTGACGTCAGCACACTGGGGACCTGGCCCGGGTGTAGCACTGCATGCGTAGGTCCACATGCTGCTTTGCCTGAGGATGCTTCCCCTTCTGTCTGTCAGGAGACGGTGGGATTACAATCATCTCTTCTTTACTTCAAGATGCTTTAGACACAGTGGACTCATTAGGCAACATCAAGATGATGTTAAGTCTTAAGTGAACAAAATGTGGTCTAATATCGCCAGCAGGTGAACTCTGACCTGGAAATATAAACACATATGCAGTATAATGTGATCCTTTATTGACAACGTTTCGCCCACACAGTGGGCTTTTTCAAGTCACAAACAGATCTACCTGGGGTGGAAGGTACGCGAGTATTTATAGTCAGGTTCAGAATGCTGAGGTCAGGTGGAGAATGTTGCATCTGATGATCTACCGAGTGGGGTTATAGAGTCTAAAAGCTTGGGTAGCTTGGAAAGGAGATTGGATAAGTTTGCTCACAAACTTATTTTATACCATTTATTTCCATGAACTCTGACCTACTAGAAGCGTAGCGCACATTAGCAGTCTCCACTAGCCTTCATTAAGCTAAACATTAACATATCAAAATAAAGTATAGGATTTTAAAGGTTAAATGTTTTATAGGACATACACACACGCACATTCGTCTTTGTCAGAAGAACCGATGAACTGTAGTTGTGTGCCCTTCATGGAAGGTGCCTGGATGATCCAATGAATTGAACCTGACCTCCCCTTACTTGGATCGAATCTGAATGCCTCCAGTACCCTCAAGCACTCTGTGACCCTTACTGATTCAGCGCTCCCCATAATTGTAATAATAATATTAAAAATAATAATAATAATAATAATAATAATAATAATAATAATAATAATAATAAGAAGAAGAAGAAGAAGAAGAAGAAGAAGAAGCAGAAGAAGAAGGAGGAGGAGGAAGAAAATCGATTAATTATAAATAGGATGAAATAAACAAAACCAGATAATAGAAAGTCAAGAACATAGAAGACACTGAAAAGGTGACCGAGAATTTAGGAGTGCACCTGAGTCAGCAGGAGTCGTGTTGAAGGTTTGAAAGAGGCACCTTATGCATACCATTAATCTTAATAACGGGAGTTTCAACACAAGGACAACCAGTGTTGTAGTGGTTGCATTTTCTGACACTCATTAGTTGTACTGTCCACACTAATACCTTTTACTCATCACTTTAGTACTTACATGTAGGATATGACATTTCAGCAGCACTTGAGTTATCTAACACATATTTCTGGATGCTGCCCACGACAGTCTGTTAACATACAAGTATCTATTTTTACCTTTAGGTGGACAAGGGTGAAAGGAAACTCGCTTCTATGTTTCTCCGAGCTACGGAATCGAACACTGGACTTGGTGGGTGTGAGCTGAATGTTCTCACCGGTGAGCTACGTAAGACCTCACTGTGATTGTGAGAGAGGTCGGGAGGGGTGAGACAACGAGGCTAAGGAATGTGAGGAAGGGGAAGAGAGATGTGCGAGCGTGGGAGGAGGACATGTTGTTAATGAAATCGTAGTTAATGATGAGGACGTAGGTAGTGACGAGAGAGAGGTTGCTGGCTTACAATTACTGATAGTAAGGTCTGAGATAGATGCATTCGCGGAGCTTATTGAGATATCCGAGTATCCCACAACCCCAGCGCTCGCTACCGCAACTCACGCAAGGGGCATGGCAGTTACACTGTAAATCCTCATGAGACAGAAGAGTTACAACTGAACTCGAAGAGATGTTCTTAAGAGGTCCAGAAGCTGCAGATCAAAACACTGAAGGCCCCTCAAGGCAGGTCCTTCATGCCAGTCAGACACTCCTGATCTAAGAAACTGGACCAATCTTCTCTTCCCTGTGATCAAACCTGTTTGGTTCCCATACAGTGCCCCGTGGCCTGATCGCTGAAGCTCTTGCTTCACATGGCGAGGGTCTGCGTTTGACTCCCAGCGGGGGCAGAAACATTGGGCGTGTTTCTTTACACCGACTGTCTATGTTCACCCATCTGTAAAATGGGTACCTGGGTGTTAGTCGACTGGTGTGGATCGCATCCTCGGACAAGGACCTAATTTGCCCCAAATGCTCTGCATAACAAGGTGCTTTCTGTATGGTAGTATGTCACTGATGTCAGCTAGGCCTGTATACCTTGTACATGTACTTGTAGTAAATATATTATTATACCTCCAGGGGCTGTATAACCCCTGATGCTTTAGTGCACCATCCATAACTGTGATAGTACTACTTGTACTACTACTGCTACTACTAATACTACTATTAATGCTGCTACTACTATTACTACTACTACTACTATCACTACTGCTACAACTAATAATAACAATACCAACTTGATGTAAATAAGTACTAGTTCCTACTCATTTCTGTTGTAATCCTGGTTGTGAAGGCGGTAAGGGGTCAATTGAAAGCCCGCGGTTCGCACCACCCG
>NC_091292.1:31163668-31406168 GCF_038502225.1 Cherax quadricarinatus | reverse complement strand
GGAAAGATACTTATGTATTTTATATGATTGTATAAAAGACACGTTCCGCCAAAAAGGGTTTCTTCACAAGGTACGCGCAGGGAAACGTCTCCCTAATAAATACCCTGAGTTGTAGATAAGGGTCCTTTTTTTTTTTTTTTTGCTTTTTTTCCTGCCTAATTGAACGTTAGGTTCACAACCATAATGTTTCGGGTTCAGTTCTGCAGGACGAGATGTCTCCTTTACATTGCAGCAAATAGGTACCTGGGTGATAGTCGACTGTTGTTGGTCTCATGCTGGGTGGTAAGGGGAAGTACCTAGATAGAATCAGGCTTTTAAAAGTAGCCGAAGAAGGATATAGTTGGTGATATTGTTAATGTTGACGAGGAGGCTTCCTTTGTTTACTCTTGTGATTGTTTTGTGTGTTACAGCAGAGGACGCTGGTGACTCTCTCAGTGATCTAACAGCAGTTTTTAGTGAGTCCTTGAAATTATTCATCGCTGTTTTGTTTTCTGAAATGGTTTTTAAAACGGACTGGTGTTTGTGTGACATGTGATTCTGTAGCCCTATCCCTTGCTGGGTGTTATGATGCTCGGGGACGTCCGGGGAAGTGGGTGTAGACAGGGCCAGTGCCAGCACGTCAGTGGCCAGCCAGCAGGAGTTGGTTCTCATCACCAGCGCCTTGTTTGCGACAGGACCTGAGACGATGCTAGGCTTAGCGTTCTCCACGTCATATTGACCTGACTTATCCGCGAATATGATGATACTGTTGGAAAATATTATACATGATTAATACATGAAAATAATTCACCAGTAAAGATACTTCACACTTAATCACAATTTGTATCTGAACTATGAAAGCGAAAACGGAAACGTACCAGAAAAAGACGATCATGAGAGCGCTGGCAGAAGCACCCAGTAAGAAATGTGCTACAGGGAAGGTGCTGACGGAGGCGTGATAGACGGCGGTGTAGAGGGCAGAAGTTACCATGGGCATCATGCCGTCAAGGGCACCTAACACCGCAGATACTTTACCTACAAATTAAAAAATGTAGAACATTTCAATACTTTTTAAATTTTGGTTTTTAGTAATAATAATCTAAAAAAATTTAATATTGCTTTGCAATACAATAGTGCTTAAAAACATTATATAAAAATAATTTGTGTATAAAATATAAATTACATAAAAATAAATTATCAAAATCCAACTCACCTATTTCATCTTTGGAGACAAACTTGGTCATCATGGCTCGCTGAGCGATGGTGCAGGAGTTAAGCAGCAGAGCCGCAACTGGAGCTGAGGGATCAAATACGATTGTGGTCACCTTAATTTCCACCACCAGTATTTCATTTTAAAAATGTCTCTTATTTATAAAAGCATTACACTTGACAATCCCTAGTAGGAAGCTCACCTATCCAGATAAAATATGGTCGAGAGTCAGAAATGCAGCCGTAGAAGACATACTCGATGACGCCGGACATGGCGCCCACCACGGCCAGCAGGTTGTCTGACACACCTAGACGACCACTTAACAACGGCACTGCCACTAGCGATCCTGAAAGTGAATAAAACTCGGCTTAATACAGGGATAATACAGGGTTAATGTTATGTTATTTTAGGTTGGCATTTGATAATTAAAAGATATTTAATGCAATGCCATACATTGCGATAGCATGTCTAGTATATGGGCTAAAATATCCCATTTTTATGGTAGTATGTTCACTCCCAGGATGAGTGACACTGTCCATGAAACTCGCTCCTCAGGCACAGTCTTAAATCCAATGGGCGCCTAAGGAGCTACTTCATTAGTGAAGTCCAAGCTCATCCTGAAAGCGGTGTGGAGAAATTTTCTCCAGGAGGGGGGTATCATCCCCCTTCAGCCCCTTTCAGCCCTGAGGGGCCACTCAGAAGGGGCGAGCGTCTTGTTTACTGCTAGAGTGAGTAATTGATCACAGATGCTATGCCACGTAAGTCAAGTGACCTCTGCTCCTTGCAGCGGTGTTACAACGTGTATTTTTATAAGAGACAGTACATCTCTTACTTAGCAGGACAATTAAGGAAAATCCTGCTCCCACTTTATTACCATAGTAAAACTAGTGTACATTGTTGTCTATGATTAAGACAGCAAGAAACAAACATTCTGCTTTGCTTCATCGAGGAGGTGACAAGGATGCAAGGTACTAGGTCAGCGTTTTTTTTTTTTGTGCTGGGGGCAGTGACTGCATGGAGCGCTGTAGCGTCTGGCAGATTACTTTTGACTCTAGAGAGAGTCACACTGACGCCAGGATAACCAGCAAAGGACACTGATCTGTGCGTTAGTGTGAATAAAGTGTCTCACAAAACACAATAAACTCTTAAGAGAAGTGTGATCAGCTTCTCTTGTGATACATTATGAACAATAAAGACAAATCTTGTGGAACATAGTGTACCAGTGTGCGTTTCCTAGACAATGGAAGACGTGGACATCCAAAGACACTTCAGCTTCTATCAAGTCACCGATACCTGTCGAAGGTGTTGAGAACACCATAGCTCACGTTACAAAGAGCAAGGTATGTTACGAATTTCTTGTAGATCGGGGGATTGCGCAATTCTTGAGTCACAAGGAGTTTGTAATCAACCTATAATCGGCAGTAAGGTGTGGACTTTTGAGTCCAAACAAGTAAGTATTCGTCAGCCATCATCGAATGAAATATGCTGACATAACACCCCCTAGGGGTAATTTATACTTACAAATTGTATCTCTTGACAGCCCACTGGTGTGATGGTTTCGACAGCTTCTAGACCTCGTCTGCAGGGGCGGCTGTGTAGACGATTTGCTGTCATTTATCAGCTAAGTGTTCATTATATATATATATATAATAAACACAGCAGGTAAGGCCAAATTCTCAACAGAGTTTTGGTCGTGCTCGAACCGGATAAATACCACACTGTGGTCCAAATATGTTGTACTACAGTGTACAAATAACCTATGAGCCAAGGTCCTTCGAAAAAAGCTGTAAAACTAGTGTTTTACAATATAAATCAGTATAAATGAGTCCCTCCAGACTCAATCACAGAGAATGGGCAGCCAAAAGAAAACGGGCGCTCACCCAGCGTCACCCAACGAAAACGGGAGCTGGGTGACTCACCCAACAAGAAGACGGGGGATGGTATCCTGCACCCTCCATCAACTGCTCCAATCTGGCGAAATCGCTGATTAAGACAACACCCAAGTGATGATGTTTGTCTGAGTGTATATATATACACATAGTGTTTATAATGTTTATAGACAGAAATTAAGAGACAAGATTGTGTTAAAGTTTGTTTCTTATAGATCTACCTGTTATATTAAAGGAACTTATAAATAAAGTGTAAGCTTTCAAAAATATATTAACAGTGAAATTTATATATGTGTAAGTAATATTCACGTGTGATTTACAGTTATACAGTGACATTTATAGTGTATAGTGAATGAAGTGTATAACATCGTTATTTACGATTAATCATCATGGTCAGGCTGACACCACAAACTCTAAGCCATAAACACCAGACACATGTACCCTGTACCCTTCATGGTCATTGACCCTGAGGTTAAGCTTAGTGGGTCAGTAGTGTCTGGCTCGATTATTGCTGACTTAAGCAAAACAAAAACTCAGCTGTCTATAGCAGTACAGTGTTTTTTAAACACTCTAAGTGTGGTGCTAGAATTTTCAGTATACCATTAAAATGGCTTGTTTGAAAACTCAGTTTCAGTCTTTACAGACTAAGATTACACAATTAGAAAATCTAATTTCAGTCTGTATAGGATTAACTCAAGATACAAACATAGATTTTGATGATCTTGAGGTCAAGTTTGAATTATTTACACAATGTATGGAAATAATTAATTCAGACTATACACATTATGAAAATAAATTTCTTGAATCAGATCCATCTGAAGATGAAATTAAAAATGTTTTGGATACTTTTAGTGATCAACAATTAAGGTGGACAGGAGTACAGGCTATCTGCCGTAAAACTCTGTCACAGAGACCTACTGTAACTAGTGGTCAAACACCTGTTACACCTGTAACAACAACAAGTGTCCCATTACCAAGCTTACCTACATTGTCATTACCTATTTTCCAAGGTCATAATTATGAAGAATTCATTAGTGGTTTTCAATCCATAGTAAATTCACGAACTGACATAGATGAGATTGCTAAGTTTAATTATCTTAAATGTCTTGTGAAGGGAGAACCCTATGAACTGATTAAGTCATTTCCGGTGGTTAAAGATAATTATCAAATAGCCTTACGTGTCTTAGCAGACAATTACTTCGATGCTGACAAGGCTAGAGTTAGACATGCAGTCTTAATATCAAGCTTGAAGCCACCCAAACATTGTTTTTCAGACTTACAAGCATTTAGAATTACATTAGACAATAGTCTCAGATCTCTAGATGCTAAATATGACATAAGACAATGTGATTGGTTTATCAGTGGTATTGTACAAGATAAGTTGTCACCACAAACTATTGAACGATTAAATATTATGTTCAATAAACGCTATTTCACTTGTGAGGAAATTAGCAATGGTTTACAAACAATAGTTTCATGCATGCAAGCAACGAGACAAGATGAAAAATCCACAAATCCAGTGGATAACAAACCTTCAACTCAGTATAAAAAGAGTATACCTACTCCCACTAAACCACATAATGGGAAATCCCATATAGGCATTTATCAAGCTGTGAATACAATAGACAGTAAACAAACTGTCACACATAAACGTACTCCAAAATGTGTACTTTGTGATGGAACACATTGGGCACAGTATTGTATTCAATACACATCAATGGAGGCACGTAAACAACGTGTTCATCAGCTGAAAAGATGCATCAAGTGTTTAGGTGAACACAAGGGAGGAAAATGCTCACTGAAGAAGTGTTTTAAATGCAAGGGTATGCATCATACAGCATTATGCCCAAATACTTTTGCTGAACAGCAGCAGACTTCCACAGAATCAGGAAGTCAACAAGCAACAGCATTAAATGTGAGAGATAAGTTTAAAGCAACTGCTCTCCCGATAGCTCGAGTTGAGTTATCTAATAAATTACACAAAACCAATGTGCTAACACTATTTGATCAAGGCTCACAAAGGTCCTTCATAAGAAGATCAGTGTTGCAGAAACTGAATAAACAACCCTATGCCAAAATACAGTTAGATATAGCTGGTTTTTTCCACAATTCTGGTAAACAGACATATGACCTAGCCAGAATCACTGTTGGTCTAGGAAACAGGAAAAAGACAGTAGAAGCTGTGGTAGTAGATGATTTGCCTAAGTCTGTGCAGATCCAGGGATTAAAAGAAACAGTTGCAGCACTGAAAGCAGCTAAGGTCAAGTTAGCCTGTCCTGACATACAGACGGACACAATTAGTCCAATTGATTTAATCATTGGAAGTGATTATTATCACTGTTTTGTGCAAAATCTAGTAAGTAAACATGATGTTCACTTGCTGAAAACAGCAGGAGGCCACATGATATGTGGTCCCATTCCCTCTCAAAGTGGGAAAGAAGCTGATATTGATTCAGTGGAAAATGTACTAGTTACGAGAATAACCGCTGATCATGTACCACAGCAAAAATTATCATTACTGGAAGAAATGAATGAACCAGTTGATAAGTTGTGGGATTTAGATGCGATAGGTATTGATGTAAATAAACCAAGCCCACAAGAGTCTCAGACTTATAACCAATATTTGGACACTGTCAAATATAAAGATGGGCAGTATTGGGTTAGGTTACCATGGAAATTAAATCCACCACATCTGCCAAGCAATTATCGCATGGCTTTCGGACAGATGAAAGCACAAATACATGAGCTCAGGAAGAATCCAGAGCTACTGACTGTCTATGATAATATCATACAAGAACAGTTGGACAATAAATTCATTGAGGAAATAGTCGAAGATAAGTTGAAGACAAACGCTCATTATCTCCCGCACCATGGAGTCAGAAAAGATTTTGAAACAACTCCACTACGTGTTGTATATAATTGCAGCGCACGTGCAAATAAAGATGTAGCAAGTCTTAATGACTGTCTGATGACCGGACCCTCACTAACTGAGAAGCTTGGAGACGTGCTTATGAAATTTCGCACAAACCCATATGCCTACACGGCTGATATTTCCAAAGCTTTCTTAAGAGTAGGACTACAAGAAATAGATAGAGATTATACTCGATTCTTGTGGCCTGAAAATCCACATGATCCTCAAAGTCCTGTGAAAACTTATCGTTTCAAATCAGTATTATTTGGTGCAACATCCTCTCCATTCTTACTAGAAGCTACTCTAAATACACATTTGAAGAAATCTGAAAGTCCCTTCAAAGAAGTCTTAAAGAAAAGTTTCTATGTGGACAATCTTCAAGGTAATGTGAATAAAGAGGAGGATTTGAAATCCTTATACAGAGAAGCTAACAAGGAGATGAAAGAAGCAAATATGCCTCTAAGGATGTGGAATACAAATTCAAAGCAATTAAGGGAACTTATCAAAGAAGATTTCCCTGAAACTGAAATTCCTGATTGCAACAATATGCTGGGACTTAATTGGAACACACAGGAAGATACTCTGAGTCTCAAAAGGATAAACAATAAATCATGCAGTACACTCACTAAACGTAGTTTACTGTCAGAGGTATCACAATGTTTTGATCCTCTAGGACTCGTCTCACCAATTACCATAAAAGGTAAAATGCTTATGCAAGATGCATGGAAACTCAAAATTGGATGGGATGAGAACTTGCCTCTAGAAATGAGTCAAGCATGGGATGAAATATCCAAGGAGTTTAAACAACTTCATCAAATTAAATTTCCCAGACAAATAGATCAAGAGGGAAACAATTACACATTACATGTGTTCTGTGATGCGTCAACCAGAGGTTATGGCGCTGTAGCTTACATGAGTAATGCTGAAGGAAGTACACTAATTACTTCAAAGGCCAGGGTAGCACCCTTGAAGGTCAGAACAGTACCACAATTGGAACTGACAGCACTCTATGTAGGTACAAAATTAGCTGTCTATCTCAACAAAGTACTTGATCATCTCACTATTGAGAAAACCGTGATCTGGAGTGATAATGAGGCAGTTCTCCAGTGGTTAAGAAATAATAAGAGTAAGTTGGTCTATGTACAGAACAGAGTAGCAGAAATAAAAGAGATGCAGAGAGATTATCTCTTTCTTCACGTCTCTACCCAAGAGAATCCAGCTGACATGTTGTCACGTGGTGTCCCACTTAAGAAATTTGTGTATAATAAATTATGGCTCCACGGACCGAACTGGCTCTCTGATGAAAATAACTGGCCTCAGCAAAAAGCTCACATTATGCCAGAAGAAACAGTCTGCTTGAACACAGCAGAAATAAGCTGTGTAAATACTGCAGACACAACAGAAATAGTCATTGATGGATCTAAATACTCATCTTTGGGTAAACTCTTAAGAGTTACAGCTCTTGTCTTTAAATTCATTACAGGAATAAAACCTGATTATGAATGTCTTGAACCCATTAAATATTGGGTGAAACTAATACAGAAAGACGTTTTCTCTACAGAATATAGATTTCTGGAAGCACAAGATAAATCCCCAAAGAAACCTGTTATGATTAATTCTTTAGGACTTTATCTCGACTCAGAAAAGATTATAAGATGTCTAGGAAGAATTCATAATTCTTCACTACCTAAAGAAGCCATACATCCAATATTGATCCCCAAGAATCATTGGCTAACAAAACTGATTGTGCAAAACGCCCACAGTAACGTGTTACATGGTGGGGTAGCTGACACACTTTGTCATATACGACAATCCTACTGGATACCTCAAGGTCGACAAAGTGTGAAAAAACAAATAAAGGACTGTATTACTTGTCGTCACTACGATATGCGAGTATGTCAGTATCCAGGTCCACCTCCATATTCCTCTGAAAGAGTTTGTCATCACTCCATTTGAGGTGACAGGTGTAGATTATACTGGACCAATAATTTTAACCAAAACAGTTGACAAAGTTCCCATCAAGGTGTACATCTGTTTGTTCACTTGTGCTACAACTAGAGCAGTACATCTAGAAGTAGCCACTGACATGTCTGCTGAAACTTTTATCAAATTATTCAGAAGGTTTGCAGCCAGAAGGGCATGTCCCAGACTGATGATTTCAGACAATGCAACGAACTTTGTTGCTGGTGCTGCTTATATAAGCAAGATCTTTGATCAACCAGAAGTACAACAGATGCTGAATCAACGCAGATGTCGTTGGAGATACATTCCTCCTAAATCTCCATGGCACGGCGGATTTTATGAAAGAATGATCGGCATTGTAAAACGTTGTTTAAGGAAGACTCTTCATCGTCAGAGAATAGACTTAGAAGAATTCCGTACAGTTGTGACTGAAATAGTAAATAGAGTCAACAACAGACCTCTAACGTATGTTACCGATGATCTGGACAATTTAGAAGTGTTAAGTCCATCTCATTTACTCCATGGCAGAAGGCTCGAACCTGTTCCTCCCATGAATGATAAAGAAATCATAGAGGATCCTACTTATTTCGAACCTGAGCAACTCAGACGTAAATTCAAACACCTTAATAAAGTGATTGAATGTTGGGAGAAAATTTGGCGAGAAGACTATCTCACCTCATTGAGAGAACACTTCTATGGAGCTGGTGTTCCTGAAAATCATAAGTCCTTAAGACCTGGTGACATAGTGATTATCGACAATGATGGTCCGAGGTCCCAATGGCCACTTGGAAAAATTGTGACCATATATCCTGATGCAAATGGAATCATCAGGACAGTTGATGTTTTGAGCAAAGGTGTAGTGAATAAGCGGACAATAAATAAACTAGTGCCGTTAGAATTACACAGTGTTGAAAACAAAATTAGTGATTCTCCAGAAACCACACAGACTAAAGCTGTTCAGAAAAGACAAGCAGCAGTGGTGGCGAGTGAGAAAATTAAATTAATGTTAAGTGATGAATAGTTCACCTGCAGCGAACCTCCGCCGCCCCCCAGTGTGGAGAAATTTTCTCCAGGAGGGGGGTATCAGCCCCCTTCAGCCCCTTTCAGCCCTGAGGGGCCACTCAGAAGGGGCGAGCATCTTGTTTACTGCTAGAGTGAGTAATTGATCACAGATGCTATGCCACGTAAGTCAAGTGACCTCTGCTCCTTGCAGCGGTGTTACAACGTGTATTTTTATAAGAGACAGTACATCTCTTACTTAGCAGGACAATTAAGGAAAATCCTGCTCCCACTTTATTACCATAGTAAAACTAGTGTACATTGTTGTCTATGATTAAGACAGCAAGAAACAAACATTCTGCTTTGCTTCATCGAGGAGGTGACAAGGATGCAAGGTACTAGGTCAGCGTTTTTTTTTGTGCTGGGGCAGTGACTGCATGGAGCGCTGTAGCGTCTGGCAGATTACTTTTGACTCTAGAGAGAGTCACACTGACGCCAGGATAACCAGCAAAGGACACTGATCTGTGCGTTAGTGTGAATAAAGTGTCTCACAAAACACAATAAACTCTTAAGAGAAGTGTGATCAGCTTCTCTTGTGATACATTATGAACAATAAAGACAATTCTTGTGGAACATAGTGTACCAGTGTGCGTTTCCTAGACAATGGAAGACGTGGACATCCAAAGACACTTCAGCTTCTATCAAGTCACCGATACCTGTCGAAGGTGTTGAGAACACCATAGCTCACGTTACAAAGAGCAAGGTATGTTACGAATTTCTTGTAGATCGGGGGATTGTGCAATTCTTGAGTCACAAGGAGTTTGTAATCAACCTATAATCGGCAGTAAGGTGTGGACTTTTGAGTCCAAACAAGTAAGTATTCGTCAGCCATCATCGAATGAAATATGCTGACATAACACCCCCTAGGGGTAATTTATACTTACAAATTGTATCTCTTGACAGCCCACTGTTGTGATGGTTTCGACAGCTTCTAGACCTCGTCTGCAGGGGCGGCTGTGTAGACGATTTGCTGTCATTTATCAGCTAAGTGTTCATTATATATATATATATATATATATATATATATATATATATATATATATATAATAAACACAGCAGGTAAGGCCAAATTCTCAACAAGCGGTGACGGAAAAAGGGGGTGGGGAGAATTTATTCCCCATTGGGATATTATAGTTATTTAAAATATCTACACATTGATGTCTTTGAACAATTGCGCAGATTATAATCTGTTTCTGAATATAAGTTTATCCTTCCGATTTAGGGTTGATTCTTGGGATTTCTAAAATTAACAACTATAATTCCATTTTTTTTTAATTCCATAGACCTATTTTGGGTAGCACTTTCTATCGCCGTTGGTCTTCCTCACCACTCCCCCCTTCTTCCTTCATATAAAATGCTAAATGTAAAAAATTATAAAAGTCCGAATTTGAATAGGAAAATTGTGTTACTTTTTAATTATTCATATAAAAGACATTCCTTATTTTTGCTCCGGGTTCAGCCCCTTTACTCTGGATATTACTCATGCCCCCTAAGGGGGCGTGAGTGATTTCCAAAAGAGGCGGGGGAGGGTGGGGGGTGATTCAGTGGTTCTTAACATGTATCACAGCGGTTAAGAACCGGTGAGATACAGCGTTCTAGTGTCTTTGTCCACACGCTTTACATTTAATTTGATTAACATCTCCACAGAAGATGAAATGTACTGATAGTCTAGTTTTTAGTCTAGTGGTAACAACTTGTACTCTACTAATTGTTATTGTTTTTCCGTACACCGTTTTTTGGGGACACATTTCATTGTGAAACAATGGATCTGCCATTTCATATCTGTACTTCTCGATTTTCTACTTATTCATTTGCAATTTTTTTCTAACAAGAGCTTGCAACCTGTGTAACAATTAAACTTTATTTAATATTAGTTTAACCAAGGTAATATTATCTTTATTAGGGTCATAAACACTGGACTAAAAAACTTATCTAAAAATGCAGAAGTGTTCATCACTACCTGTAAACCGTGTACGTGTAAAAATGTATCTTACCAGTGGTGGCCAAGAGGTTCTTGTAGGTGACCCAGAGGCTGTAGTCAGTAGCTTGCCAACCTAGTACGTGACGCGTGAAGGCGAACACATAGGGAGCTGAAGGACAGGATACATGGTCATTATTATTATTATTATAATCAAGGGGGAAGCGCTAAACCTGGAGGATTATACAGCGCCTGTGGGGGGGGATGTGGAAGGCATTCAGGCTTAATTCGGGGAACTGGAGCACAGATCCAATTCCCTAAATCAAGAGCCCCTCACCAACATCAAGGAACCTTCCTTGAGGGGTGGATACATGGTCAGCAAATTTCAGTGTATAACTTTAACAAATATGGTGATTGCTGTACTAAAAATAATAATTACTATAAATAATTAATATTTTTTTTATAATGTTCACATTAGTACTTCTTTCTTGAGGTTAAAATTCCTTATATGAATGTTAGAACTTACATCGAGTAACTCTTCTGAGGAGGCTGGTGAAGATGAGAATAAGAATAAGAGCTCTTTTATTTCCCTCGCGTTTCCTCAGCGTTGACTTGAAGCTGTCTAGGATACGGCTCGGGTTAAAAAAGTCCTTAACCATGATATAGAGAGTTGGGCGGGTGTGTTGAAGGGCGTTGGAGGGTGCCGCATTGGCCTCCAGGCATTTCGCTGCCGCTACACTCTCTCGCAGTTCCGCTTGTGACTTGTGATTTGGGGATTCGGCACTGGAACTCTTGGCGAAAGGTCCATGGCTCTCTGGAATCCACACCACCACGTACACCAGCGCCATTAAGGAGAGCGTGAGGGAGGCGGCGAAAAGTGGTAGGTACCCGCCCCAGCTGTAGATAAAAGTACCCATCAGTGTGCCCACCGGACCACCCAGGAACCAGATGCTGTTGGCCAGTCCTACTCTTGATGTACGTGACTTTTCCGAGGACACGTCACCAATGTATGAGTTCGCTGCCGTCAAGAATGACACGCAGCCGCCACCTAGTGTGTCTAGTAACGTGACGACAAGTAACACTTCGGCAGGCCAAGAAGGTACCAAAGTGACCAACAAGTAGCCGGTAGCGTGGAGTGCGTGACCCAGTTGTACTGCTATCAGAGGCACCTTCCTGCCATACTTATCACTCCAGGCGCCCATGAAGAGAATGAAGAAGAGTGGTACTGCTGCTGCGATGATACCGTTATAAAGAGCAAACACACTGTACCTTTGCTGTACCTCTACACTGGCTGCTGGTTCTGACTTCAGATTGTCGCACACTTGTTGGGAAAAACCGCTGCTCACTCGACACACTCGATCCATCTGTAAGTTCTCTATATATACGATCATGTTAGAGAAAGCAAGACCGTGAAGTAGCATAAGAGGCTCCACAGTCACGTTATTCATCACGCCCATCACTCGTGACCAAGTATTTTTAACATTTTTGTTACATCCTTCCATTATGCGTAAATGGCTGCTAAACTATGTATCTTTATTCCGCGTCTCGTGACGACCATCAATTTCAACTCTCCAATTACATAGATATAATTTAATTCGCAGCCAGTGTCTCAGTATTATCACCATGAAATGCTGCTCCAACATGCAAACTGTTGATTATGAGTAGAACTTGGGTGTGCACGGTTAATATAGGAAATTTCATCCTCCAATGGCAAGGCGGGTGTGACGTCAGTACACTGGGGACCTGGCACGGGTGTACCACTATTTGATTAGTTCCACATGGTGCCTTGCCTGAGGAAGCTTCCCTTCTGCCTGTCAGGGGACGGTGGGGACGCAGTTATCTCTTGTTTACTTCAAGATATTTTAATTCACAGTGGACTCATTAGGCAGACTCGAGATGATGTTTCATCTTCAGTACACAAAATGTGATCTAATGCCGCCAGGCGGTAAACTCCGACTTATTGGAAGCGTAGCGCAACTTGATAGTCTCCACTAGCCTTCATTAACCTAAATATCTACATATCAAAATAGAGTATCAGATTTAGAGGTTAAATGCTTTCTTTGAAGTACGCACCCACGCATTCGTCGTCGTCGTCAGAAGCAATGAAATGTGGGTGTGTGCCCTTCAAGGAAGGTGCCTGGATGATGGAGAGGTGCTTTTGATCCTATGAATTGGACCTGCCCTCCCCTTCCATGGATCAAATCTGAATGCCTCCCGTAACCCCAGGCACTCTGTGACCCTTACGGATTTAGCGCTCCCCATGAGTAATATTAAGACAAAATCGATTAATTAATTGTTAATGTGATGTAATAAACAAAAGGTAAAAGAAAGTCAAGAACATGGAAGAGACTGAAAAAAGTGACTGAGAATTTAGAAGTGCACCTGAGTCAGCAGGAGTCGTCTTGAAGGTTTGAAAGAGACACCTTATGCAACCCATTACTCTTAATAACGGGAGTTTCTTTCAATACAAGGGCAACCAGTGTTGCATTGGTTACATTTTTTCCTGACACCAACGTTAGATACACGGTCCACAATGATACCTTTTACCCAACACTTGAGTAATTCCAGTAGGTAATGTAGTTTCTTACAGGATACGGCATTCCAGCAGGACTTACTTACTACTGGAATACCATATCCTTAAATAACAATGGTTCGATACCCGCCTAGCCGCAGTTTATTCATATATATATATATATATATATATATATATATATATATATATATATATATATATATATATATATATATATATATTTGGAAAGTTACTCTTCATTTGAAAAATACACGGCAGTGATGTGAAGGCTAAATGATTTAATAAGAGATCCCTCAACAATAACAACACTTTATATATATACATATATATATATATATATATATATATATATATATATATATATATATATATATATATATATATATATATATATACACGCTTCACACGGTGAGAGACTGGGTTCGATTCTTGGCGAGAATTGAAACACTGAGCGTGTTTCCTTACACCGCTTGCCCATGTTCATCCATCATTATAAAATTGGTACCTGGGTGTTAGTCGACTGGTGGGGGTCGCATCCTGGGACAAAATTCACCTAATTTGACCAAAATACGCTGCATAACAAGTGGCTTTCTACGTAGTAGTATGTCACTGATGTCAATTGTTGTTTGTATACCTTGTACATGTGTTTGTAAAAATAAAGATATTATTATTATTATTATTATTATTATTATTATTATTTTTGTGTGTGTATATGGATGTGTAGAGTGACCTAATTGTAAGTAGAAATAGCAAGATATACCTGTTATGTTGGTTTTTTTTTTTTGTCTCAGACAGAAAAAGGCACCAACAATCCTATCACTGTGTAAAACAATTACAGGTTTCCGTTTCACAATCATTTATAAGGACTGTAGTACCTTCCTATTCGTTTGCTGTCTAGCAACTTGCTACCTAATTATTATTATAATCAAAAAGAAGCGCTAAGCCACAAGGGCTATACAGCTTGCTACCTAATAACTGAAAATATATTAATTCATTGGTCGTTAAAAAATATATAAATACTAGAATATTGGCAAGTGTTGATACGTGCTAATTTACTGTGTGGTGGAGCACCAATTAATGATGCCTCAGTAACACACTATTAATCATACGGGGATGACATTTAGTTGAAAAGTCTTGTCCATAATTTCCTACAAACAAATTTTAGTGATTTATTGCAAATTCATAAGCAAACGCACTTTTCTCCTCTCAATCTTGTTTAATAATCTTTTAATGTAAATTATAAAACAGCGAAGTAGAACTAATCAGAATTTAGCAATTGCATGTGCACTTACATGTTACCTCACTGCTTCTTTCCTTTCCTACACACACACACACACACACACACACACACACACACACACACACACACACACACACACACACACACACACACACAAAAGGGTTCTTTCAGGTATACAGAAGTAAGATTAGGGACAAGAGTGGCCCACTTAAGAGTAACTCTGGTCAGATCACTGACAGTGATAAGGATATGTGTGAAATTCTAAATACCTACTTCCTCTCTGTTTTCACCCAGGAAAATACTAGCAATACTCCTGAAATAATAGATTATGTAGAACAGGATAATAAACTATGTACGATTGCAGTAACTAGTGACATGGTCCTCAGACAAATAGAGAAACTAAAACCTAACAAATCCCCAGGCCCTGATGAACTGTTTGCAAGGGTGTTAAAGGAATGTAAAGAGGAACTTATCATACCTTTGGCTAATCTTTTTAACATATCACTACAAACTGGCATAGTTCCTGATAAGTGGAAAATGGCAAATGTAATACCTATTTACAAGACAGGTGACAGGTCCTTGGCTTCGAACTACAGACCAATAAGCCTTACCTCCATAGTAGGAAAATTTATGGAATCAATAATTGCCGAAGCAATTCGTAGCCATCTTGATAGGCACAAATTGATTAATGAATCTCAACATGGTTTTACAAAGGGGCGTTCCTGTCTTACGAATTTACTAACTTTTTTCACTAAGGTGTTTGAGGAGGTAGATCATGGTAATGAATATATTGTGTATATGGACTTCAGTAATACTTTCGATAGAGTTCCACACCAGAGGCTATTGAGGAAACTTAAGGCACACGGAATAGGAGATATTTTTTCCTGGGTAGAGGCATGGCTGACAAATAGACAGCAGAGAGTTTGCATAAATGTGGAGAAATCAGAATGGGGGCACGTCACAAGCGGTGTTCCTCAGGGGGTCAGTGTTGGGCCCGTTGTTGTTCACAATTTACATAAACGACATAGATGAGGGAATAAATAGTGACTTAAGCAAATTTGCAGATGACACCAAAATAGGCCGTCCAATTCATTCTAATGAGGACACTAGAGCACTCCAGGATGATTTGAATAGACTGATGCAATGGTCGGAGAAGTGGCAGATGCAGTTTAATATTGACAAATCAAATCAAATCATATCAAGTTTATTCTCTATAAGGGTTACAATGTGGGGTTTATAGGATTTGGATATTGTGTGGTTTACATGTTATAAAATACTAATTAGAGAGGGGGACACTAGGACACCTAGCATGGCTAGGCATTTCGGGCAGACTTAGATTAATTCTTAACATTAAATCCTTACAGATTATGGTATTAAGGTTAGGTGACTACATTATAATTTGTGAGTTTAGCAATGTGAATGCTTTTGTTTTGGCACATTACAAAGTGTCTATATTGGAGTGTCATAGGCAAACTTATCACTAGTTAGAATTCATTATTTTAAGATTAAGATTAGCATTTCTGTGTTTATAGTCAGTGGGTGAGTGAGTGTAATTGTGAACCACCAGGTGGTTATCATGTAGTTAGTTGTCGGGGTGTATCAGGGGGATAAGATGTTTTCTAACTGTAGTTTTGAAAGTGATGAGTGTGTCTGCAGTTCTAGAGTTTTCAGGTAGGGTGTTCCAGATTTTAGGTCCTTTGAAATACATTGAATTTTTGTAAAGGTTCAGTCGGATATGGGGAATGTCATAGAGGTGTTTGTGTCTGGTGTTATGCCTGTTGATCCTGTCACAACTATCAAGAAAGCATTTCAAGTCAAGGTTAATATTGGAATTTAAGGTCCTGTAGATATAGATTGCACAGTAGTAAGTGTGGATGTTCTGAACAGGGAGTAAGTTTAGATCTATGAAGAGTGGGGGGGGGGGGGGTTGCCAGGGATGGGATTTAGTGATTATTCTTACTGCGACTTTTTGTTGGGTTATTATTGGCTTTAGGTGTGTTGTTGCAGTTGAACCCCAAGCACAGATATCATAGATGAGGTATGGATATATAAGTGAATGGTATAGTGTGAGAAGGGCAGTTTGCGGCACGTAGTATCCTATCTTGGAGAGGATCCCCACCGTTTTGGATACTTTTTTTGTTGTGTTGGATATGGATGCTGAAATTTAGGTTGTTGTCGAGGTATACGCCAAGGAATTTGCCCTCATTATGTCTGGCAATTAGAGTGTTGTTGATCTTAATGTTAAGTTGCACAACACCTGCTCTGCTACCAAACATAATATAGTAGGTTTTGTCAGTGTTAAGTGTAAGTTTATTGGCTGTCATCCAAGTCGATATTTTGAGCAGTTCCTCGTTAACAATGGTGTTGAGTGTGGCAAGATTAGGGTGGGAGATGACATAAGTCGTGTCGTCAGCAAAGAGAATGGGTTTCAGGTGTTGGGATACGTTTTGAAGATCGTTGATGTAAATGACGAAGAGCAAGGGTCCAAGGACACTTCCCTGCGGAACTCCAGTATCAAGTGGCCGTATAGATGAGGCTGTGTCTTTAATGGTGACACACTGATACCTATTAGAAATGTAGGATTTGAAATACGCAAGCGCATGGCCTCGTATACCATAGTGGTCAAGTTTGTGGAGTAGGATGCCGTGGTCAACTGTGTCAAACACTTTTCTTAGGTCAATAAAAATTCCTAGCGGATATTCCTTATTTTCCAATGCTGTGTAAACCAGGTCTAACATTTTTATAATTGCATCATTAGTGCTTTTATTTTTCCTGAATCCAAATTGGCAGGGGTTGAGTATGTTTTGTGACGTTATAAATGAATATAGTCTCCTTTGCACGAGTTTCTCGAAGATTCTGGATAGCAATGGTAAGTTTGATATTGGCCTGTAGTTGTTTACATCTGTAGGGTCACCGCCTTTATGTACTGTTGTAACCCTTGCTGTCTTGAGTAGTGTCGGGAAAGTGCTAGTCTAGTGACTTGTTAAAAAGTAATGTAATAGCATGTGAAAGGACATGGGCCGCTCGCTTGTACAATAATGGTGGGACGTGAGACAGATTCCCTGAGTTATTTTTAAGTGACTTTATGATCGCGTTGACTTCCGTGGGCTCAGTTGGTACAAGATAGAAGGAATTTGGGAAATTCCCATCTAGGTAGTCCCCGGCACGGGCGTTGGTATGTGGGATTTTACTGGCGAGATTAGATCCTATATTTGAGAAGAAGTCATTTATCTTGTTAGCTGTATCAGTGGGATGCAGTGGTGTTTCATGAGGTTTAGTTAGGACAATATTCTTGTTTTTTTTCAGTTTGTGGGTCCCCCAAATCTGGGAAAGTGTTTTCCAGGTCTTTTTTTATATCTCCTCTTCTGTCAGTGAATCTGCTAGAGTAGTACAGTTGTTTGGCTTTCTTTATTACTTTGGTGAGAACTGATGAATAGTGTTTAAGAATATCTTTGTGTATCAAGCCCTGTCTATATTGCTTTTCATATTGGTGTTTCTTATCAATGGATTTCAGAATGCTGCTGGTTAGCCATGGGCAACCGATCCGTTTATTCGTGATCTGTTTCGTTTTTATAGGGCAATGTTTGTTGTATAGTCTAAGTATTCTGTTAAGAAAAATGTCTGTCCAATCGTCAATACCATTGGCATTGTGGAGAATTCTGTAGGCCAGTCAACAGTCTCTAGGTCTGCTGTGAAATTCCTTATTGAGGCCTCCTCATGGAGTCTAAATGAAACTTTGTTGTATTCGAGTGGTGGCTTACTAATGTTTGTTAACAGGAAGGTTGCGTAGTGGTCAGTAGTGCTGTCTGTGATTATCCCTGATTTAAGGGGGGCTAGTATATTGGTCCATATGTGGTCTATTATGGTTGCACTTGTCTCAGTCAGCCTGGTTGGTTTAGTTATTGTTGGTATGAGAATTGTGTTGTTCATATAGTTGATGAAATCAGTTACAGTCTGATCATCTGGTAGGCCAAGGTTGATATTGAAGTCTCCAGCTAAGAGAAGATGGTGCTTGTTCATTTGTCTGCTTGTTATTAGTGCCTTGAGATTCTCACTGAAGTTTGGGATGTTTGTGTGGGGTATCCGGTAAATGGCACCGATTGTTATAGGCGTCTTGAGGTTTTTTACAGTAAAATAAGCAAAAATGTATTCCTCATATTCATCACTAAAGCAATTGGTGCTAATACAAGATAGTTGGTTAGAGTAATAGATTGCAGTACCACCCCCAACTTGGTATGGTCTGCAGTTATGGATTGTTGTGTATCCTGGTAGTGGGTAGATATCTATTGTGTCCTGCTTAAGCAAAGTTCTAAATATTGGACAGTTAAATAATCATGCCACATATAAACTAAATAATGTACATCTTAATACTACTGATTGCGAAAAGGATTTAGGAGTTCTGGTTAGCAGTAATCTAAAACCAAGACAACAGTGCATTAGTGTTCACAATAAAGCTAACAAAATTCTTGGCTTCATATCTAGAAGTATAAATAATAGAAGCCCTCAGGGTGTTCTTCAACTCTATATATCCTTGGTTAGGCCTCATTTAGACTACGCTGCTCAGTTCTGGTCACCGTATTACAGAATGGATATAAATGCTCTGGAAAACGTACAGAGGAGGATGACAAAGTTGATCCCATGGTGCCGTGCCGTGCCGTGCTCCATCCTTGAGTGGTGGTGACCAGACTGGGTGGGTCATTGGGCTAATCCGGGGGGGGGGTCATTGGGCTAATCCGGGGTGGGTGGGTCAATGGGCTAATCCGGGGGGGTGGTCATTAGGCTAATCCAGGGGAGGAGCATGGACCTGCTCCGCATGGGTCAGTAGGCCTGTTGTAGTGTTCCTTCTTTCTTATGTTCTTATATATATATATATATATATATATATATATATATATATATATATATATATATATATATATATATATATATATATATATATATGTCGTGCCGAATATGTAAAACTGGTCAATTAGCAAGAACTCATTTAAAATTAAGTCCTTTCTAAAATTTTCTCTAGTACGTTTAAAGATATATTTTTTTCATTAATGTTAATGTAAAAAAATTTAATTTTGGACCAAAAGAATCTTAGAAAACTTACCTAACCTTATTATAACAAGAACAATTTATTTTAGCTTAACCCAACTAAATATATTTTAGATTTGTTTACAATAATTTAATAGTAAACAAACACAATGAAATATATTTTTTCGTTAGGTTCAGAATAAATTTGACGAAATTATTGCATACACAAATTTTCACTTGTCCTATATGGCAAGATGAGCGTTGCTATTTAAGCCAAGATCACAAGTTCTGCCTATTCGGCACGACATATATATATATATATATATATATATATATATATATATATATATATATATATATATATATATATATATATATATTATATATATATATATATATATATATGTCGTGCCGAATATGTAAAACTGGTCAATTAGTAAGAACTCTTTTAAAATTAATTCCTTTCTAAAATTTTCTCTTATTCGTTTAAAGATATATTTTTTCATTAATGTTAAAGTAAAAATTTTTAATTTTGCACCAAAAGAATCTTAGAAAACTTACCTAACCTTATTATAAGAAGAACAATTTATTTTAACCTAACCCAACTAAATATATTTTAGATTTGTTTACAATAATTTAAAACTAAACAAACACAGTGAAATATATTTTTTTCGTTAGGTTCAGAATGATTTTGGCGAAATTATTGCATACACAAATTTTCGCTTGTCATATATGGCAAGATGAGCGTTGCTATTTAAGCCAAGATCGCAAGTTCTGCTTATTCGGCACGACATATATATATATATATATATATATATATATATATATATATATATATATATATATATATATATATATATATATATATATATATATATATATATATATATATTATTGAAATCGCAAACAAGTGATGGAAATGTTGGATTGATGGTCCAGTGGATAAAGCGTCGCAAATATTGTCTCTTCACATGAGACGGGACAAAAAGGTGATGCGGGATCGAGTCTCGGCCACTGCAGTTTCGTTAATGATTTAAAATCAATTGCGTCGTTATTTCATTAACATATAGACTGCTCGTGAAGGCTGGTATTCAAACGGGAGTAGACTGAAATTAGCTCTGATCTTGCCAGGGCCACGTATACTCTCGCAATAGTTCGCTAGGCTCATGTTCTTCGATAACCACTACACTCCGTCCACAACCAACCTGGACCAGAATTATTTTAAGTATATAAACAACACCAATAATTATGGTATTGAAACTGATAGCGGGCTGTATGTATTAACTGGACTGATTGGAAAATAACGGAGGATTGGGGGGGGGGGGGGTTACACACACATATACAACAATTGTTCAACTTGGCATGGTAATCCCTTACGTTATGATTTACTAGACATCTGATATATCCATCAAGTTCTTCCAGTCTCTCCACTTTAACATCCCA
This sequence comes from Cherax quadricarinatus, assembly GCF_038502225.1. NCBI lineage: Eukaryota > Metazoa > Arthropoda > Malacostraca > Decapoda > Parastacidae > Cherax > Cherax quadricarinatus. Next base: position 31,385,002 of record NC_091292.1, on the reverse strand, counting down.
TGAATTATACACACTAAAATTTAAAAAAAAAATGAGTACCCTTGCAGAAGCGACAATCTCTCTTTTCTTTGACTGAACTCTTATAAACTGGGCTACTCTTATTAAGGTACTTATTTCTCTTACTTTGATGTGAGGAACCACTATTACTGATCCCTGTCACTTGATATGTGCCTATGTAACCCATTTCAGTAGTTGAGTGGTGATTATTAGCATTGGAATAATTTTTCCCTTTGTGAAACTTGACGGAGGCCTCAGCGTCATTATGTCTTGTATTCCTAGAAGTAATGGGCTGGCTGGTCTGCAGTTAATTCTTGCAGGCCTAGTCTGATTTCCTCCAGGCCAAAATAACCCTTGTAGTACTTGTTGGATAACCATTCCAACGTTTGGCAGTTTAATTTAGTCTGTACAATGGCACTCAACAACCAATCTGATCCCTCCAGATCATATTTATTACTTCAAGTTTTAAGAGTGTTCTCCGGTTTAATTCTAAATTTCTGCAAACTTTTGTAATTGTGATCTGGTGTTTTTAAATTAATTACAATAGTTACCAGATCCAGCCTATTTTGATCGAGATTACCATAAGTAACCTCCAATAAATCAACTGCTTCTTTGCAAGTCATTTACATTTGGAAAAGCTTGTATGAGGGTGAGTGCGTCTTCCCTTACTTGTCCTTTTAAGTAGTATAATTTAGTAACACATGCAAGGTCATTCCTATTATGCACAGTTGCTGTGAAGATAGGCCAAAATTCCTCCCAACTATCTCCCGGAGTAAACACAGGTAAACATAATTCTGGGAATTTGGGTAAAGATATCTTATTTACACTACTAGGTTGACTAACTGCTTATCCAAAGACTAAGTTTTACAGGAGAGAATGTTGTCCTGCAGATCATAATAGTGATTTAACAGTAACTCGCTCTCATTATCATCTGCACAGTGCACCAGCAACTCTTCTTCACATTTTTTAAACCACAATTTGTATGACTCATATCTACTTTCTAAGGCATCTAAATGTAATTTTAATTCATCAGTGTTCACAGTTCCCTGCTTCATTAAATCCAAACACTTATTGTATGATTTTGTAACATGACCCTTCCTAGCCTACAATGATGCTGTCTTTGCTCTAACATTCATGGACTTGCCAGCTCCATTATCTTCATCAGGTTCAATATAATTAATAACCACTGGCTATACAAATTAAGTAGACAGTGTATAAAGATAATTCTTACACCTTACTCTTGCATAAACCCTAGCCACACTTGGGCTTAGCAACTGCGCATTTATGGAAGTTATACACTTAGCCCTACCTGGGCTTATTCAAATTATAATGTAAATTTCACAAATATACATTAATATAAATGTTAGCCACACTTGGGCTTAGTATCTTGACTGTGGTAATTGTAATCCACCACACGAATAATTAAATTTGTTTACCCAACATCCACTTCCTTCAATCAAGTCACTTAATTGTTAAGTAATTAATTCAATTAAGTAATTTTCACTGATTACATCTGGTTCAGGACGGACCAGCGGGCAGCTGTGGAGAATAAATCACCTGCATATACTTCAACATTACATTCATACAGGTAATTTTGTTTAGAAGACAACAATAATACATTATTTACATTTGTTGCGCTTCTGAGGTAATGGGAAATATTTTGAGCCACTCCTGGTCACAACAAGATTGTCCTCCTTCGATAACCACTACACTCTGTCCACAACCAACCTGGACCAGAATTATTTTAAGTATATAAACAACACCAACAATGATGGTATTGAAATTGATAGAGGACTGCATGTATTAATTGGACTGATTGGAAAATAACGGGGGTGGGGACACACACACATATACAACAGGGAAAAATAATTGTATAGAATAACATCACTTACCAGACTGTTTCTGGTGGTCACTTGATGCAGCTGCAACACCCACAGAAACCTATCTCAGTTTATACAATATAAATTTGGGGAAATTAAATCAAAATTTTCCACATAGGGTGTAATGACACCTGTTAGTCTATGTATTGGTAGATAAAAGACTGATGGGTAGGACTTCAGGATGTGCATGTTTATAGAGGGGCGGCACATGTATAAGATATTTTAGTTGTAGTCACAGTGAGAGTAAAAAGGTAGATGGGAAACAAAGTTAATGATATCAGCAAGTAAGATTGAGGTGAAGGTTTATAAACTAAAGGAGGAGGCAGTTAGGGTAACATATAAACAACTACTGGAAGAAAGATGGGTTAGTGAGAGGTTGAAAAGATATGGGATACATTTAACAATGTAGTGTTAGAGTGTTCAGCAGAAGTGTGTGGTTACAGGAAAGTGGGTGCGGGAGGAAAGAGCGATTGGTGGAATGATGAGGTAAAGAGAGGAGTAAGAGAGAAAAAGTTAGCATATGAGAGGTTTTTACAAAGTAAAAGTGATGCAAGGAGGGTGGAGTATATGGAGAGAGAAAGTCAGGTTAAAAGAGTGGTGAAAGAATGTTAAAGACAGCAAATGAGAAAGTGGGTGAGATACCATCAACAAATTTTGCTGAGTATCAGAAAAAAAAATTTGGAGTGATATTAATAAGTTAAGAAAGACCAGGAAACGAATGGATATGACAGTTAAAAATAGGAGAAGAGAGTTATTAGACCGAGAGTTGGAGGTATCGGGAAGATGGAGGGAATATTTTGAGGAACTGTTAAATGTTGATGAAGATAGGGAAGCTATGATTTCGTGCATTGTGCAGGGAGGTATAACATCTTGTAGGAATGAGGAAGAGCCAGTTATGAGAGTGGAGGAGGTGCGTGAGGGAGTGGACAAAATAAAGGGGGTAAAGCAGCTGGGACTGATGGGATAAAGACAGAAATGTTAAAACCGGGTGAGGATATAGTTTTAGAATAGTTGGTGCTTTTTTTTTAATAAATGTTTGGAAAAGGGGAAGGTACTTAAGGATTGGCAGAGAGCATGCATAGTCCCTTTATATAAAGGCGAAGGGCAAATGGAAAAATTACAGGGGAATGAGCCTGTTGAGCAGTGGCACCTCATAGTTAAAAATAGTAGACGTGCTGGTTCAGAACATTTTTAACCATTGTTTTAATATTGTTTAAAACGACACAAGCATATAAAAAGAAAATTTATACATAAGCTTGAAAAAATCATAAACATAAAAATATTTTTTACTTACCTAAATTGTTACAGTTCAAGCTTGATCCATTCATTTAAAAAAGAAACCATCCTTCTTGTTCTACTTTGCTCGAAAAGATTAATAATTTTCTCCTTGATCTCTTGATGACCGTTGAGTAAATTTTTCTCCATTGAAAGCACTGCAAGTACATTTAGTTTTTCAGGATTCATAGGGATCCTCAGAAAAGTTTTTATTCCTTTCGGTGGTGAAAAGCAGCGGTCTGGCTCTCATGTTGTTATGGGAATTGTCAAGAGGATTTTTATCAGTTTCGTAATTTCACAAAGAACATCATACAGATAATTTTCCAAGACAAATTTCAGCAGCTCAGTTAATTTACAATATTCATGCATATCGGGTCTACAACAGAATACTTTTAGTTCAGTTTCAAGCTTTTCTTTGTTAATCCTGGGATATGTTTCAGTGGTCAATACTATCTCTTCTGTAGGAAGTTCATTCTTAAAACTAGTGAAGCTTTTAAGCTTTTCTTGTTGAACAATTTAGCAGCTACTAAGTGTTTACTGGAAGAATATCTGTCCATTATACCAACACATATACAGTCACACACTTCCTTAGCTCTGCCATTGATAATCATCTAATCCTACACTTTATTACATTCAAGAATGATACATGGTTTTTAAGCACAACACACGTCACTGAGTCAAGAAGAAACACTACCCTACACTTGTACAACAGGGTTGGCACTGCGTCAGCGACGGTACTCTCTACCTAGCGTGCAGCGTCTTATCTCGGACATGTGCACATGTGCACAACAGCCAAACACCGAGTCGATGGAACTGTGAAGCCCACAGTTCCATACAAGGATTTTTGTATTTTTTTCATGTACTAGGGGATGGCTACTGACATTAATCTTAAGGATTATATAATGTGCAAGTATAAAGAAAGAATTAAAGAAAAAAAGACTCATTATATTGAATGTTATCAATAATATCGAGTGAAAATAGGGGGTGCTGCATTTCCGCAGTACCTATACACGAGCCGCCACTGCTGTTGAGTATACATGGTAAAGTGTACGGTAGAGTTATTACTGAAAAAATTAAGAGTAAGATAGAGTGCAGAATCGCAGATGAACAAGGAGGCTTTAGGAAGGGTAGGGGATGTGTAGACCAAGTGTTTACAGTTAAGCACATAGGTGAACAGCATTTAGATAAGGGTAAAGAGGTTTTCGTTGCATTTATGATTTTGGAAAAAAAGGCATATGATAGGGTGGAGAGGAGAGCAATGTAGCAGATGCTGCAAATGTATGGAATATGTGTGGTAAGTTAATGAAAGCAGTTAAGAGTTTTTACGAGGATAGTGAGGCTCAGGTTAGGGTACGCAGGAGAGAGGGAGATTATTTTTCAGTAAAAGTAGGCCTTAGACAGGCATATATGATGTCACCATGGTTGTTCAATATATTTATAGATCGTGTTGTAAGAGAAGTGAATGTTCGAGTGTTGGCAAGGGGCGTGGGATTAAAAGATGAATCTAACACAAAGTGTGAGTTGTCACAAATGATTTTTGCTGATGACACTGTGCTTTTGGGAGATTCTGAAGAGAAGTTGCAGAGGTTGGGGAACGAGTTTGGAAGAGTATGTAAAAGAAGGAAATTAAAAGTAAACGTAGGAAAGAGCAAGGTAATTAGGACAAGGAAAAATGGGTAATGAAAGACTGGATATCAGATTGGAGGGAGGGAGTATGGAGGAAGTGAATGTACTCTGATGTATGATCTGTTATGGCAGTTTGATCGGATATCCCAGAGTGATAGGTGCACCCCGAGGAATAGGTGTTTTTCCCTAAGCATCTAACTTTTAATAAGCAAGATCATTTATGATCTTGGATCAACCTAACTCCTATTCCTCGGATCAAGACCAACTGTCATCCACTAGTAATTTCAATGCTTTCAACTTTAACCCATCTTCCCAACCCTTCCTCACCCACCTACTCATCCCCTCTCATGTCATCTTCATCACCCCTTCCACACCTGGACCCTCCCTTTCACCCCTCCCTTACCCGCTATATCAGGAACCTCATACTATGGTGTATTGAATGACGCAACACCTGCCACTCCTCCCTCCTCCATCTCCATCACACATGCGCTAATAATTATTTTATCCACAAGTGACGCCAATGTTTCCCAGAGTACCCACCCAGTCTCCCTACTCTCTACTCCACCCCACTCCAACACGCTAGATGAAGAACACCTGTATCTGCATGATTGGTTATCCCGCTACGACTGGTCTTCTGTATGACTGGTCTTCTGTGTGGTCTTCTGTATGACTGGTCTTCTGTGTGGTCTTCTGTATGACTGGTCTTCTGTATGACTGGTCTTCTGTGTGGTCCTCTGTATGACTGGTCTTCTGTGTGGTCTTCTGTATGACTGGTCTTCTGTATGACTGGTCTTCTGTGTGGTCTTCTGTATGACTGGTCTTCTGTATGACTGGTCTTCTGTATGACTGGTCTTCTGTATGACTGGTCTTCTGTATGACTGGTCTTCTGTATGACTGGTCTTCTGTATGACTGGTCTTCTGTATGGCTGGTCTTCTGTATGGCTGGTCTTCTGTATGGCTGGTCTTCTGTATGACTGGTCTTCTGTATGGCTGGTCTTCTCTATGGCTGGTCTTCTGTATGACTGGTCTTCTGTATGACTGGTCTTCTGTATGACTGGTCTTCTGTATGGCTGGTCTTCTGTATGGCTGGTCTTCTGTATGACTGGTCTTCTGTATGACTGGTCTTCTGTATGACTGGTCTTCTGTGTGGTCTTCTGTATGACTGGTCTTCTGTATGACTGGTCTTCTGTGTGGTCTTCTGTATGACTGGTCTTCTGTGTGGTCTTCTGTATGACTGGTCTTCTGTGTGGTCTTTTGTATGACTGGTCTTCTGTATGACTGGTCTTCTGTATGACTGGTCTTCTGTGTGACTGGTCTTCTGTATGACCAGTTATCCCGCTATGACTGGTCTTCTGTATGACTGGTCTTCTGTATGACTGGTCTTCTGTGTGGTCTTCTGTATGACTGGTCTTCTGTATGACTGGTCTTCTGTGTGGTCTTCTGTATGACTGGTCTTCTGTGTGGTCTTCTTCTCAGTAGTAGTAACCAGTTACCAGTAACCGTCCGTTGACTCAACGACCAACCGTCTCTCCCTGAGTCACGGTCTTTCATATTGCGCTGAACTGACACTATTTCAAAGGCCCCCTCACACTGGGTACTGTGGGCAGCCGGCTAGTCAGTATTACGAGTGTAGCCCAGGAGATAGGTACGGCTGGCAAGGGCTCTCTCCACATCACAGCAATTATACGTAATAACAGCCTACGTGAGTATTTCTTACCTAATCCACGTATCGAACTCCCACATGATAAATGGTGTACAGCGGTGTGGAGCGTGGATTTACGTTTTTAAGGGTAATTCAAGGCGTTAGAAGGCTGTTTGTGTGAGTAGCGCCAGGGTCAAAGGTGAACCGTCACCCACCAGCCACTACCCTCAAGCACCATCTCCAGCCACGCCGCCTACTCCCCTCACAACCTACAGCCTGCAAGCCTGTTGCAGCCGTTTCAAGCTTCCTGGCTTAGTTCGTGTGCTAATTGCTTCAATCTCTGAGGGGTTGACCCGGATTTTGCAATTAAGCCAGTCAGTAAGCCAGACTGTGGAAGTGAACGCCAGTCAGTCTATCATCCAGCCTGTCTCCTGTCATCCAACTGCTCCTCCGTGCTTTGTGCATCGTTACACGTCTTCCAGTCAGCCATTCTCGTGGGGTAAGCCAGTCAGCCAACCCAGCTTCTAACCCAGCTGAGAGAGAGAAGTAAGCCACGCAGTAAGAAGTAAGCCAAGTTCCTCTGAGGTATTGTCTATATCGCTTTGTGCTCCCTGTTGGATGCTAAGAGTGGTTTTCACCATTCCTGTGGCATAGAGTGGGTTAAGCCACCTCGTGGGTGAGTGGGGTGTGCGGCAGCCTCACCGTCCCCCCACCACTCTCTCCCACCACCCGGGGTGCGCGGCAGAGCCCCAGCGTCCACCCACCACTCTCCACCACCACCACCACCACCAGCCATCCACCCATCTACCTGTGGTTGTTTGCACCCTTGTACCGGGTCCTAGTACTGTTTTGGCTCACATAATTGGTCAAGAGATTGTAGCTGGTGCCAACGATAAAGCCAGTTATGTGAGTTCACCTAGAAAGCACATTTCTTCACGACAACAGTGTGAGTGTAGGAGGCATCAGTATCACCGCGCGGGACACCCTACACTCGCCCCCATCACCAGTAATCGCCCGTCTACTACTCCAGACTCCAGTGATAATTTTCTTGAGACATTTTTCTTGCATTTAAAGACATTTGCGTGTGTGAGACATTTATAGTAAATTGCTTGTGTACTCTAAACCTTGTGTTTTTCAGTGTAAACGCAGTATTTCTTTGACTCATTATTTTTACAATATTTTTCAGTGTTTTCACTTATCTTATATTTTTATTCTGTGTTTTTCTTTATGCTACTCCTGTCTGTAGTAAGTATTATTGTGTAGTGTACCAGTCAGTCACCCTGTGTGAAGTGATTCAATTTTTTTTTTATTGTATTCTTTCAGCGTTGTATTCTCCAGTAATTATCATTGTATTTCATGCAGTGATATTCACCCCAGTATACTAAATTATCCATTTATTTCTATGTGTGTCTTTTTTTTGCGTATGCCAGCAGTGTCTCATTCCTCTAATTTTTTCGCAGACTGTGTACCATTATTTTTGCCAGCAAATTTTTGTCGTATCAGTCACAGCAGGATTTTGTTGTAAGAATATATTATAATGATGTGTGCTCCGCCACTGTAAGTGTTATATTCCCTGTTTTGTTCCTGTGTTTTATTTTTTTTATAATTCTTGAACAAATTCACTCTTGATGCAATTTCAATTACTTTTAACGTAAAGTGTTTTCTTTACTCTGTTTGAGTAAATTGTTTTGTCTAATTTACAATTAAGAGTTAAAGTGTTCAATCAGTTAATTTTTTTTTTGATCTTCATATTTTAATTTTATCATTTAACCTGAGTTTTCCCAGTGACACTTTATTACTGCAGTGATTATTTCTACACTTTATTTTGTTGCACTTGTTCAGCAGTGAATTATTTCCTTCTATTGATATTTTTATGAATTATATTTTAATTTTGTCTATGCATTCTTAGAAAATACTTAAATTTCCCAGTTAACAATTTAGTAATTTTATTTTATACTTTTTACATTGATTTAAAATTTAATTAATTAATTTCTTTATTAGCAAGAGTAAAGACAGCTCATTTTGAATTTAATTCAGTCTCCAGTAATATTTTTACTTGTATATTTCAATGTAATTTTTTTTCTTGGTCAATAGTCCTTTAAATTGAGTTTTCCTTCCTCTTGCAGTGTATCTTAGACATTAAATTTTTATTATTTCTGCAAAATTAGTTGTATATCTTTTCATTTCAATTCTAGAATTTTATATCATTTTATTGTTCATTATTTTTGCCTTATTTGTTCTCGTGTTACTTTGCCATTATGTCTCACATACCGTCAAGTGATACTTTAGTGAATGTCGACACTCAGACCTCTCAGGCTACTGCTGGTCCTGTCGTCAGTCCTCATATTCCCTTACTGACTGAAAGACAATACCTAGCCCTTGAGCAATGTGTTTGTTCTCACAGCTTGTATCTGGGATTTGTTAAAGTGCTGCGAAATGTGAAGTTCAGATTAAGTTCCTATAGATCCGTGAATTACTTATTAACGTAGCCGAGCGGTCAGGCACTAGTATACTGTCACTCCTGTCTGGACTCCAGCCACAATATCATGCACGCAGGATAGTGCGACTATCCTTGCGATGGCGACTTGTTCAAGTATTCGTTCCTTCCCAGGGGACGCTTTGAGAAGAACTTTACTTGCAACGAGTTATGCCATCTCTTGCTGATGCCACAAGCCGTGCAGAAAGACGTTTCTGTGGCTAGTGTGCTCACTTGAGTGTTGTTGTTGTCCCTTGTGTTTCAGTTTGTGATCCCATCCTAGTTGACAGTAATCAGTGCATTGTAAGAAGTTATTTCTCGAGTAACTTCCATGTTGTTAAAGTTTGTAAGTGTAGTTTCTTTATAGTTGATACCTCGTGTCACTGTGTGCGACTCAGAATATCAGCATTGTTCACCGTGTTCATTTCTTTTCTCCTGTGCTTGTAGTTTGAGATAGTAAATTCGTTCTCCCTTGCTCATATTGCGTGTTATAGCGTTAATTTTTCAACCGGGGGGAGTCATCCACTCCACCGAGTTTGTTCATTCCTCCAGTAAGAAAGAACCGATCCCTTGTGTTCTGGTGATTCGATTCCTGCTCCAGGAAGATCTTATTCTGAATGTGAAGCCACCAGCACCCATCAGTGACTTTGTCATGAACCAAGAATTACTGTATCGAACAGCCGAGTTGGGTACTCCTAGCAGAAGAGTATACCAGTTAGTAATTCCACAGTCACTAGTGAATGTAGCCTTACAGCTAGTTCACGATGTACCAGGTGTTGCACACCCTGGTATGGATCGTTCAGTAAAACAAGCCAGATTGAAATACTTTTGGCCTCGTATGGCAACTGATATTTCTGAGTATGTTAGGAAATGTAGTGTCTGCATGCAACATAAAGGCAATGCTAATGGTCCTAATCCAATCCAAGTGTATCCAACTACTAGCGAACCTTGGGAAAGAGTTGCGCTAGATTTGTTAACTAATTTCCAATGTTCCCTCCAAGGTAACAAACATCTGTGTGTTATGGTAGACCATTTCACCAGATATTGTGAGTTAGTTCATATTGCAGATAAGACTGCCGAGACAGTAGCTAAAGCGTTTAAAGAACGCATTATCTGCAGGCATACCACCCCTAAGTCCCTAGTAACAGATAATGGAGGTGAATTCTGTAATGAAATTCTTGAAAATTTGTGTACCTTGTACAAGATCTCTAAATCCACCATTGTTCCTCATCATCCTGCCAGCAATGGGTTAGCGGAACGAACCAATAAGAAAGTACTTGATGTCTTGAGAGCCACTATCAATCCCAACAGTGAAACTTGGGATGAAGTTATACCTGATGTGCAGTGTGCTATAAATTCTGCTTACAATGTTTCTATAGGTGACACTCCACATTATGCATTGTATGGTGTAGATAAACGTTTGCCTTATGAGTTGTTATATTCTAATCCGAAACCAAGTTACAACCCTGATGATTTCATAGCAACTCGTACCAGCTTAGCTCAAAGTGTTTTTAGAAGAATCCATGAAACACTTCATAAATCAACAGCAGAATTTACAAGAGTCGCAAACACTCGATCAAAGCCATCCAAAATCAAAGTAGGTTCGAGAGTTATGCTGATTAACTTTAACAAAACGTCTGCAATGCCAAAGCTTGATCAAAAGTTTGTTGGTCCTTATCGAGTAGTTGAACATATCACTGGTAATAAGTATAAGGTTAGAGAGATTAGTACTGGTCAGTATAAAGAATCGCATTTGGATCATATGAAGTTAGTATGTGATGATAATGATGTTCCAACCCAGACTAATGTGACAGACTCTGACAATCCTCCTGATCCTGTACTCTCTTCCTCTGATACTCAGTCAGATGATCAACCTGAATGTCGTTATTCCCTACGTACACGACAGGTATTGAGAAATCCTCAAGTATCATTTGTAACTTCCAATTCAGATTTGCCTCAAATACAGCATGAGTTAGCCAATGCTACAGAGTTTGATCCTCCCAGAGATGACACCCATTCTGCATATGTCAATCACACCCTAGCAGAGTTGGGGTTAAATGTAAATAACCTGTATAGATGAATAATTACAGTATCAACTTATCAGTATTCAAGAATTTTTTTTTTGTGTGTTCATGTTCTCTCCGCATTCTGAGAGTTAACAGTCTAGATTTGTGTGCACCGAATCTGCCTTTCTGTTAAACACTCTTTCTTTGTATATATTCCTTCCTCAGAATCCGTAGATCACACGAATACAGATCGATCGATCAAAAATTTTTTTTATCACTTGTAATCTCAATGTTGAGTTCGTTGTTCATTTGTTGAGTTTTAAGTTGTACTATAGTATACCTTGTATTGCATTACAGTTTCAGTTACGTAAGCTTTCATTCCAATGTTCTACTTATGTATATATAATGTTTAATGTTGTGTACTTTGACATTGTATAGAATCAGCCCAAGCCGTATACCTGCCATCTCTAGTTTGTATTAGTTGTATGTCGGGACGACATACGTTAGCGTCGCCGAGCTCTCAGTAGTAGTAACCAGTTACCAGTAACCGTCCATTGACTCAACGACCAACCGTCTCTCCCTGAGTCACGGTCTTTCATATTGCGCTGAACTGACACTATTTCAAAGGCCCCCTCACACTGGGTACTGTGGGCAGCCGGCTAGTCAGTATTACGAGTGTAGCCAAGGAGATAGGTACGGCTGGCAAGGGCTCTCTCCACATCACAGCAATTATACGTAATAACAGCCTACGTGAGTATTTCTTACCTAATCCACGTATCGAACTCCCACATGATAAATACTCCCACATGATATTCTGTATGACTGGTCTTCTGTATGACTGGTCTTCTGTATGACTGGTCTTCTGTATGACTGGTCTTCTGTGTGGTCTTCTGTATGACTGGTCTTCTGTATGACTGGTCTTCTGTATGACTGGTCTTCTGTATGACTGGTCTTCTGTATGACTGGTCTTCGGGGTGGTCTTCTGTATGACTGGTCTTCTGTATGACTGGTCTTCTGTGTGGTCTTCTGTATGACTGGTCTTCTGTATGACTGGTCTTCTGTGTGGTCTTCTGTATGACTGGTCTTCTGTGTGGTCTTCTGTATGACTGGTCTTCTGTATGACTGATCTTCTGTGTGGTCTTTTGTATGACTGGTCTTCTGTATGACTGGTCTTCTGTATGACTGGTCTTCTGTGTGACTGGTCTTCTGTATGACCAGTTATCCCGCTATGACTGGTCTTCTGTATGACTGGTCTTCTGTATGACTGGTCTTCTGTATGACTGGTCTTCTGTGTGGTCTTCTGTATGACTGGTCTTCTGTATGACTGGTCTTCTGTGTGGTCTTCTGTATGACTGGTCTTCTGTATGACCAGTTATCCCGCTATGACTGGTCTTCTGTATGACTGGTCTTCTGTATGACAGGTCTTCTGTATGACTGGTCTTCTGTATGACTGGTCTTCTGTATGGCTGGTCTTCTGTATGGCTGGTCTTCTGATGGCTGGTCTTCTGTATGACTGGTCTTCTGTATGACTGGTCTTCTGTATGACTGGTCTTCTGTATGGCTGGTCTTCTGTATGGCTGGTCTTCTGTATGGCTGGTCTTCTGTATGACTGGTCTTCTGTATGGCTGGTCTTCTGTATGCATGGTCTTCTGTATGACTGGTCTTCTGTATGGCTGGTCTTCTGTATGGCTGGTCTTCTGTATGGCTGGTCTTCTGTATGACTGGTCTTCTGTATGACTGGTCTTCTGTATGACTGGTCTTCTGTATGACCAGTTATCCCGCTATGACTGGTCTTCTGTATGGCTGGTCTTCTGTATGACTGGTCTTCTGTATGACTGGTCTTCTGTATGACCAGTTATCCCGCTATGACTGGTCTTCTGTATGGCTGGTCTTCTGTATGACTGGTCTTCTGTATGACTGGTCTTCTGTATGACTGGTCTTCTGTGTGACTGGTCTTCTGTATGACCAGTTATCCCGCTATGACTGGTCTTCTGTATGACTGGTCTTCTGTATGACTGGACTTCTGTATGACTGGTCTTCTGTGTGGTCTTCTGTATGACTGGTCTTCTGTATGACTGGTCTTCTGTATGACTGGTCTTCTGTGTGGTCTTCTGTATGACTGGTCTTCTGTATGACCAGTTATCCCGCTATGACTGGTCTTCTGTATGACTGGTCTTCTGTATGACTGGTCTTCTGTATGACTGGTCTTCTGTATGACTGGTCTTCTGTATGGCTGGTCTTCTGTATGGCTGGTCTTCTGTATGGCTGGTCTTCTGTATGACTGGTCTTCTGTATGACTGGTCTTCTGTATGACTGGTCTTCTGTATGGCTGGTCTTCTGTATGGCTGGTCTTCTGTATGGCTGGTCTTCTGTATGACTGGTCTTCTGTATGGCTGGTCTTCTGTATGGCTGGTCTTCTGTATGACTGGTCTTCTGTATGACTGGTCTTCTGTATGACTGGTCTTCTGTATGGCTGGTCTTCTGTATGGCTGGTCTTCTGTATGACTGGTCTTCTGTATGACTGGTCTTCTGTATGGCTGGTCTTCTGTATGGCTGGTCTTCTGTATGACTGGTCTTCTGTATGACTGGTCTTCTGTATGGCTGGTCTTCTGTATGACTGGTCTTCTGTATGGCTGGTCTTCTGTATGACTGGTCTTCTGTATGGCTGGTCTTCTGTATGACTGGTCTTCTGTATGACTGGTCTTCTGTATGACTGGTCTTCTGTATGACTGGTCTTCTGTATGATTGGTCTTCTGTATGGCTGGTCTTCTGTATGACTGGTCTTCTGTATGGCTGGTCTTCTGTATGGCTGGTCTTCTGTATGGCTGGTCTTCTGTATGACTGGTTTTCTGTATGACTGGTCTTCTGTATGACTGGTCTTCTGTATGACCAGTTATCCCGCTATGACTGGTCTTCTGTATGGCTGATCTTCTGTATGACTGGTCTTCTGTATGACTGGTCTTCTGTATGGCTGGTCTTCTGTATGGCTGGTCTTCTGTATGGCTGGTCTTCTGTATGACTGGTCTTCTGTATGACTGGTCTTCTGTATGACTGGTCTTCTGTATGACTGGTATTCTGTATGACCAGTTATCCCGCTATGACTGGTCTTTTGTATGGCTGGTCTTCTGTATGACTGGTCTTCTGTATGGCTGGTCTTCTGTATGACTGGTCTTCTGTATGGCTGGTCTTCTGTATGACTGGTCTTCTGTATGACTGGTCTTCTGTATGACTGGTCTTCTGTATGACTGGTCTTCTGTATGGCTGGTCTTCTGTATGGCTGGTCTTCTGTATGACTGGTCTTCTGTATGGCTGGTCTTCTGTATGACTGGTCTTCTGTATGACTGGTCTTCTGTATGGCTGGTCTTCTGTATGATCAGTTATCCCGCTATGACTGGTCTTCTGTATGGCTGGTCTTCTGTATGGCTGGTCTTCTGTATGGCTGGTCTTCTGTATGACTGGTCTTCTGTATGGCTGGTCTTCTGTATGACCAGTTATCCCGCTATGACTGGTCTTCTGTATAACTGGTCTTCTGTATGACTGGTCTTCTGTATGACTGGTCTTCTGTATGACTGGTCTTCTGTATGACTGGTCTTCTGTATGACTGGTCTTCTGTATGACTGGTCTTCTGTATGGCTGGTCTTCTGTATGACTGGTCTTCTGTATGACTGGTCTTCTGTATGACTGGTCTTCTGTATGGCTGGTCTTCTGTATGACTGGTCTTCTGTATGGCTGGTCTTCTGTATGACTGGTCTTCTGTATGACTGGTCTTCTGTATGACTGGTCTTCTGTATGACTGGTCTTCTGTATGGCTGGTCTTCTGTATGGCTGGTCTTCTGTATGACTGGTCTTCTGTATGACTGGTCTTCTGTATGACTGGTCTTCTGTATGGCTGGTTTTCTGTATGGCTGGTCTTCTGTATGATTGGTCTTCTGTATGGCTGGTCTTCTGTATGACTGGTCTTCTGTATGGCTGGTCTTCTGCATGACTGGTCTTCTGTGTGGCTGGTCTTCTGTATGACTGGTCTTCTGTATGGCTGGTCTTCTGTATGGCTGGTCTTCTGTATGACTGGTCTTCTGTATGGCTGGTCTTCTGTATGGCTGGTCTTCTGTATGACTGGTCTTCTGTATGGCTGGTCTTCTGTATGACTTGTCTTCTGTATAGCTGGTCTTCTGTATGACTGGTCTTCTGTATGGCTGGTCTTCTGTATGACTGGTCTTCTGTATGGCTGGTCTTCTGTATGACTGGTCTTCTGTATGACTGGTCTTCTGTATGACTGGTCTTCTGTATGGCTGGTCTTCTGTATGACTGGTCTTCTGTATGATTGGTCTTCTGTATGACTGGTCTTCTGTATGGCTGGTCTTTTGTATGGCTGGTGTTCTGTATGACTGGTCTTCTGTATGACTGGTCTTCTGTATGACTGGTCTTCTGTATGACTGGTCTTCTGTATGGCTGGTCTTCTGTATGACTGCTCTTCTGTATGACTGGTCTTCTGTATGGCTGGTCTTCTGTATGACTGGTCTTCTGTATGACTGGTCTTTTGTATGACTGGTCTTCTGTATGGCTGGTCTTCTGTATGGCTGGTCTTCTGTATGACTGGTCTTCTGTATGACTGGTCTTCTGTATGACTGGTCTTCTGTATGACTGGTCTTCTGTATGGCTGGTCTTCTGTATGGCTGGTCTTCTGTATGGCTGGTTTCACTATCGTCCAGTTATGTGGAATAGGGCATTTCGCCTGGAGTCTTTTCTCAATTATGTTACGTTTTCCCCAAATCATTTATCTTTATTCCGACTTCACTCCAATTCCTAGGATCAAAATTATTTTAGGACCAACCTAACTCCCGTTCCTCGGATCAAGACCATCTTAACTCAGTTTCTTCGGATTAAGTTCCCTCTGGGGGACCTTTAGTTAGATAAATGCAACATTAAAGACCAATGGTGGTCTTGGGGATACTCATCTTTAAGTAGACAGCTTAAGACTTCTAGCAGCCACAACCTAGGCGTCTCCTTTGATGAGTTAGCTATCTTATGTCTCACAGGGATGTGATAGAGTGATTATGACCAGGGTTAACACTCGCCCTGATGGCATGTACTCCAGTATTAAAGGTATGTCACCTTGGTACCTTCGGATGTCTGACCTACATTTGGGCAATCACCCTCTTGTCACGGTATCGAAGTTGTTAGTCCTATCACTCCTACACTTAACCCTATTCTCTACAGTGATCTGAAGTTAGACGTGTGTGGGAGATACAACTTACCTGGTTTTGTGTATCGTAACTGAATGTCGTTGATAATCATATAGATGGCTTGATAGAAGGAATGATGAATCTACTCTTCTTTTGTGACTGGTCACATTGAACGTCGTTTAGTAACACGAAGGACAGCTCATACTTTCATTACGCCATGTATTTGTCGAATTGTTTCAGCGTCATTCGACTTGGCCATCAATTGTTCACGATTACTCATGCGTGCTCCATGCTTAATGTTCATGGTATTAAGAATCACTGGTGATACATCACTTAAAGGAGTTATACTGAGTTTCAGTACTGCAGCTCTTCCTCAGTTCTCCCTATAATTTTCTGAGCATGAATAAATGACACGGAGATTACATGGTCTGGCCACAAATTTCTTTCAGTGCTGTGTAATCCCGGTAACGTTTTGCCGAGGTTCACTTGCTTACTCAGATTGATCCTGCAAGATCGAGCTATCGATCTTGTATGACTAGATGGCTTCTCGTCGTCCACGTCCTCTTATATGAGCTTAAAAATATTGACACAATCCCTGGACGGTATGGATGCCGGCCATCATGATGTAGCTGAGTCAAAGGATGCGAATTCCTTGACTCCGAGGTGTTCCGCATAAGATGGATCCTTTTAGCTATGTTATTAGACTAAAGGCTTATTGCCGCATAGTTTTAAAGGACTTAGGGATATGAGTTTCCTCGGACAAACACTTGAAGGAAATATTTCGCAGATTTTTGATGAGCAGGAGGGAAAGGCGTCTAAATGTCCACAACCAACACACAACCAGGCTCGAATGTTCATCTTATCTACATTCAGTTTAAATCCAATTTAGTTGCAATAAAAAATTACATTGTAAGATATATGGGTATTGTAGTATGGCTTAATGATGCTTACTTGCAGGACGTAAGATCACCCTTCATCTCGGTAATGGACAGAAAGGTCATGACCTCGATTCATCACCTGCATCTTGCAGTGTGGGAATGAGAAAGAGAGGTCGCAGCCTTTTTGCAGCCTGCCCCATGTTGAAGATAAATTTCTCCACCCCCCCACATCCCCCGCTCACACGCCTCTCACATTCCCCCCTAACCCCCCACATACTTCATTCCCCTACCACCTCCCTCTCTTCATCCTCCCTCACAACTCCCCCAATTACTCCATTTCCCTTCCACACCTACTCCATCTCCCCTCTCATCCCTCGAACATAAATCAGTTTAACTCCAAATCCTCGAAACAAGACTGATACCATCTAAGACCATCCACCTCCACTTCCTTGGATCGAGAGTTGTCAAATTGATTTTCAAAATTACCCAAGGTTTTATTCCCCATATTCGGCATTTGTTCAGGTTTTAGCTTCAGTGCCCATATTTGGCATTTGTTCAGGTTGTAGCTTCAATGCCCATACTTGGCATTTGTTCCACTCCTGGACATCTTCATTGCCTAGCAAACACTTTCCTAAATCCAAGTTTATCTAATTTTATGCCAGTATTTCGAGTTCTTCTTGTTTGGATATCCTCACTTCCCTACTTATATCTTTTTTATTTATTCCTGTTTTCTGCCTGAATAATGAGAAAGAAATGGCACAATTCCGTAGATGAAACAATACACAAAAAACCGGCACATAGGAAAGAGAAGGAATGACGATGTTTCGGTCCGACATAGACCATTTACAAGTAACACTAACACACGAAGGAGAGGGAGCCAGTATATATAGTACAGGGGGGCAGGGACGGGACACAGAGAGGAAGAAAAAAAGAAATGGAGAAGTAGTGGTAGAGGTAATGCTGGTAGAGGAAGTAGTAATGGTAAAGTAAATAGGGGGAGTAGTAGTTGACAGAAAGGGGAATGAAGCAAGGAAACAATTGTAGAAGTAGTGGTAGTGGTAGTAGTAGTAGTAGTAGTAGTAGTGGTAGAGGTGATAGTAGTAGTAGTAGTAGTAGTAATGGAGTGGTAGTAGTAGTAGTAGTAGTAATGGAGTGGTAGTAGCAGTAGTAGTAGTAGACATAGAGTAAGTCTAAGGACAAGAAAAAGGAGCACTACAGAAGAGCTAATGTCCCACGAGTGTGGGATCAAAAACACTGGGAAGGGGGGGGGGACCGAAGAACAGAACACACCTAGGCAAAAGAAAGGAAGACATAGGAAACAATGGGAAAGGAGAAGAGGTAGGGAAATGAGAAAAAAGATAAAGTCAAGTCAGGAGTGTTCTGAAATTTGTAGCATTTGACAATGTGATGAGAAAGGAAGGCTTCTACAGAGACAAAGACAGAACTAAGACTCATATTAGGAAAGTTGTGCATAATGGATGTTTCAACAAGATGGCGTCTGTGAAGCCTAGTAGAAGGGTGGGGAGTTTTGGCAGATGACCAGTTAGTAGGATGACTGTGTTCTTTAACACAACAGAAAAGAGCTTTATTGGTGTCGGCAAGTGTCTAACTTTTTAATTTTTAAGTCTGTCAGAAAGAGAGTGGCTAGTTTTTCCAAATTTTTGAAGAGGACTAAAGTAGCAGAAAACAGAGTAGACTCTGGAGGCATCAATAGCAGGAGGAGATATATGAACTAGATTACTGTGGAGAGTGTTAGTTTGACTGGTCCTCAGTTAAAACTGTCTACCCTTCACAGTCGCCGTCTTGTTGACGCATCCCTTGTACACAACTTTCCTGATACGAATCTTAGTCCTGGCTTTGTCACTGTAGATGCCTTCCTTTCCCATTACAATGTAAAATGTTCCAAACTTTTGAACGCTCGTGACTTGACCTGAACTTTTTTTCTTCTCTTCCAACCTCTTTTCCTTTTCCATTTTTCCTGCATAGGTGTGTTCTGTCCTTCAGTTTTTTACCCCCTGTGATTTTGGTTCCACCCTTGTTGACCATTAGCTCCCCTGTAGTGCTCTTTCTTGTAAATAATAATAATAACAACAACAACAACAATAATAATAATAATAATAATAATAATAATAATAATAATAATAATAATAATAATAATAATAATAATAATAATTGTCATAAAAATAATAATAATATCTTATTTAGTACAAGTACATGTACAAGGTGTACAGTACTAGCCGGCATCAATGATATACTACTATATAGAAAGCCGCTTGTCATGAACAGCATTTCGGGTAAATTAGGTCAGTTATGTCCCAGGATGCGACCCACACTAATCGATTAACACTTTATTGATGGGTGAACACAGACAACCGGTGTAAGGAAATGCATCCGATGTTTCCACCCCTTCGCCGGGAATCGAACCCGGACCCTCACTGTCTGAAACGAGAGCTTTTGTCACCAGGCCACGGGGCTACTTACTCCACTGCTACTTCTACTACTGCTACTTCATTACTACTGCTACTACTAATAATAGTGCTATCACTACCACTATTACTACTTCTAGTACTATTGCCTCGCTTCACTTCTCTTTCTATCTACCACTACTCCCCCTACTTACTACCACCACCACCACCACCACCACCACCACCACCACCACCACCACCACCACCACCGCCACCACCACCACCACCACCACCACCACCACCACCACCACCACCACCACCGCCACCACCACCACCACCACCACCGCCACCACCACCGCCACCACCACCGCCACCACCACCAACGCCACCACCACCACCGCCACCTCCACCACCACCACCACCACCACCACCACCGCCACCACCACCGCCACCACCACCACCGCCACCACCACCGCCACCACCACCACCACCACCGCCACCATCACCACCACCACCACCACCGCCACCACAGCCATCACCACCACCAGCACCATCACCACCACCACCTCCACCACCGCCACCACCGCCACCACCACCACCACCATCACCACCACCACCGCTACCACCACCATCACCACCACCATCACCACCACCACCACCACCATCACCACCACCACCACCACCATCACCTTCACCATCACCACCACCACCATCACCACCACCATCACCACCACGACCCCCACCACCATCAATACCACCACCATCACTACCACCATCACCACCACCACCACCACCACCGCCGCCACCACCACCACCACCACCGCCGCCACCACCACCACCGCCGCCGCCACCATCACCACCACCGCCACCACCACCGCCACCACCACCACCACCACCACCGCCACCACCACCACCACCACCGCCACCACCACCACCACCACCACCACCACCACCGCCACCATCACCACCACCACCACCACCACCGCCACCACCACCACCACCACCACCACCACCACCGCCACCGCCACCACCACCACCACCACCACCACCGCCACCGCCACCACCACCACCACCCCCACCCCCACCACCGCCACCCCCACCACCACCACCACCACCACCACCACCACCCCCACCACCCCCCCCACCACCTCCACCACCACCACCACCACCACCACCGCCGCCGCCACCACCCCCCCCCCCACCACCACCACCACCGCCGCCGCCACCACCGCCACCACCACCGCCACCACCACCACCACTACCGCCACCACCGCCACCACCGCCACCACCACCGCCACCACCACCACTACCACTACTTCTACTACTACTTCCTCTACCAACTTTACCTCTACCACTACTTCTCTACATCTTCCTCTCTCTGTCCCGTCCCTGTCCCCCTCTCATACATACTGGCTCCCTCTACGTGTGTTAGTGTGACTTGTAAATTAGTCTAAGTGGACCGAAACGTCATAAGCTTCTCTTTCCTATGTGCGGGATATTTGTGTGTTCCACTTGAATAATTCACTTATGTCTTCCCTCATTCTACTTCTTTCAACAAAGTATAGATTCAGGCCTCTGAATCTATTTTCCTCTGAAAAATTCATTGTGGGGTGGACTGAGGTACATTATATAAGTAATATAATCACTGGGCTCATTTTACATATACTCATAAATCCAAGTTTCAGTTAGCCTTATTATGTACGCTTAGATACTTCAGTCTTAGATTCAGGTTTCTGTTTACCATGACTCCTAAGTCTTTTTCATATTATGTATGATTACGCTCTACATTACCTAGTTTTTAAGTGTAAGAGTTATTATCATAAAGATCAGGACTTTGCACTTCTCAATATTGAACTTCATCTGCCATTTTCCAGTCCACGAAATTGGCTTGACCAAAGGTTCCTGAAAATCAGTGGTATCCTTCTCCGAATTTATTTTCTCTCTAATATTGTGTCATCAGAGATCTTACTCGTGTCGCATTTTATTTGCACTTCATGGTCGTTAGTATAAATTATAAACAATATATGGCCTAAAACTTATCCCTGCGGAACGCCACTTTTGATTCGTGAAGCTGGGTTCGTAGAACATTGGTTAGGTTAGGCAAGGTTCGTCAGGAAACAGGACAAGTGTTTCCTGACTCGGGTCTTAGTCATACGATGACCATTTCGATGGAGCATTTGATCATCTGACAGAGGTTTTCCGCTGGCTTACCGGTTCACCCTTTTAAAAATTATGGTCATAGTTATGACCATTCATATATCGTAGAACATAGGCGAAAGCGTAGAATCAAAGTCAGGTATTGTGAATGAAGTCAGAATGCCCGAGTAGTCCGGCGTGTTGGGTGGGGTCAGAAAACAAGGATATTGAGCAAGAATATGAAGGTGCAGTAGGTGCGTAAGTAGAGCTAGGGTGAGTGGGTGGATGTGTGGAGGATGTGGGGTTAACCTGGTATGAAGAGGCGATGATCTTCCACGAACTCAAGGTCACTTTTTACACGGGTTGCTTGTCAGAGCATTTCATAAAGACTTCTATGTCTTCTCTACAGCAAACTAAAATGTTTGAGTAATGATGTTCTTACTGAAGCAAACTTTTGGAATAAGGTTAGATTTTTATATTTAGAATTGAGGAATGAGACAAAATATGCAGAATCGTAACAAAATTTAAGAACATAAGAACATAAGAAAGAAGGAACACTGCAACAGGCCTACTGACCCAAGCGGAGCAGGTCCATGTCCCCCCCCCGGATTAAGAACATAAGAACGATGGAACACTGCAGAAGGCCTACTGGCCCATGCAAGGCAGGTCCAAGTCTCCTACCGGCTTAAGCCAATGCACCCAACCTAGTCAGGTCAGGTCACACTGACTTAAGGGAGGAACACGGCAACCGACCTGGTAGCTCAAGCTATCAGGTCTAACTCACACCCACCCACATCTACTCATGTATTTATCCAACCTAATTTTAAAGCTACACAACGTTCTGGCCTCTATAACGGTACTTGGGAGTTTGTTCCACTCATCCACAACTCTATTACCAAACCAGTACTTTCCTATATCCTTCCTGAATCTGAATTTTTCCAACTTAAAACCATTGCTGCGAGTCCTGTCTAGGCTAGATATTTTCAGCACACTATTTACATCCCCTTTATTTATTCCTGTCTTCCATTTATACACCTCAATCATATCCCCCCTAATTCTACGTCTTTCTAGAGAGTGCAGTTTCAGGGCCCTTAGTCTATCCTCATAGGGAAGGTTTCTGATACATGGGATCAACTTTGTCATCCTCCTTTGTACATTTTCCAGAGAATTTATATCCATTCTGTAATACGGTGACCAAAACTGTGCAGCATAATCTAAATGAGGCCTAACCAAGGATGTATAGAGTTGAAGAACAACCTGAGGACTCCTATTATTTATGCTTCTTGATATGAAGCCAAGGATTCTATTAGCTTTATTGCGAACACTTATGCACTGTTGTCTTGGTTTCAGATTACTGCTAACCAGAACTCCTAAATCTTTTTTGCAATCCGTAATATTAAGATCTACATTATTTAGTTTATATGTGGCATGGTTATTGTCCTGTCCAACATTTAGAACTTTGCATTTGTCTATATTAAACTGCATCTGCCACTTCTCCGACCACTGCATCAGTCTATTCAAATCTTCCTGGAGTGCTCGAATGTCCTCGTCAGAATGAATTCGACGGCCTATTTTGGTGTCATCGGCAAACTTGCCGATGTCGCTCTTTACGCCCTCATCTATGTCGTTTATGTAGATTGTGAACAGCAGGGGGCCCAACACTGACCCCTGTGGAACATCGCTCGTGACGCTTCCCCACTCTGATTTCTCCCCATTTATGCAAACTCTCTGCTGCCTATTTGTCAACCATGCCTCTATCCAGGAAAAAATCTCTTCTCCTATTCCATGTGCTTTAATTTTCCTCAATAGTCTCTGATGTGGGACCCTGTCAAAAGCCTTACTGAAGTCCATATACACAATATCATATTCATTACCATGATCTACCTCCTCAAATACCTTAGTGAAAAAAGTTAATAAATTCGTAAGGCAGGAACGCCCCTTTGTAAAACCATGCTGAGATTCGTTGATTAATTTATGCTTTTCAAGGTGGCTACGAACTGCCTCGGCAATTATTGATTCCATAAATTTTCCCACTATGGAGGTTAGGCTTATTGGTCTATAGTTCGAAGCTAAGGACCTGTCACCTGTTTTGAAAATAGGTATCACATTTGCCATTTTCCACTTATCTGGCACCATGCCAGTTTGTAGTGATATGTTGAAAAGATTAGCCAAAGGTGTGCTAAGCTCCTCTTTACATTCCTTTAGAACCCTTGCATACAGTTCATCAGGGCCTGGGGATTTGTTAGGTTTTAATTTATCTATTTGCCTAAGGACCATGTCACTTGTGACCCTAATAGTGCACAGTTTATTATCGTCCTGTTCTACATAATTTATCATTACTGGAATATCGCTGGTATCCTCCTGTGTAAAAACTGAGAGGAAGTATGTGTTAAAAATTCTACACATTTCCTTATCACTGTCAGTGAGCTGACCCGAGGAACTTTTGAGTGGGCCTATCTTGTCCCTGATCTTACTTCTGTATACCTGAAAGAATCCTTTTGGGTTAGTCTTCGATTCTCTTGCAACTTTAACCTCATAATCTCTTTTTGCTTTTCCAATTCCCTTTTTTATTTCTCTCTTTAACTGAATATATCGATTTCTCAATTGCCCCTCTCCTCTTTTGATTTGCCTATATATGCCTCTCTTTTGACCAATCAGATATTTTAATCTATTGTTCATCCATTTAGGATCATTTTTGTTTGATCTGATTTCCCTATTTGGAACATAATTTGACTGAGCAGCTAGAACTATGCCCTGGAAAGCATCATATCGGCAACCATCACCACCTACCTGACCCTTAGTCAGGTCATTCCAGTTCAGCCCACCTAAGTAATTTTTCAGTCCTATGAAATCAGCCAAGCGAAAGTCAGGGACGGAGACTTGATTGCCATTATTAGGGGAATTCCATGATATATTAAGACTGAGTGATTTGTGATCACTTTCCCCAAGCTCATCATTAACCTCAAGATTATTAATTAGTGTTTCCCTACTGGCAAGAACCAAGTCAAGGAGGTTATTTCCCCTAGTTGGCTCTGTCACAAACTGTTTTAAAAAACAATCCTGGATCGTATCAAGAAAGTCACCTGACTCTAAATTTCCTGTCAAATTGCTCCAGTCAATCTGTCTATAGTTGAAATCTCCCATTAGCACAACATTTTCGTATGTAGATGCCTTACGAATTTCGTCCCATAGAAGTTTACTGCACTCCCTATCAAGATTTGGGGCCCTGTAAATCACACCCAAAATTAGTTTTCCTCGGCCCTCGAGAAGCTGTAACCAAACAGATTCAGTGGCTGACGCTTCTAATTTAATATCTTGTCTAACACAACAATTTAAATTGTCTCTGACATACATCGCTACTCCACCACCTTTCCTGTTGACCCTGTCAGTGTGGAATAATTTATAGCCTTGTATGTGACATTCAGAGGGCATCTCTCTATCTTTCAGATTGAGCCAGGTCTCTGTTATAGCAATAATATCTATGTTTCCTGCACTTGCAATTAATCTTAGCTCATCTATCTTATTTCTTACACTCCTGCTATTAGTATAGTAAACCTTAAGGGAGCTAGTCCCTTGCTGCCCTCTGCTGTCCCCCTTTGTTTGCTGACCTGATCAATTGTCTTTATTGATAACTTTATGCTGAATGCCTTTTATACATTTACTGTTTCCAACCCAAGTGTTGCAACCTGCTTGTTTCCCACACACACCCATACCTCTATCTTCCGTCAGTTTAAAATCATAGGCATTTCACCAATGGCCTTCTCAATCGAGTCTGCAAGTGCTACCACCCCAGCCCCAGAGAGATGTACCCCATCCCTTGCATACATATCATGTTTGCCATAAAAGTTGTTCCAGTTGTTAATGAATGGGATTGCAAGTTCCTTGCAGTATCTGTCTAGCCAGCAATTTACACCAATTGCCCTAGACAACCATTCATTTCCTACTCCCCTTCTAGGCAAGATGCTACATATGATTGGGATCCCTCCCTTAGACTTAATGAAATCTATAGCTGACCTGTACTTATCTAGCAGCTCTTCTCTCCTACCCTTCCCAATATCATTTCCACCAGCACTGAGACAGATAATGGGTTTGTTCCCATTACCTGACATGATATTATCCAGCCTGTTGACAATGTCCCCAACACCAGCTCCAGGGAAGCACACTCTATCTCTCATCTTCTTATTCCTATTACAAAAAGCACGGTCAAAATATCTTACCTGAGAGTCACCAACCACAAGAATGCACTTACCTCCATTAGCAGGGGCAGTAGTACCCTTACCTTCACTGGCCACTGAAGTACATTCATCCTGAAGAACAGAGAAGCGATTTCCTACCTTCAGATCTTCACTCTTAACTTTCCTTACTCTGATGCGCCTTCCATTACTGTGAACCACTCGCCACTTGTAGCAGGTGCTGGACTGCACCTCACTGCTGGTAGCCGTTGCTACCAATGACCATCCCCCCGGATTAGCCCAATGACCCACCCAGTCTGATCATCTCCACTCAAGGATGGAGCACTGCACCAGACCCAGCAGCACAAGCTAGTCAGGTATAACTCACACCCACCCACACCCACTCATGTATTTATCTAGCCTATTTTTAAAACTACACAACGTTTTAGCCTGATAAAGAAGATAAATAGCACAAGAATTAGAAATAAAGTAGGATTTGTGGAATAAGGATGATATATACAAGAATAAAACATAATACATATATATTTTTTTAGAAAATATGTGGTGATTTAAATATACGTATGTAAAAAAAAAATTCTTTTAGCTTGCCTTTAACATACGCATTTCACTTATTTTCTTTTTAAGTTAAAATACAAGAGCTACCATTGCTAGAGGAACATTCCAGTAACAACGACAAAATAATTGACGAATTTACGTTATGTTTGTCCTAATGGCAATTTACACCAATGGATCGACGCCAGAAACAGCTGAATTATTTGATAGATCGAACTGTGTGTGTGTGTACTCACCTAGTTGTACTCACCTAGTTGAGGTTGCAGGGGTCGAGTTCGAGCTCCTGGCCCTGCCTCTTCACTGTGTGTGTGTGTGTGTGTGTGTGTGTACTCACCAAATTGTACTCACTTAATTATGGTTGCAGGGGTCGAGACTCAGCTCCTGGCCCTGCCTCTTCACTGATTGCTACTAGGTCCTCTCTCTCTGCTCCCTGAGCTTTGTCATACCTCGTCTTAAAGCTTTGTATGGTTCCTCCCTCCACTACGTCACTTGCTAGGCTATTCCACTTGCTGACAACTCTATGACTGAAGAAATACTTCCTAACATCCCTGTGACTCGTCTGGGTCTTCAGCTTCCAATTGTGACCCCTTGTTTCTGTGTCCCTTCTCTGGAACATCCTGTCTCTGTCCACCTGATCTATTCCACGCAGAATCTTGTATGCCGTTATCATGTCTACCCTGAGCCTTCTATCCTCCAGTGTCGTCAGTCCGATTTCCCCAAAACCTTTCATCATAGGACATTCCCCTGAGCTCTGGAACTAGCCTTGTTGCAAACCTTTGTACTTTCTCTAACTTCTTGACGTGCTTGACCACGTGTGGGTTCCAAACTGGTGCTGCATACTCCAGTATGGGCCTGACGTACACAGTGTACAGTGTCTTGAACGATTCCTTATTAAGGTATCGGAACGCTATTCTCAGGTTTGCCAGGCGCCCATATGCTGCAGCAGTTACCTGGTTGATGTGTGCCTCCGGAGACGTGCTCGGTGTTATGGTCACCCCAAGATCTTTCTCCTTGAGTGAGGTTTGCAGTCTTTGTCCACCTAGCCTATACTCTGTCTGCGGTATTCTTTGCCCTTCCCCAATCTTCATGACTTTGCATTTGGCAGGGTTGAATTCGAGAAGCCAGTTTCTGGGCCACGTGTCCAGTCTGTGCAGATCTCTTTGTAGTCCTGCCCGATCCTCATCCGATTTAATTCTTCTAATCAACTTCACATCATCTGCGAACAGGGACACTTCAGAGTCTATCCCTTCCATCATGTCATTCACACATATCAAAAATAGCACTGGTCCTAGAAGTGACCCCTGTGGGACCCCGCTCGTCACAGGCGCCCACTGTGATACCTCTTCACGTACTGTGACTCGTTGTTGCCTCCCTGTCAGGTATTCTCTGATCCAGTCCAGTGCCCTCCCTGTTAAACGCGCCTGATCCTCCAGCTTCTGCACTAATCTTTTGTGAGGAACTGTGTCGAAGGCCTTCCTGCAGTCCAGGAAAATGCAATCCACCCACCCCTCTCTCTCTCGTGTCTTACTTCTGTTACCTTGTCATAAAACTCCAGAAGGTTTGTGACACAGGATTTGCCTTCCATGAATCCATGCTGGTTGTCATTTATAATTTTGTTCCGTTCCAGGTGCTCCACCACTCTCCTCCTGATAATCTTCTCCATGACTTTGCATACTATAGTCAGAGACACTGGTCTGTAGTGTGTGTGTGTGTGTGTGTGTGTGTGTGTGTGTGTGTGTGTGTGTGTGTGTGTGTGTGCGTGTACTCACCGAGTTGTTCTTGCTGAGGCCAACTCTTAATTAAGTCCTGGTCCTATAACCTAAACTCGTCTGCTGCGTTAATTCCTGGTCTCTTGAAACTTAGAATATTCGCTCGTGAAACTATGTATAGAATTCATTTAAGTTGTTGCACTTGACACTACTCTTAACTACTAAATATTTCATACTTATCCGTCACTTCCATCAGATTCTCTTTGTTCCTACCCGTCTCATATCAAACATTCTTGAACTATCTAACCTTCTAGTGCCTCTGTCTTGTATGTCGCCACAATATCCTAGCAGATTCTCTGTTTTTCCAATAACGTTGCATAAAGCTCCTCAAGGCTTTCCTCATATGACAATCCCCTCAGTCCTGGGGTAAGTCTGGCTGCAAGCCACTAGACTTTCTCGAATCTCTGTGTTTGATTAGGAACGAGCTTCCACTAGTCCTGCATGTTATATGGCTGGCTTGCAATATTTTATGTACAATATTTTTAATGACCCGTTGAGTAGAGCAATAAAAAATAGTTCTCAGTTTTCTAGTTCTGCATAAGCCACTACTGATCTGATCCGATGTACGTGTACATCCTTCACAGTATTTATTGTCTCACTTCTAATTTACTCATCTCCCATTTTCATGTGCGCGTTGGCTTTAGTTACCAGTTGTCAAAGACACTTACCGATAGACACTTGACCTGTTGAGGAAGGAGTCTGTGTACTCACCTAATTGTGGTTGCAGGGGTCAATTCATAGCTCCTGGCCCCGCCTCTTCACTGGTCGCTACTGGTGTGTGTGTGTGTACTCACCTATTTGTACTCACCTATTTGTGGTTGCAGGGGTCGAGTCACAGCTCCTGGCCCCGCCTCTTCGCTGATTGCTACTAGATCCTCTCTCTCCCTGCCCCATGAGCTCTATCATACCTCGCCTTAAAACTATGTATGGTTCCTGCCTCCTGTGTGTGTGTGTGTGTGTGTGTGTGTGTGTGTGTGTGTGTGTGTGTGTTCTTACGGAGTGCGTGATGGGAAAAGAGGAAATTGCAGTGGTCAGAGATAAAGAAGTTACGAGAATCTGTAAAATGGCCACGATGAGAAAACAAATTTACGAAGTGATTAAAAAAAAACGGAAATTAAAAAGTAAGAAAGAGACGCGATGGACAAACAAGGATGAGTGTAGGGAAGAGAAGACGCCATCTCCATATCCGAAAAGCAGAGGGGAAAAAATTGACGTTGCCGGAATCCGTGTCGGGGATAAATATGATGAACAACGACAAGAGCAAAGAAACACTTTGGTCTGGGAAGGAACTGTGGTAAGACAGGAACCATAGTCGAGGGAGAAGCGTCATGGTAGAGCAGGAACCATATTTGTAATTAACTGATAAAGACACAAAAGCAGCAGTACTTAGTTTGAGTTAGTTGACTTTTCTACCGAACAGCAGGCTTCATCCAGCCATCAGGCTTCATGAAGCTTGTGTGCAGGCTTCATCCAGCCATCAGACTTCATGAAGCTTGTGTGCAGGCTTCATCCAGCCATCAGGCTTCATGAAGCTTGTGTGCAGGCTTCATCAAACATAACAAAGCTTGTGAGCAGGCTTCATCAAACATAACAAAGCTTGTGTGCAGGCTTCATCAAACATAATAAAGCTTGTGAGCAGGCTTCATCAAACATAACAAAACTTGTGAGCAGGTTTCATCAAACATAACAAAGCTTGTGAGCAGGCTTCATCAAACATAACAAAGCTTGTGAGCAGGCTTCATCAAACATAACAAAGCTTGTGTGCAGGCTTCATCAAACATAACAAAGCTTGTGTGCAGGCTTCATCAAACATAACAAAGCTTGTGTGCAGGCTTCATCAAACATAACAAAGCTTGTGAGCAGGCTTCATCAAACATAACAAAGCTTGTAAGCAGGCTTCATCAAACATAACAAAGCTTGTGTGCAGGCTTCATCAAACATAACAAAGCTTGTGTGCAGGCTTCATCAAACATAACAAAGCTTGTGTGCAGGCTTCATCAAACATAACAAAGCTTGTGAGCAGGCTTCATCAAACATAACAAAGCTTGTGAGCAGGCTTCATCAAACATAACAAAGCTTGTGTGCAGGCTTCATCAAACATAACAAAGCTTGTGTGCAGGCTTCATCAAACATAACAAAGCTTGTGAGCAGGCTTCATCAAACATAACAAAGCTTGTGTGCAGGCTTCATCAAACATAACAAAGCTTGTGTGCAGGCTTCATCAAACATAACAAAGCTTGTGAGCAGGCTTCATCAAACATAACAAAGCTTGTGAGCAGGCTTCATCAAACATAACAAAGCTTGCTGTGCCGGCAGTACGTCGTCTAAAGATTTTTTTAATGATGCTCGTGTGTTTTTATGAATTACAACTAGCTCTTATTCTCGTACTAGTATTACAGGAACCTTAATCGAGGGAAAAATAAAGTTATGGCAGGGCAGGAACCACAATCGGGAAAGAGACATTATGAAAGGACACGAATCTCAGTGGAAAAACAGGTGTCATAGTAAGGATGGTAATACGGTAGCCACATTGATGGGGCACTAACCACAGTTTGAGAGGCGTCATGGTAAGGCAGAAACCATAATCGGGTAACAGACAATATGCTGGCGTGGCGTTTTTTGGTAAACACCATTAGCCCATCCGCAGTGTGTTGCTATCCTGTTTTATATGACTACGAAGGTCTTTCCTTTATCTCTCGAACACGAAAGATGACACGAAAATCGTAAACAGTTATACTTGACATTCTGTATACACTTTGCTTTATTGTGCGTTTTTTTATTAGCTCTTATTTTCTTTATAATTTAGGAGACCTTTTCTTAGTCCAGGCCGCGGGGGCGACGATCCCTGAAACCACAAAGTGATATAATAGAAATGTTTCTCCTGTAGAACTCTATAACACCATGAGCAGGGAGAGTGATGTAGAAGGTAAGCGGGTGTGACCAGGGGAAGGTACCGGCTAACCTGATACCAACACTCGGGTCCAGTTTTTACGCTAAGAGGTTGTAGGTGCTCGTCCCGCTCTCACAGAAAGAGGTGCTACTTACGTTTTTTATGTTGTAAAATCTTACCCAGACTTAATTTCCAAACAATATATTTGGAAATGACTAAATAAATGCATCTTTACACATTACACACACACACACACACACACACACACACACACACACACACACACACACACACAATCAGCGAAGAGGCGGGGCCAGGAGCTGTGAATCGACCCCTGCAACCACAAATAGGTGAGTACAAATAGGTGAGTACACACACCATACATACATAGTTTTAAGGCGAGGTATGATAAAGCTCATGGGGCAGGGAGAGAGAGGACCTAGTAGCAATCAGCGAAGAGGCGGGGCCAGGAGCTATGACTCGACCCCTGCAACCACAAATAGGTGAGTATAAATAGGTGAGTACACACACACACACACACACACACAGCGTACGGGCGTCTGGGAAACTTAAGGATAGCGTTCCGATACCTCAGTAAGGAATCGTTCAAGACTTTGTACACCATTTGCGTCAGGCCCATACTGGAGTATGCAGCACCAGTTTGGAACCCACACCTGGTCAAAAACGTCAAGAAATTAGAGAAAGTGCAGAGGTTTACAACAAGACTAGTCCCAGAACTTAGGGGACTGTCCTACGAAGAAAGGTTAAGGGAAATTGGCCTGACGACCCTGGAGGGCAGGAGGGTCCGGGGAGACATGATAACGACATATAAAATACTGCGTGGAATAGACAAGGTGGACAAAGACAGGATGTTCCAGAGATGGGACACAGAAACAAGAGGTCACAATTGGAAGTTGAAGATTCAGATTAATCAAAGGGATGTTAAGTATTTCTTCAGTCATAGAGTTGTCAGGAAGTGGAACAGCCTAGAAAGTGACGTAGTGGAGGCGGGAACAATACATAATTTTAAGACGAGGTTTGATAAAGCTCGTGGAGCAGGGAGAGAGAGGACCCAGTAGCAATCAGTGAAGAGGCGGGGCCAGGAGCTATGAATCGACCCCTGCAACCACAAATAGGTGAGTACAAATAGGTGAGTACACACACACACACACACACACACACACACACACGGGAATGTCCTATGAAGAAAGGTTAAGGGAAATCGGCCTGACGACACTGGAGGACAGGAGGATCAGAGGAGACATGATAACGACATATAAAATACTGCGCGGAATAGACAAGGTGGACAAAGACAGGATGTTCCAGGGAGGGGACACAGAAACAAGAGGTCACAATTGGAAGTTGAAGACTCAGATGAGTCAAAGGGATGTCAGAAAGTATTTCTTCAGTCATAGAGTTGTCAGGCAGTGGAATAGCCTAAAAAGTGACGTAGTGGAGGCGGGAACCATACATAGTTTTAAGACGAGGTTTGATAAAGCTCATGGAGCAGGGAGAGAGAGGACCCAGTAGCAACCAGTGAAGAGGCAGGGCCAGGAGCTAGGACTCGACCCCTACAACCACAAATAGGCGAGTACACACAGAGTGGTGGAACACCTAGAAAGGAATGATCTCATCAGCAGCAGCCAACATGGTTTCAGGGACGGGAAATCCTGTGTCACAAACCTACTGGAGTTCTATGACATGATGACAGTAGTAAGACAAGAGAGAGAAGGGTGCGTGGATTACATTTTCTTGGACTGCAAGAAGGCGTTTGACACAGTTCCACACAAGAGATTAGTGCAAAAACTGGAGGACCAAGCAGGGATAACAGGGTAGGCACTACAATGGATCAGGGAATACTTGTCAGGAAGACAGCAGCGAGTCATGGTACGTGGCGAGGTGTCAGAGTGGCCACCTGTGACCAGCGGGGTCCCACAGAAGTCAGTCCTAGGACCAGTGCTGTTTCTGGTATTTGTGAACGACATGACGGAATGAATAGACTCCGAAGTGTCCCTGTTTGCAGATGACGTGAAGTTGATGAGAAGAATTCATTCGATCGAAGACCAGGCAGAACTACAAAGGGATCCGGACAGGCTGCAGACCTGGTCGAGCAATTGGCTCCTGGAGTTCAACCCCACCAACTGCAAAGTCACGAAGATTGGGGACGGGCAAAGAAGACCGCAGACGGAATACAGTCTAGGGGGCCAGAGACTACAAACCTCACTCAAGGGAAAAGATCTTGGTGTGAGTATAACACCAGGTACATCTCCTGAAGCGCATATCAACCAAATAACTGCTGCAGCATATGGGCGCCTAGCAAACCTCAGAACTGCATTCCGACATCATAATAGGGAATCGTTCAGGACCCTGTACACCGTGTACGTTAGGCCCATATTGGAGTATGCGGCACCAGTCTGGAACCCACACCTGGCCAAGCACGTAAAGAAACTAGAGAAAGTGCAAAGGTTTGCAACAAGACTAGTCCCAGAGCTAAGAGGTATGTCCTACGAGGAGAGGTTAAGGGAAATCAACCTGACGACACTGGAGGACAGGAGAGATAGGGGGGACATGATAACGACACACAAAATACTGAGAGGAATTGACAAGGTGGACAAAGACAGGATGTTCCAGAGACTGGACACAGTAACAAGGGGACACAGTTGGAAGTTGAAGACACAGATGAATCACAGGGATGTTAGGAAGTATTTCTTCAGCCACAGAGTAGTCAGTAAGTGGAACAGTTTGGGAAGCGATGTAGTGGAGGCTGGATCCATACATAGCTTTAAGCAGAGGTATGATAAAGCTCACGATTCAGGGAGAGTGACCTAGTAGCGACCAGTGAAGAGGCGGGGCCAGGAGCTTGGACTCGACCCCTGCAACCTCAACTAGGTGAATAGGTGAGTACACACACACACACACACACACACACACACACACACACACACACACACACACACACACACACACACACACACACACACACACACACACACACATATATATATATATATATATATATATATATATATATATATATATATATATATATATATATATATATATATATATATATATATATACTCGTATATTTATAAAAAAATATGTGCAACGCTTTATAACTTTATATTACTATTATTTTACATCATTATTATTATTTAGTGCAATAACTTCTTCATCGTGACAACGATAACATCTATTACGGCGAATAAGAAAAAAAAATCTATTATCACTAATATACTACAACCATCTTTGTTATTTTCTTTTAATCCTAAACATACTCTTAAAATTTCTGAGAAAGCTATCTTTGCTTTAAAAAAAGACACTTGACATTTCGTTTCTAGTACCTTGATCACTTAAATTCCCGGGTCCGGAACGTTTTGTAATAAATATGTCCTAGTGTTTGATCACGTATCTTAAATCACTTCGCTGGTATCAGCTACAAAGCTGTCGTTGACAAGGAAAGGATATGTATATCCCGAGGTGTACATTTCTCTCAGCGTATATATGCTAAGAGTTTACTTTAAATATTCCCTATTTTAGGGATTAAACTATTTTTGTCTAGTGATGAACAGTTACCGTGTAGTCTTAATGACCCTAGTGTAATCAGTAAGATTTAATCCCTATTAACCAATCAATCTTTCACAAAATGTTTACACCGAGAGGTGTATTTGTCTCAGGGTATGTACACTGAAAGCCTATTTTAATCCCTATTTTAGTAATTAATGTATTTTTGACTGATGGTAAAATTGTCTAATGCAACCTTAGTCTAAAGGGTTCACAAAATAATCAATCTTTGAAACCAATCAACCAACCACAGTTTACATAAATATTTATAGATTTTAGAAGCTTACATTTAGTTCCGGGAGCAGATAGGGGCGGGAAGGTGACCTCACGAGCGAGGGACTTTGCTACACGTACTCCACAGGTGAACCTTAACACCATCACAGTCAAGCTCCGCCAGTTCACAACGGCCTTGTTATTATGATGGGTTTCACACGCGTTCTTGAGTGTTGTGACGTTGAAGGCGATGGGATCGTGGATTTTTTTTTTCTTTGAGCGCAGGAGCCGAAAGGTCATTCAGACTTGTATATGTGACACGCGAAGTGAATTAGGAGCACACAACAGTACAAGTAGAGCCTAAACTCGGTCACAAGTTTGTTACATGGACGAATATATAATGCAGTTACGAACATTACTGGAGCATAGACAGGTTGTTCTTGTACTAGACAGAATGAGGTCTGGGAAGACCTCCCCACTTTGTCTGACATTTTTTTTCGGTTTATCTTAGGTAATTTGCACTATGTATGATACTTGTACTTATGTGTAATTATGCCTAAATAAACTTACTATACATTCAGTATGTGATGGGGAAAGCTGCGCTAGGAGTATAGGAGCTGCGTATCGAGTTTATTTAAGAAATTTCTCCCATACTCATTTTGGATTAATGTTAAGTGTTAGTTTTGCAAATACATTCACCTTCGGTGACGAGCACCGAAGTCTTGACTTAAGTGCTCATCACCTGCTCCTAGGCTGAGTGTATGATTACCTCATCTTCGACTCTCTACTGTATATTTTTCTACAGTCTTGTAATGATATAGCCGCTTAAAGTGCCTGAGATGCATTTGAATGCTGAGTGCGCTACTGACATTGTTGAAGGAAACAATGGTTACTCAACTCACACAGATCATGGATGATCTGGGTGAGGATCTGCCAGCAGAGTGCCTTACAGGGAAGTCGTGGCTCAACGTCAGTTATGTGTTTTGATGTTCTTCAATCGTGCAGAGCGTAAAGGTGGCCGAGAGTGCCATCTATATGTTGTCACCGAGAATATTCCTATTCTTCGTGCAGCTGGGCATGTTGCAGATTCACGCTTTACCAGAAGGTATCTGAATTTCACGATGAAGCGGTAATTTCGCTGACCATACAGTTAAACAGGTTCTCATGCGAATGTTCAAGGTTCCTGGAAGTTTTATGGAATGGCCGAGGTGTTACTCCAAACACTCAGGCTAAACTAATGCATATGTTGCCTGTGTGCCTGTCTCCCAAGCTTTTGAAAACTTCTGAGGGGTCAGCATAAAGTGTTCAGATAAGCTCTATGACCTACCAGCCAGCAGCACAGATCATGATGCTAAACACTGTAGTACATTTCTGAACAGGTTAAGGGCTCATTCCTCTTTATTTTACTCAGCAATCAAAGGCATAATGTTCATCGTAACTGTCATTGTTGCTCGTCGGTCAGCAAGTGCTGATGATGCTTATTATATCAGCGAAAAGTTTGCAAATTCATTTTCAGGCATAGTTAAGCATCATACATCAATCCTAATATATCTTATAAATAATTTAATGTGTAAACTTATATGATTTTTTTTTCGAAAACTAAATGATTTAAAATTTATCAGTTATGCGTGTCATATAATAATGTTGAAGGACCACATGTGATTTTGTTATTCTGATCAGTGAGAAAATTTTTTACATAATTTCCTGAATATAGAACATACGAATGAATAATACAATAATTGTGTAATAAAATATAATATGGTATGGTTTAAATATGATTCTGTTGAGACCCTTTGAGAGATTTCAAGGGAGGGGGTGGAGAACAGCTATTAGAGATGCCGGGGAGAGAGACGCCATTTGCAATTAGTGAACACTGGTTGTGGTGGGAAATTCTGTTAATAATCGGTTATACTCGGAGGCCAGATTGAGGTGTTTCGGTCTGAATTTGTAATAGGAACCCATGTTAATGTCCCCTGCTGAAGAACTGGGACAGGAAATTTGCGGGACCTGAAGAATTACGTGGGGATGGCGAAATAAAGGATGCGGACAACACTCACAGGAAAGTACACCATAGTTCTTGCATTTACATCACTAGTTGGCTAGTGTAGGGTCTGGGTGTTAAGCAGGTGTTGTAATGTGATCCATCTACAGCAATTAAATGGTAAATGTTAATATGAATATTTTGTGTACCCAGCAAGTAAACCAAAATCCTATACAGTCCACATAACTTTAATTACAACAGTAGCCTGTTTTAATATTGTAATTATTAATTTAATGTTAGGTTTAGCGTTTTGTGAGAGTGGTGAAGAAGTGGGCAGACGAAGGAGTTGCAGTTCAGCGAAATACTGTGATTAAATCCCACTTACCTCACCCAAATTACTTGCAGGTAATAATTCAGGTGATGTCCTGTAAACCTCCTGCAGGTGATTTGCTCACATAATAATAATTTTCACACATAGCATACGAAATTGATATAATCAATTTGCTAGTAGCTAAAGATGCCAATCATATTTACAGTCTATTCATTTAAATTTCTTGTCTCATTGCACTATCCAGAAAGTACGTTCACTAGAAATTACTTTAACACTTGGTGGCCTGGTGGCAAAAGTTCTCGCTTAACACGGTGAGGGTCGGGGTTCGATTCCCGGCGAAGGGGTGGAAACATTTGATGTGTTTCCTTACACTGGTTGCCTATGTTCACCCATCAGTAAAACTGGTACCTGGGTGTTAATCGACTGGTGTGGGTAGCATCCTGGGACAAAACTGACCTAATTTGCTCGAAATACTCTGCATAACAAGGGGCTTTCTGTAGTGTAGTATGTCATTGATGTCAGCTAGGCCTGTATACCTTGTACATGTACTTGTAGTAAATAAAGATATTATTATTATTATTATTATTATTATTATTATTATTATTATTATTATTATTATTATTATTATTATTTATTATGGAACAAGCGCTGTTTTATGATTCCTTCTGGCTCTCGAATCATGCATACCAGGTACATATTCTGTAGAGTGTCTTTTAAACAAGTAATACATTTTTATGACCCTAACCCTTAATATTGCAATTAATATTAATTTAACTGGTGAATAACTTATATCGTTAATCTATTAAAGGTTTCTGACCCGCAATTTAGTTCGTAATCCATGACACTGTATCTACTCAAATACTAACATGGGTTTGCTGTGGCATCTACATCATAACGTAAGACGCTTGTACATACTTTACAATTTGTATTTCTTACTAAATATATAAATACCAAATAAAATAAGTATAATATCGACTCATGAAAGAGTAACTACTGTTGAGTATAGAGAGGAATTCTAGCTATCGTGTTCCGTGAATTAATGTCAAAGTTGGGGTGAGTCTTCCCTTCAAGAGGGATCGTGATCCAAGGAAGTGGATCATGAGACACTCACTGATCTATGGAAATGGATCCTTGCTTGGGTCAAAATTCATTAAATCCCAGTCCCCAGGTGATGTATGAGCCTACTGTTTAGAACTTGTCAGTGAATTTAATATTAATAATTATCGAGTGAATTTTTCTCCTTTGCGACGTCGACTTAATATATTCTAGCAATCTAGTTAACGAACTAACAAAATCCGTGTCCAAACTTGACTGTCGTAACGTATAATCTGACCAATTAACGGGTAACTATGAAAGACTTTTTGGTATGAAAGAGCTCTTCACATGAGTTATTAATATTAACTACACTCCAGAGTTCCACTTGTTAATTCACTCAGAAGATAAGGTTCTCTCCCGACACATACGCTTAAGAGGCACGTAAGTACTGCTATCTTCTAATAACATCTTCATTTTTCCACTATAATCTACCTTGTCCATAATTACTATCGCATTTGCTTTGTCTCTTTCGTAAGTTGAAGTCTGG
Organism: Cherax quadricarinatus; assembly: GCF_038502225.1. NCBI lineage: Eukaryota > Metazoa > Arthropoda > Malacostraca > Decapoda > Parastacidae > Cherax > Cherax quadricarinatus. The sequence goes on along the minus strand of NC_091292.1, from coordinate 31,346,423 downwards.
GATCTTTCTTTAATTCTGAGCTTTGCTCAGGCCTCTACACCACAAGTGAGCAAAGCTCAGACCTCTACAACACAATTGTCCTCAAAGATTTGTTAAGTTATCCCATGACTTAAAGAAAGATCCTCGACTTCACCTTACGAAACAGACAAAGCAAATGCGATGGTAATTATGGATAAGGTAGATTATAGTGGAAAAATGAACAAGTTATTAGCAGACGGGGGAACTTACGCCTGATAACATCTCGCCAAGGTACTAATTGTGTCATTCATTAATTGGTGCATGATTTTTTTTTAGTTTCTGCACAGTTATTAGTTACTATATAGGTGATAGTTCATGCGTTATTAATTTTTGTGCAGTTGTTAGTTCCTGCACTGTAATTAGTTTCTATTTAGTGTTCATTATAGAGCGACAGTCTGGCGCCATACATTTTCATTTATGTGTATGTGTGTTAGCTGTATCTTTTTGAGTTTAAATTTATGCATATCAAAGTCACACATATTACTTTCTTCTCTTTTGGTTGAAATACGGGAAAACGATAGAAATGTTTCCTGTTATATTTAATATGATTTGTGTGGAGCAGATTTGAATATTGAAAATGCGATTTTTTTTGGTAAAATCGGGAATCATAAATTATTGCCAGTTCAAGTTGTTCTTTAATATTTATATCTGACTTTTTTTAAGATTAGTATTTTGCTTAAGTCATCACGTGAGTTAATTGTAAATGGAGGTCACGTAGAATCAGCAATGATCAAGTAGTCAATATGATTACCATAAGTTAACTATAATGTCGTTAGGATGGCAAACAATTCAGTTTGCAAAGTTGAAGCTTAGTTGACTTAAGAAATCGTAATGACACGATTGCAAATAAACCATACCCCCGGCCGGGATTGAACCCGCGGTCATAGAGTCTCAAAACTCCAGCCCGTCGCGTTAGCCACTAGACCAGCTAGCCACAATAAGATTCATCCAACTAGGGCTGGAGTTTTGAGACTCTATGACCGCGGGTTCAATCCCGGCCGGGGGTATGGTTTATTTGCAATCGTGTCATTACGATTTCTTAAGTCATGTTGACGGCAGTGAAGGGACTTGAGCTAGAGTTCGTCACGGCCACGCTAGCTGGAGATTCGTCTGTAAAAACTTGCATTTGTGGTCACAGAGGTGCCTGTGCTAACTTTCCTATGGTGTAGAAATATACCTAGTTGGATGAATCTTATTGTGGCTAGCTGGTCTAGTGGCTAACGCGACGGGCTGGAGTTTTGAGACTCTATGACCGCGGGTTCAATCCCGGCCGGGGGTATGGTTTTTTTGAAGCTTAGTTGTTATTTCTTACTCATAACTCAGCATGGTTCTTGTAATTCATATATTAAAAGGTGGCATCAAGAGCATATGCATCTCTGTCAATTGAGTCTTGTTTAGATCCGTCAGTGTATATATAGTTTGTGATATCTTGTTATGCTTCACCATATTCTGATGCTAAATCTTACGTAATCAAGACTGGAGTCTGCTTACAACCTTCCCGCATTAAATAAGCATGTGGGATTAGGCCTTCTTGCCTGTGAGATTGTGATTACATGGTGTAAGTGTAAGTGTAAGTGAGACTCCCTGTTATCAAATTTTATATACAGGGTTTGTATTGTTTCTTTGCAAGTTTTAAAAAAATTGAAGTAAATTACATTTATAATGTCGTACGGTACAGTTGTAACATTTTGAGTTTGTGAGAAATTACCTGCAAGAGGTTTACAGGGTATTATTATTACATGTAAGTAATTTGGGTGAGGTAAGTGGGACTTAGTCACAGTAGGTCACAGAACTGTCACTCCTTCGATGCCCACTCCTTCACAGATCTCACAAAAAAGCTTGACCTGATATTAAATTAATGATTACAATATTAAACATTAATACCAATAATGATAAATTATAAAATAGTGTGGACTGTATGAAAATTAAAGGAAACGATCTCCAGAAAGAATTAATGGAAACACTAATACACACAAACAGGGTAAGAATTTTCTAATTGACACCAGGCAAATATGTACCAGAAATTAGATAATTAAAAAAATTATATTACCACTTACCATTTATATTGTACTTGGATCACCCCACAACGCCTACCTAACATATAGAATCCTACTGGCCAGCGAGAAATCTAAATGAAAGGACTAATGGTGTACATACTGGATGTGCTGCATTATTTCCGCTACTGTGCCTGATCAGAAGCAATGTTAAACAGTGTTATATTACACTACTGTAACTTCCATCAAACCTTGTCAGATCATCTTCAAATTTTCATATCTTGTCAACAACAATTGTGAAGTGAAGGGGAATGGAATAAAAGATTACTGTAGGAGTCCTCTGCTCAGTGTTAGATAAGCCATTCCTGAAATTGGTTGCGATGAGATAACTTTAAAAAATCCTCTTCTGATAAGCTTCAGATTATCAACACTTGTGTATCATTAGAAAAAGTTAAGTAGTATTCTTAATGAAGTGTGTTAGTGACATTTTGGTACTTTTAGTCTCGAAGTGGTGTAGTAGTATTTTACGCTATTGTATTATTTAGCCTTGATCCTGGTGAATGGTTCTTGATCCAAGGAAATAAACCTGTTCTTTCTCTCCTTGGCTCGAATCTGAACGGTTCAAATTTCCCAAGCTTAGTGCTTTCATCCCTTGATTAAAATAAACCGATTCTGAGCAGCATCAATATTTAATGTCTGATTCATCCAAGGAAATGGATGAAACGTTTCTAGGGTTTAGGCTGTATAGATACAATTTTTTTTTTTTTGGGGGGGGGGGGGGTTTGGTGCAATAATTTGAGGATGCCTCTTTTAATAAGCTTCAAACTTTTAGTGCTGCTGTGTTTCCCTCAAAAGGAAGCTTCACCTTGATTATGGGTTGAGAAAATTTTATTAGGCTAATTTTATCAAATTACTTTCTGTGAAATAACAGGAGAATATTTCTTCTGATCAGAAATATGCCACAGTTTTTTAATTTATTGGGTTATCCTAGATTAAATCTAAATAATGTACTTCTATGTGCACAAAGTATCTGTGTGCTATCATGACCATTGTTCAAAGAATTATGTATCCAAAGTTTACTTACATGCAAACTTACTTATTTAAACCTTAACCGCTTATCATTCTTACATATAGAAAAGCTTGGATTAATTTCGGGCTATGTTAGGTACCAATTTCTCTCTTTTTCATGGTGAAACTGGGAAAATTAAAATACTGATTTTCATGAGATAAATTCGGAATGCCTCATCTAACTGGGTTCACCCTTCAACGCTGATAAATTAATTATGGGAATTGTGAGCAGCTTCGAACTTAACGTGCAGGTATATTTTGGGATATTGGTGTATTTTAGAATATCAAGAGAATGCCTCTTCAGCCTGCCTTCAGAGCTGGTGTTTCTTAATGGAAAGACTGAATTAGTTTTGGGTTGTATATCCTAATTTGCCATTTTTATTGAAGAAGTTGGGTATTGAGTCCATGTGATAACTTGTGAATGTCTTTCATAATTAGCTTCAAAGCTTCATCGCTAATATTTAACTGCATTAGAAACTTATGCCGCACATTGTACTATTCCTTACAGTTGCAATGAGGTAAAGGGGACTGTGGTTATGCAATACGTGAATACTTTTCTCTAATCACCTTTCACGGGGAAGCAAATGTCATACAGAGTCTGAAGAATCGGAGGCAATTCGACTTGATGTGAAGAAAGGGAGAGTAGCTCCTGTTCTTTGAATGAAAAGCCCTTCACCAGGGTCAAGGCACCACTCTTGAAGGAATCAGGAGATGGAGTAATATGATTTGTCTGGGATACAATACAGACATATGATTTAAACCTTACAAAATAAACTCTCTCCAATATTTTCCCTCCTTTCCGTCCCACACACAATTATGCAATATTGAATATGCATCAGTACCAGGGTAGTGGATGTACATTGTAGAATTTGATCTTATGTGTGACAATGATATTATTAATAGTTCTAACACGTTCCTTTGTTGCTAGTCATCAACTGATTGCCTGCAGTTGTTTACTTCATTAAGTCTTCAATTTCAACTAACAACAGTCAGGTCAGCTGTGAAGGGTTTAATTTATTAACCTGGCAACAGGTCATCTATAATTGTTCAGACTTCCGCTAAGCTTATAAAACTTAACATCCAGATATGTGTTACTTAGAGTAATACACATGTGAAAACAGACAAACACACGAAATAAAAAAAATAGTGAAGCAAGGTAGAACATAATAAGTTGGAGTTGACCTTTGCTCAGCGTTGACCTGAGATAATACTGGCTGATGGGAATCTCCCCACGTCCGGCACAGAGGCCAGGGAGAAGGATCAACACTGTCTTCATGTACTCTTAGGTTATTCCCTGGGTCACTTTCTATTTTGTTTATAACAAAAAATTATATACGCTGTATGTGTGCGTCTACCCTGATGTACACAGCATTATACAAGGCTAGAGCAGGAACAAGCTTCACTTCCTTCACACACCCATCATGCAGGTCGTAGGACGGTGTACCTAGAGTGAAAGTTCTCATACAACCAGCTAGCAAGGAGGATGTTTAAATCTAGTGAAGGGCACTTGTTCAAAGGAATATGTGTCACCCTCCCCTCCCTTGGATCAAACCTTGTATTTATTATCCTTCAAACTCAGTAAACACGTGAATCTTTTGTAGAAATGCACATTAAAGGCAAATATGCAGAAGAATTCACATATTTCCATGGAAGAAATCATACGGGAACTGAATCGGTCAGAGTTGGTACAAACTACAGGCAAGTACGGAAGTAAAACAAAGTGCAGTACTAGGACATTTATTACGGAAATGCTACGCTCGCTGGGAGCTAAATATTTTCATTATAAAACTCTTAGTGCTACGCTTATGGGAACTGAACTGCGAAACCCACAAATATAGGGCCAGCATGCTAACCACCACACAACTAGCAGTGGAGATATCATGTTAACGAAAAACCACCATGTTCCACTCAGTGAACCACACCCACCATGTCCCACTGTGAACCAGACCCAACATGTCTCACTCTATGAACCAGACTCAACGTGTCTCACTCTATGAACCAGACTCAACATGTCCCACTCTATGAACCAGACTCAACATGTCCCACTATATGAACCAGACCCAACATGTCCCACTCTATGAACTAGAACCAACATGTCCCACTCTATGAACCAGACCCACCAAGTTGTACTTTGTGAACCAGACCCACCATATCTTACTCTATGAACCAGACCCACCATGTTTTACTCTATGAACAAGACCCACCATGTCTCACTATTACCCAGACCCACCATGTCCCACTCCTCTATGAACCAGACCCAACATGTCCCACTCTATGAACCAGACCTACCATGCCTTACTCTATGAACCAGACCCACCATGTCTCACTATCAGCCAGACCCATCATGTCTCACTCTATGAACCCGACACTTCATGTCTCATTCTATGAACCAGAACCACCACGTCTCACTCTATGTATAAACCAGACCCACCATGCCTTGCTCTATGAACCAGACCCACCATGTCTCACTATGAACCAGAACCACCATGTCTCACTCGATGAACCAGAACCACAATGTCTCACTCTATGAACCAGAAACACTATGTCTTACTCTATGAACCAGACCCACCATGTCTCACTATGAACCAGAACCACCATGTCTCACTCTATGAAACAGAACCACAATGTCTCACTCTATGAACCAGACCCACCATGTCTCACTATCAGCCAGACCCATCATGTCTCACTCTATGAACCCGACACTTCATGTCTCACTCTATGAACCAGAACCATCACGTCTCACTCTATGTATAGACCAGACCCACCATGCCTTGCTCTATGAACCAGACCCACCATGTCTCACTCTATGAACCAGAACCACCATGTCTCACTCGATGAACCAGAGCCACAATGTCTCACTCTATGAACCAGAAACACTATGTCTTACTCTGTGAACCAGACCCACCATGTCTCACTCTATGAACCAGAACCACCATGTCTCACTCTATGAAACAGAACCACAATGTCTCACTCTATGAACCAGAACCACCATATCACAATGAACCATAACCACCATGTCTCTATGAACCCGACCCTTTATGTCTCACTCTATGAAACAGAACCACAATGCCTCACTCTATGAACCAGAACCACCATGTCACAATGAACCAAAATTACCATGTCTCACTCTTTGAACCAGACCCCCCATGTCCCACTTTGTGAACCAGACCCACCATGTCCAACTCTAGGAACCCGACCCACCATGTCCAACTCTAGGAACCCGACCCTCTATGTTTCACTCTATGAACTCGACCGTTCATGTCTCACTCTATGAACCATAACCACCATGTCTTACTCTTTGAACCAGAACCACCATGTCTCACTCTATGAACCGGAACCACCATGTCTCACTATGAACCAGAACCACCATGTTTCACTATGAAACCGACCCTTCATGTCTCACGCTATGTACCAGAACCAGTGTCTCACTCTATAAACCAGAGCCACCATGTTTCACTATGAACCCGACCCTTCATGTCTCACTCTATGAACCAGAACCACCATGTTTCACTATGAACCCGACCCTTCATGTCTAACTCTATGAACCAGAACTAACATGTTTTACTCTTTGAACCAGAACACCATGTCTCACTCTATGAACCAGAACCACCATGGCTCAGTCTATGAACCAGAACCACCATGTCTCACTATGAACCAGAACCACCATGTCTCACTATGAACCAGAACCATCATGTCTCACTATGAACCAGAACCACCATGTTTCACTATGAACCAGAACCACCATGTCTCGCTATGAATCAGAACCACCATGTTTCACTATGAACCCGACCCTTCATGTAAGCAAATAAGTAAGTTTATTCAGGTTAACACAAATACAGTTATATAGATTATCATACATAGCAGCATATGTGTAAAGAACCTAGGATAACCCACTCTATTTATTTATTTATTTATTTATTTCCAATTTGTGCACACATACAGAGGTACAAAAAAAATACAGATAAGAGCAGTATGCCAAAGCCACTTATACTATGCATAGCATTACGGGCTGGCTTAAAATTAACTTAAGATTAACTAAGCAATGATTATTATTATTATTATTATAATCAAAAAGAAGCGCTAAGCCACAAGGACTATACAGCGCTGCTACTAAGCAATGATGAAATCAGTGATAAAACATTAATGTAAACAGATAACTATAAAGCACAAGTGAGTATTACAAAGACAGGTCATATGGTTGCATTCAGTTAGGTAGTGATTCTGTTAGGTAGTGTATTTAAAAAATAATAAAGTTAGATTGGGTTTTAGGTTTAACATTTATGTGATATAATTGTGAGAAACATTTAAGATATACAATTTATAATGTTCAGTTATTCAGTATTTATTTGGTTTTGGGTGAGTAAGTAATCTTTGAGAAGAGACTTGAATTTATAAACAGGTTGTGTTTCTTTTATATTTACAGGTAATGAATTCCAGATTTTAGGGCCTTTTATGTGCATTGAGTTTTTGCATAGTGTGAGATGGACACGAGGAACATCAAAGAGTGATCTGTGCCTTGTGTTATGGTCATGTGTTCTGTTGAGGTTGGCAAGGAGATGTTTGAGGGGAGGGTTAATATCAGAGTTAAGTGTTCTATGTATGTAATAGGTGCAGTAATAAGTATGGATGTTTTGTATGGTGAGTAGGTTTAGTGTATTGAATATTGGTGGAGTGTGCTGCCTGTAGTGAGAATTTGTTATCATTCTAACCACCATGTTTCACTCTGTGAACCAGATCCACCATGTCACAATGAACCATAACCACTGTCTCACTGAACGAGAACCACCATGTTTCACTCTGTGAACCCGACCCTTCATGTCTAAGTCTATGAACCAGAACCACCATGTCTCACTCAATGAGCCAGACTCCTCACGTCTCACTATATGAACCAGAACTACCATGTCACACTATGAACTAGAACCACCGTGTTCCACTCTATGAACCAAAATCACTGTCACTATATGAACCAAATCCATCATGCCCTACTATACAAACCAGACCCTTCATATCCCACTATATGAACCAAACCCATCATGTCTCGCTATATAAACCAGACCTTTCATGTCTCACTATATGAACCAAACCCATCATGTCTCACTACATGAACCAGATCTTTCATGTCCTACTATATGAACCAGACCCTTCATGTCCCACTATATGAACAAGCTCCTTCATGTCTCACTATATGAACCAAACCCATCATGTCTCACTATATGAACCAGACCTTTCATGTCCCACTATATGAACCAGATCCTTCATGTCCCACTATATGAACAAGCTCCTTCATGTCTCACTATATGAACCAAACCCATCATGTCTCACTATATGAACCAGACCTTTCATGTCCCACTATATGAACAAGCTCCTTCATGTCTCACTATATGAACCACAACCTTCATTATGTGTAGTGTGCTAGCTAATTTCCACACGTTACTAGGCTTACTAAGTTTATTTAGGTACAGGTACACGTAAGTACGATTATCATACATAGTAATATATGTGTAAATTACCCAGGATAACCAAAAAAAGTCAGACAAAGACTTATTTACTTGCTTACTTTACTTACTTTTGGTAAATTGTTTGAATATGTATGAGAGGTACGGTAGTGCTTGGAGCAGCGCCATCTGTTGAGAGGAAAGTCAACTACCAGTGTTGTGTTTATGTTTATCTTTGCTGCCGCTGCAAGCTGAGCTACTTGCAAAGATGAACCCTTTAGCTAATAATCAGGTAAGCTCGTTTTTACTCTCCCTCCCTCCTGAATACTAGAGGATTATCGGTAGAGTCACCACAGATGGAGAGTGAGTTAACACGAGCCTTGGAGTTTCACCCAAGTTGTTTATAAAGTTGAGGCCGGTTGAAGGGGGTTCACAACCTGCCGAGTGTTGTGTGTGAACTCTGTGTTGAACCTTCACAAGAACACACGCATGAAAGAACACTACGGTAAACCTGTTAGCTAATACCAAGCAGGTCATACCCACTCACGTACCCGTCCAACTTATATCAAATATAATGCTGCTTGAAGTTATAACCTCAGTGATGCTCTCTAGCAGTTTGTTTAACTAACTCTACACCTTAAGACAACACAAACAAATGTTATTTCTTTGTTCATTATACAAAGTGTAGTTTACATGTAATAAAGTATTAAGAAAGCCACTAACATGTGCGTTCCCGGCGGACTTATACTAATGCTAACGGAATACCACCCATTCAACGATTAGAACTACGGTGGTATCTCGGTATACATCCTTAATCCGTTCCAGGACCTTGAACTTATACCAAACAGGACGTATACCAAACTAATTTTCCCATAAGAAATACTACGTATAAGGAAAACGATTAATCCGTTCCCATGAAAAAAATCTTATTGTTATTGGCTTATTATACATTGATGGGGTTGTATAGAATAATTTGAACACTGCTTAATACTAAAATATGTAATTTAAACACTGCTTAATACTAAAATACATACGTACATAAATACAAAAGAATTAGATGAAATAAATGCAAAGTTAACCTTTGCTGAAAAGAGTCGAGTGCCTGCTAGTATAGCCCTGAGAAGGGAGGAGGAGGAAATGTTATTGTTTGGAAGGAGAGTCCCCTTCTTTTTTCTGCCTCTTTTCTATTTGGACCTGGTTGAAGCTGCTTCAACCAGGTTTGACTTTTACTAAAAATCTGTCCAAAGAACTTTGCTTCTGCCTTCTTCTCGGGATGCTTCGGATTTGTGACATTGTCTGGTCATTCCAGACAATGCTATTATGGCTTGTTTAGGCTTTGCTGGGGTGGTACTTCTCTGCAAAGTTTTTGATGTCCATCCATTTGGCAAAGATTTCCTTGATTAATGAAGTAGGGGCTTCCTCTGTCTCCTCTTCTGAGCCTGAAGAGAGAGTGCATCCATCTTAGTCTTGTGCTTCCCTTTCTCAAGTTCCTGCAGCTCCTCAGTGGTCAGCTCTTCACTGTGCCCATCCATTAACTTCTCCACATCACCATCACTCACATCCAGACCCATGGACCTGCCCAGAGAGACAATATCCTCCACTGTAGACAGCCTCAAAGCCCTCAAAATCCCTTTCAGCCACTGCTTCTGGCCACAAATTCCTCCAAGCAGAGCTCATTGTTCGGTATGAAACTTCCTCCCAGGCTTTGTCAATGAGAGTTACGCAATGAACAATAGTAGAGTGATCTTTCCAAAATTCTCTCAGGGTTAACTCTGTGTCAGAGGTCACTTCAGAGCACCTATGGAATAATGCTTTAGTGTAGAGTTTCTTGAAATTACTGATGATCTTCTGATCCATGGGCTGAATGAGGAGTCATGTTAGGGGGGAGAAACTTTACAGTGATGAAGTCAAACTCCGGCAGCACATTATCCTGCAAGCTTGAAGGGTGAGCTGGAGCATTGTCCATTATGAGGAGGGCCTTCAGAGGCAGATTTTTCTCCTCCAAATAACTTTTTACACTTTGCCCAAACACAACATTAAACCATTCAATGAAATATTCTCTGGTTACCCAAGCCTTGCTGTTCGACCTCCACATCACGGGTAACTGCATGTTGTGTTTTTTAAAGGCCTTCTGGTTTTCAGAGTGGTAGATCAGTGGAGGCTTCAGTTTTCAATCCCCATTTGCATTGGCACAGAACAAGAGAGTTAACCTATCCTTTATTGGCTTGTGTCCTGGTAATGACTTCTCTTCTTGTGTAATATAAGTCCTGTTAGGCATTTTCTTCGTCACAATTAAAAACTTGTTGGGGAACAAAACCCTCAGCCTCCACAAATTCCCCAAACTCCGTAACAAAATCATTGGCGGCATCTTTATCAGCACTGGCTCCCTCTCCATGCCTCACAACACTGTGAATGCCAGTCCTCTTCTTAAAATGATCAAACCAGCCATAGCTGGCTTTAAACACTTCACTTTCTTTGCTTGCTCCTGCCTTGTTTTTCAAAAGATTGGCATGCATCAGTTTTGCCTTTTCGCAAATCATTGCCTCTGATACGCTATCGCCGGCATACTGTTTTTCTGTTATCCAGATCAAAAGCAATTTTTCAACATGCTCTAATGTCCCTGATCTTTGTTTGGTAATCGATTTCACCCCCTTCGCAATGTTAGCCAATTTAATAATATCTTTGTTTTTCACAATTGTAGGTACCATTGTTCTCAGCATACGGTATGCAGCAGCCAAGTCCCAGATACGCATGCCACCTTCATACTTTTCAAAAATCTCTTTTTTTCACCTCCATGGTGATCCTAACCATTTTCTTTGTTGCTTGGCTCTTTCATTAACTTTCTTAGAACTCAGGGCTAATGAATTTACCAAAAATTTATTAAAAAAAAACAAAATCACGTGAAAATTCAGAGTTACAGCGCGGGTTGTTCACTGAATGGTAGCAACGGGTGTACTGATGCTAGTGGGCAGTTGTGGCTTGATCTCAAGAGAGAGATAAACAAAGGTAGCACACGGTGTTGTGACTCAATTTGACCCATACAAGTTCTGGCATGCGAGTCGCATTCCAAACTAAGGTCGTATACCAAGCAAAAATTTTCACGTCCAAACAGGACATACAAGTTGGACTTATTCCAAAGCGGACGTATACCGAGGTACCACTGTAGCCTATAAAGTGCACAGAATTTGGTAATTTGGCCAATTTTATGCAAAATTAAAAGAAAATCAAATTTAAAAATAGATCCCAAAATAAGCACTGAAGACATTCCAGACACTAAAGCAACATTTCCTCTGTTCATTAATCATGTCCCCATGCCTTTCCTGTGTTACATTTATCTTCTATTTTGAATTCATCATCACAAAAATCAAAGATTTACCCTGTTTCTCAGATAGTAAAACATAACCAAGAATGATTGGTCATGGTTTACAGTGTCCTAATAATTGAATGAGACCTAGTAAAACCCCACAAAACAGACTGGAGGATGTAAGGGGGCCTTACCCATCCTCACAAAAATTGCAAAATTGAATAAGTCTGTTACTTTAAGCCCAATTTGAAGCTATTTCTGGTGTTGGAGCCAATCAAAATCATCTCTTTTTTTCAGTAATATATTTTCCTTTTTATCAAATAAAATCAAGAAACCAGTCAATAAAACCATGTAATTCATCATAGAAAATGCCTCAGAGTTTTGCTTTTCCCATCGTTCATTGCATGGGGCAGGATTTTTTCTTGTACTGTGCACATTCACTGCACAGACCCACACACTCATATCTAGGCCCAAATTTACCACTCGCAACTTACCTCTGGGAGCTGAGCTCAAAATGTAGAGTTATGTGAAGGACCCTAGAGTAGATCTTCATAAGAGACACTGAGTGGGTTCAGCATCCACCAAGTATTTGAGTGTGTTGGATAAGAATGAGGAAAGTGATGTGGTTTTTTGGGATGTAACTAGCTGCTTCAGGGTGCACAAGGCAACACATGTGAAAGGATTCAAGGAAAACCATGTAGCTGGACTTGAGTTCTGGAGGTGGCAGGTACAGTGTTTGCACTCTGAAGTATGAATGGGAGTTTTGCTTTTTGGGCATCATTGTAATATCTGTGCCTTCTTGGAAAGACAGCTACAAAATGAATGGTAGTGAATATGTTTTCCTTCTTTGGGTCACACTAACTTGGTGAGAAATGACCAGTGTGTTAAATAGCTAATATTTTTCCATTTCTTCTTTAATATGCTGTATATATCACCACCTTACAGGGTACAGTTCCAGTTCAAAGATTCCTGGGAGGTGGGAGTGGCATAACCAGTGCTGAGCGGGACAAGATATACCAGTGGATCATTGAACTTGCAAACCCTGAAACAAGAGAAAATGCTCTTCTTGAACTGAGGTAGGTTTGTGACTGTGAGATATAACACTCTTGAGTGTTTTTAGCGTTGATCAAAGGTGTTAAACATATATAAAATTATTACTGTGCATTACAGTAATGTATTGGTGGAAAACACCTATACTACTTATTTTTTTTTTTCTCAGATTCTTCAGCTTTAACCCTTAGAAGGTTTCGGCTGTACTAGTACGGCTTACGACCCAGGGTTTTTGACATATTAGTACGCCTAAGTTCTAGCGCCCTCAGATCTAGTGGGAGAAAGCTGGTAGGCCTACATATGAAAGAATGGGTCTATGTGGCCTGTGTGCACAGTATAAAAAAATCCTGCAGCACACAGTGCATAATGAGAAAAAAAAAACTTTGACCATTTTTTTTGGAATAAAACAGCGACTTTGCACTGTATTTTCGTATGGTATTTATTGTTGTATTCTAGTTTTCTTGGTCTCATTTTATAGAATGGAAGACATATTACAGAAATTGAGATGATTTTGACTGGTTTTACAATGAAAAGTACCTTGAAATTGAGCTCAAAGTAGCAGAAATGTTCGATTTTTACCGAAGTTCAAAAGTCAACAAATCATGCCAAGCGTCCAATACATGTCAACTGGTGAATTTAATATTCTTTCGCAAGCGCGCCAATATTATTTATACCATTTTTTACACTAATGCAGTAGTCTGCATAACAGTAAATCTTCTATTTTTTGTGAGAATAAAAATTCAAAGTGGAAAGCAAAAGAATGTAAGAGGGGCCTTGAGACGTGCCTAATGAACAGAGGAAATGTCATTTTAGTGTCAGGAATGTCTTTCTTGTTTATTCTGGACCCTGTTCGGAAATTGGCATCTTTTGAAATTTGTGTGAAATTGGCAAAATTGCTAAATTCTGACCACTGTACTGGATAGTTGAAATTGGTAAATGGGTGGTTTCTTGCACTCATTCGATAGAAAAAATGGAGTTCTAGTGAAATATTCATGTTTTTTGTCGACTAGTACAGTGGAATTGGCCGAAAATGGGGCTCAAAGTGGGCAAAATCGCCAATGCGTAAACATCGCCGAGACCGCTAACTTCGCGAGAGCATAATTCTGTAAGTTTTCCATCAAATTTCATACTTTTGGTGTCATTATGATCTGGAAAAGATTCTCTATCTTTTCATAAGAAAAAACTATTTTTTTTTAAATTTGGCCGACCCTGAGAACGAGTCTCGGAGAGGGCCTGTCGACCCTCAAAGGGTTAATTTAGTTATGCCTTAACTTTGTTATGGAAACTTTTTTGTTTATAAAATGTGTGTGTTAACTTAAGTAAGATGTACAGGCAGTAAATACCTGTGATATGTTTTAAACTACAATAAAACCTCTCATTAACAGATTTTGGCAATTTTTTAAGGAAAAATTGGCCATACATACTCTAATTATCAGACAAAATGGACTAAAGCCCATTATTCCACATTTTGTCTGTAGTGATAGTGTCTGGATGCATTCTGAATTACCTGGCCAGTGCACAGAAAATCCTCATATAGGAGACTTATGACAGTGTTTTGGCCCGACTTTGACCTTAAATGGTACGAGTCAGACCGAAACATCATCATCTTAAATTTGTCTTCCATGCACAGGTTATTTGTGTATTGTTTCAGTCATGGTATTCTTTATTAGGCCAGGAGGATGATGTGGTGGGTAATAAGAACCTTCAATATAAGGGAATAATGTCAGCGGTGACAATTTTCAAATTACTTGTGTTCCTTCATTTGGAATATTGCTCAGTGTTGACAGCTCTGTTAATTGCAGGAGAAATATCAGAGCTGGAACAAACACAGAGATCGTTTATGGCCTGCATAGAGCCAATAAAGCATTTAAATTACTGGGAACCCCTTAGTCTTAAATATGTACTCACTGGAGCAGAGAAGAGAGAGAGAGATGCATGATAATATATACCTGGAAAGTACTTGAGGGCCTTTCTCAAGTCTGCACACTGCCATAACAACATACTGGAGCAAGAAATATGGAAATGCAAAATAAACTCAGTGAAAATCAGGGGTGCAGTGCGCACAATAAGGGAACACTTTATCAATGTCCACGGCCCCAGACTATTCAGCATTTTACCAGAAGATATCAGAAACACTGCAGGGACAAGCATAGAAGTCTTCAAGAGGAAACTGGACAAGTATCTTCACCAGGTACCAGATCAGCCAGGTTGTGATGGATGTTTGTCCAATACAAGCCAAAGAGGCCATGTCCAGCACCTGTTCGCTGTCATTCTTTCCTGAGCTGTGGGCCACCTGTGCCATTTTATTGTTTGTGCCCACTGATGCATACACTTGTCATTCAATCTCTAATTTTCTTTGGATTTAAAGTATTTTGTGTGATTTTGTTAACATATTAAGTGCAATTAACAATGGTTTCTAAAGCAAGTGGTGGTGCCAGGAGAAAACATGAGGTTCTTAGTGTGGTTATCAGAAATCTACATGTTCTCAGCTATCTACATCTCAGCTGTAGAGAAAATTTTCCAGTAAAGGGGGTATCTCTCAGCCCTCACAGTCCTCCCTCAGCCCTCTGAGGGACTTAGCCTTCCTAGAAGGGGCTAGTGGACTCTTCCGTCCTTGCAAACAGCTTTATGAGGATGTACCATAGTGTCACAAGGCATGCCTTTCTCTCCTTGCTAGAGTTTCTGATCAACTGCACAACGAGGTTAAACGAGAATAATTACTTTTTCTCCTTAGGAAAATTAAGGGAAAACCTGCACCCCAGTTTATCTACAAGTTGGGACTATTAGGAATTCTAGTCTATAGCTAGATAACAAGAAACATACCCTCTTGTATAGAATATTGTTGCAATGTGTAGTAAGGAAGAGATATAAAGCTGAACTCAGCAGTTTTTTTGTGCGGATGATAGTGAAATGCTGAGATATACATTCCTTTGGGGCAAATTATACGAATAACAAACTTGTTAAGCAATAACCTCGGTGGAAACTGGGATGGCACACTGAAGGGATTTCCAGGGAGAGGCTGCTGGACATTGTGCTGTTAAAAGATAAGTAATGCTTATCTTATGTTTGTTTCATGCAGGAAAGTGTACGTACTTATAACCAGTTCTCCACATCGGATCTCTACGTTATTTTCATTAGTAGAGGCTTACAGCTCCTCTGACTCGGAATAATAGTTATTCTGAGTAATTCCTATTGATCACAGCAATTTACACTTCGTCTTTTCACCTCATGAAAGTAAGTAAAATTATTTTAAAATACATTAGAATACTATAAAATTACGAGACAGTTCAGTGATGTTCTGTAGTAGAACAGGTTACAGTTCATGTCTTCTTAGTGTCTAGTTTTCTTCATCAGTGGATCAAGTTCACTATATCAGAAGACAGCTGGATGATCTTGAAATATTAATTACATAATATGGGAGATAGGGAAATTGGCATTATCATACACCCCCTCCCACCTATTAATCTGTCAATGAGAGGTTTTACTGTATTTTCTGCAGTGCTGTATAACCTTTGGGGCTTAGTGCTGATAATAATAATAATAATAATAATAATAATAATAATAATAATAATAATAATAATAATAATAATAATAATAATAATGTATTTTCTAATGCTTTAAGTATGGAACTGTAATGATCTATTAATGACCAAAATGAAATGTTTCTTTCTACATTGTACTTAATTACCTCTAAGGAAATAAAGGCACTGCTCCCAGAGAACTGGTACCTCATCCCTGTGCCAGGACCATATTCAGGATTACATTCGAGTACAGTTTTGACCTACAACTTCTGAACTTAAGGTCTCATTAAACTAACATATGTCTAGGGCCAACTCGCCAAATTTTTCGACTTATGGCTTGAATTTTGAATTTATGCCAAAATTTGCTAATGATCCAGTACATTAATGAATGATTCTTAGTGATCTCTTAGCTATCTTGTGCACCAAAGATCTGTTAGCTACCTTATGCACCAGATTCTTGCAGTAATTTTGTCAGCATGCACCCAAAATGCTAAGTCACTAAGTGGGTAGTGAAGAAACTGAAGGCAAGTGTTCTGTACTATAATGAAGCTTTAAAGTGTAGTGGACATGTCAGTGAATTGACTCACACATGGCAACTAAAACACAGTGTAGAAAGAGACTTTGTATTTCATCTCTGTCTGAGATTTTCTTCAGCTGTTCAGTACTGCTGAGGAAGATCTCAGATGGAGATTGAAATACAATCTCTACACTGCCATTCTCTGCCACATACAGTGGAACCCCAGTTTTCGTCTGGTGCTAAAATCGTACAATTCAGATTTGGAGCACTTTTTTTGGCGAAATTTTCCCCCGGGTTTCATACATCCGCTCAGAAATTGTCTGTATCAGATGCGCCCACCCGCCCGGGATGCCGCTTTTCACTCGCACCAGACTCGGTCTGCCTCTGTCTCTCGTTGAGTTAGCAATGCTCCATGCATTCATCCATTTTTTTGTGCTTGTTTATTGATTGTGACTGTGAAATAAGCCATCATGGGGCTAAAGAAAGTTCAGGGTGCCAGCCCTTTGGTAAAGAAGGTGAGAAACACGATAGAATTCAAGAAAGAACTTGTAGAATGAGTTGCAAAGTTTTATGGAGAAATATCCTCTATAGTGGGAAAATTTATGGAATCAATAATTGGCGAAGCAATTCGTAGCCATCTTGACAGGCACAGATTGATTAATGATTCTCAACACGGTTTTACAAAGGGGCGTTCCTGTCTTACGAATTTACTAACTTTTTTCACAAAGGTGTTTGAGGAGGTAGATCATGGTAATGAATATGATATTGTGTATATGGACTTCAGTAAGGCTTTCGATAGAGTTCCACACCAGAGGCTATTGAGGAAACTTAGGGCACATGGAATAGGAGGAGAAATTTTTTCCTGGGTAGAGGCATGGCTGACAAATAGACAGCAGAGAGTTTGCATAAATGGGGAGAAATCAGAATGGGGGCACGTCACAAGCGGTGTTCCTCAGGGGTCAGTGTTGGGCCCGTTGTTGTTCACAATTTACATAACGACATAGATGAGGGAATAAATAGCGACATAAGCAAATTTGCTGATGACACCAAAATAGGCCGTCCAATTCATTCTAATGAGGACATTAGAGCACTCCAGGATGATTTGAATAGACTGACGCAATGGTCGGAGAAGTGGCAGATGCAATTTAATATTGACAAATGCAAAGTTCTAAATGTTGGACAGTTAAATAACCATGCCACATATAAACTAAATAATGTAGATCTTAATACTACCGATTGCGAAAAGGATTTAGGAGTTCTGGTTAGCAGTAATCTAAAACCAAGACAACAGTGCATTAGTGTTCGCAATAAAGCTAACAGAATTCTTGGCTTCATATCTAGAAGTATAAATAATAGAAGTCCTCAGGTTGTTCTTCAACTCTATATATCCTTGATTAGGCCTCATTTAGACTATGCTGCTCAGTTCTGGTCACCGTATTACATAATGGATATAAATGCTCTGGAAAACATACAAAGGAGGATGACAAAGATGATCCCATGTATCAGAAATCTTCCCTATGAGGATAGACTGAGGGCCCTGAATCTGCACTCTCTCGAAAGGCGTAGAATTAGGGGGGATATGATCGAGGTGTATAAATGGAACACAGGGATAAATAAAGGGGATGTAAATAGTGTGCTGAAAATTTCCAGCCAAGACAGGACTTGCAGCAATGGTTTCAAGTTGGAAAAATTCAGATTCAGGAAGGATATAGGAAAGCACTGGTTTGGTAATAGAGTAGTGGATTATTGGAACAAACTCCCGAGTACAGTTATTCAGGCTAAAACGTTGTGTAGTTTTAAAAATAGGTTAGATAAGTACATGAGTGGGTGTGGGTGGGTGTGAGTTGGACCTGCCTAGCTTGTGCTGCTGGGTCTGGTACAGTGCTCCATCCTTGAGTGGGGATGACCGGACTGGGTGGGTCATTGGGATAATCCGGGGGTGGGTCATTGGTCTAATCCCAGGGGGGGGACATGGACCTGCTCCGCATGGGTCAGTAGGCCTGTTGCAGTGTTCCTTCTTTCTTGTGTTATGTTCTTATCACTACCACCCTCTACAAAGGTAGAGGATGGTAGTGGTTGTGATGTTGGTAGAGGGTGGTAGTGATGGTGGTAGAGGGTGGAGGTGATGGCAAACAATCAAACATGTTGAGAAGTTGTTGTTGGTGTGGATCAATGAAAAACAGTCATTGGGAGATAGTGTTGTGGAGGCGATAATTTGCGAAAAGGCAAGGCAGTTGCATGCGGATATCGTAAAGAATATGCCAAGAGTCTTCAGTTAAGGTAGAACTGATTTAAATGTTCATTTATCCATTAAAATAGGTGCTCTATATTTATTTCTCATTTTTTTCTGAATGTAAAACTATACAGTGGACCCCCGCATAGCGACCTTAATCCGTGCAAGAGGGCTGATTGTTATGCGAAATGTTCGGTATGCGAATGAATTTTCCCCATAAGAAATAATGGAAATCAAATTAATCCGTGCAAGACACCCAAAAGTATGAAAAAAAAATTTTTACCACATGAAATATACATTTTCCTACACACAAAGAGAAGGATAAATGCACAATAGTAGAGTAGTACATGCACAATATATATTGTGCATGTACTACTCTACTAAATGAAGAATAAATGACACTTACCTTTATTGAAGATGCAGCAATGACTGATGAGACACTGTGTCCTGGGAGTGCCTTTTCCTCCTGAGTACTGTAGGTCCTGTTTGGCATTTTCTTCCAGAACAGGCCTTATCACACTGTGTATGCCACTACGATTCTTAAATCTCTCAAACCAACCTTTGCTGGCTTTAAATTCACCAATATGAGCACTAGTTCCAGGCATTTTTCCCTGTTCACCTGGGTGTTAGTCGACTGGTGTGGGTTGCATCCTGGGAGACAAGATTAAGGACCCCAATGGAAATAAGTTAGACAGTCTTCGATGACACTGACTTTTTTGGGCTATCCTGGGTGGCAAATCCTCTGGGGTTAATTGTTTCTTGGTATTCTCAATAAGCCACACCAACAACGGTGCTACAGCAGCAGCAGCAGCAGCTGACGGTGGTACAGCAGCAACAGACGATGCTACAGCAGCAACAGATGATGCTACAGCAGCAGCAGACGATGCTACAGCAGCAACAGACGATGCTACAGCAGCAGCAGACGATGCTACAGCAGCAGCAGACGATGCTACAGCAGCAGCAGACGATGCTACAGCAGCAGCAGCAGCTGATGGTGGTACAACAGCAGCAGCAGCTGACAGTGCAGCAGCAGCTGACAGTGCAGCAGCAGCTGACAGTGCAGCAGCAGCTGACAGTGCAGCAGCAGCTGACAGTGCAGCAGCAGCTGACAGTGCAGCAGCAGCTGACAGTGCAGCAGCTGCTGACAGTGCAGCAGCAGCTGACAGTGCAGCAGCAGCTGTACCACCAATAGTAGCAATGGTTGATTGGGGTTTATTATACAACCTGGCCAGCTCGGAGACACGCACTCCACTTTCATACTTATCAATGATCTTTTTCTTCATCTCTATAGTAATTCTCACCCTTATTGCTGTAGGGTTGGCACTAGAAGCTTTCTTGGGGCCCATGGTCACTTATTTTCCAGAAAAAATCACCAAAAACACTGTAATAATACGAAATGTTCAGATTGTATGCTTGGATGTTACCGCGGAGGCTGGCTGGTAAACAATGCCACCGGCGGAACTTGTGAGCGTGGCTCAGGCCGCACATTGGACGCGTCTCGGACGAAGGGCGGTGAGCGGATTTTTGGGCGGTATGCGAGGCAAAATTTTTGCGAAAAAAGCGAGCGGTATGCGGATTGTACGGTATGCGATGCGTGCGGTATGCGGGGGTCCACTGTAGTTATTCTCTATAAAATGTATTTTTTGTTAATATTTTTGTGTATGTGGAATGGATTAACCCTTTCAGGGTCCAAGGCCCAAATCTGGAGTCACGCACCAGTGTCCAAGAATTTAAAAAAAAAAAATTTGCTATTTTTTCTTATGAAATCGTAGAGAATCTTTTTGTGAAGGTAATAAAACAAAAAGTACGAAATTTGGTGGAAAATTGACGAAATTATGCTCTCGCGAATTTTGATGTGTCAGCGATATTTACGAATCGGCGATTTTGCCGACTTTGACTCCCATTTTAGGCCAATTACATTATTCCAATCAACCAAATTCTTAGCTATTTCACTAGTATTACTTCTATTCTATCGATTGAGCACAAGAAATCGCCAAGTCAACTGTTTCAACTACAAAATAAAGTGATCGGAAATTGTTAATTTGGTCAATTTAACACAAAGTTCAAAATATTCCAATTTCAAAATAGGGTCCAGAATGAACAATGTAGGCATTCCTGGCACTAAACTACCATTTCCTCTGTTCATTAGTTATGTTTTGAGGCTTTACAAATAAATTCTATTTTGATTTTTTATTCACATAATGAATTTTTATTCACACCAAAAAATAGAAGATTTACTGTTATGCAATACTGTAATAATTGTATAAATATCATCACCATATTTGTGAATGTATATTAGACCCACCAGCTGACGTGTATTAGACGTGTGAGGTCGTTTGTTTACTCTTGAATATTGGCAAAAATTTAACATTTCTGCTACTTTGAGCTCAGTTTCAAGCCATTTCCAGTGCTAAAACCAATCAAAATCATCTTTTTTTCTGTAATATGTCTTCCATTCTATCAAATGAGACCAAGAAATCGCAAATACAACTATAAAAAACATACGAAAAAACACTGCAAAGTTGCTGTTTTAATCGAAAAATCATGATTTCATTTTTTATCTCTCATTATACACAGTGTGCTGCAGGATCTGTTTTATGTGGTGCACACATACCACATAGATGTATTCTCTCATATCTAGGCCCAAATGTACCACTCACAGTTTATCAGAGTGAGCTGAGCTCATGGCGTAGATCTATGGTTTGGACCCTGAACGTAAAGCCGTAGATCTACGGGACGGACCCTGAAAGGGTTAATTGGATTTACATTATTTCTTATGGGAAATGTTACTTTGGTTTTTGTCCATTTCGGATTTCGGCCGACCATCTGGAACGGATTAAGGATGAAAGCCAGGGTATTACTGTATAGTGACCTTAATTTTGATAAAATTTTATTTTGATTATAATGTTTGTAAATACTCTTGTAGTTCATTATAATCTATGGTAAAATATTGTCTTAACCCTGTCACTGTCTTGTATATATACAGTGGACCCCCGCTTAACGATCACCTCCTAATGTGACCAATTATGTAAGTGTATTTATATAAGTGCGTTTGTACGTGTATGTTTGGGGGTCTGAAATGGACTAATCTACTTCACAATATTCCTTATGGGAACAAATTTGGTCAGTACTGGCACCTGAACATACCTCTGGAATGAAAAAATATCGTTAATCGGGGGTCCACTGTATCTGCATTATTGACGCCAGGAGCTCGGCTCCCTTAGGTAAGCTGTGAGCAGTAAATTTTGGCCTAAACATGAGAAAATGAGTCTGTGTGGTGAGTGTGCACAATATAAATAAATCTTGCCTCAAGTGTTGTAAGATGGGAAAAGCAAACCTCAGACCTTGCATCTGGTTCAAAATAGTGGCTTTGAAGTGTTTTCTAGTATGGTTTTCATGGTTTTATTGGCTGTTTCTTGGTATTATTTGATAGAATGGAAGACATGCTACTGAAATAGACATGGTTTTGTGGTTTCAGGACCAGAAGTAGCTTGAAAACTGGCTCAGAGTAGTGGAAATGTTTGATTTCTGATGTTTTTTCCTGAGTATTGGTAAAGTCTTCTCTGTACACCCTGGTCTGTTATGGGTTTTTATTAGTGCTGCTCCAGGTATTATCTGAGAAATAGGGCACAGCTTCAATATTTTGTGATATGGATTCAAAATGGAGGGTAAGTGATATAGGAGAGGCTTGAAGATGTTATTAATGAATAAAATAAATGTTGCTTTAGTGCCTGGAATGTCTACAGTGTTTGTTTGGGACTCTATTTTTAAATTGGAATTTTTTAAAATTTTGTGTAAAATTAGTCAAATTGCTAACTTCTGTACACTATAGGGTAGTTTTGGTACCTGAATGGGCAATTTTTGTGCTCAGTTGATAGAATGGGTGGCACTGTAGTGAAATAGCTAATAATTTGGTAAAATTCAGCAGTGAAATTGGTTTAACCCATAAATGGTCCAAATGTATTTACAGTAGGGCCCCACTTATACAGCAGGTTAGGTTCCAGGCTACCTCCATAAAGCAGAATTGGCCGTAAAGTGGAACACCCTTTTTTTCCCCCTTATAAATGCATACAAATACTAGATAACAAGTTTACACTAACATATATTAAGTTAGCAATAGAACTAGGCATCAAAAAACAATAAAAACATACCATACACACATAGTGCATTCATTACATATCTTAAAATATTTGTAGTCTTAATCTAGGGTGAGACAAGTAGTATTTATTGTAAGAAATCAAGTGTGGTATGTATGGTAGTCAGCCGGGCTACCATACCAGGCCACCCCACCTACACATAATATTCTATTACATTTAAGCATCCCAGAGCGATAAAATGCACATACAGTTCACTCATTACTTACCTTAAAATATTTGTAGTCTTAATCTTGGGTGAGATGAGTAGCATTTATTGTAAGAAATCAAGTGCGGTGTGTATGGTAGCCAGCCAGGCCAACCCACCCACACACACATACTATTCTATGATATTTAAGCGTCCCAGAACAATAAAATGCATATACAGTTCACTCATTACTTACCTTAAAATATTTGTTGTCTTAACCCTTCAGAGGGCAATTTATGATACATTAGAAATTCTAACAGAACTCCCTAGAGTGGATAGAGTATCTCAATATAAGTTGAATGAGGCCATATAAATGGAATTCTAATGGTTAGTTTTCGAGCAATTGCTAATCTCCGAAAGACGAATATTTTCGCCCCTGCCCGAAATAGGGAGTAAAAATCTGAATGTTGCAAACTTGCAATTCTTAAGTAAAACACCCAATAACTATTTTTAAAATTTACTATACAAACAGACAATATCAAAAACATAAATGGAACTTGTATCAAAACATTTTGTAAGTACAGTGGACCCTCGACCAACGATGGCATCGATTAACGATAAATCCGACCAGCGATACATTTTAACACAAAAATTTTGCCTCGACTAGCGCTAAAAAACTCGACCAACACTATTCGTTCCGTCTGAGACTCGTCCACTTCTGGCCAGTGTTTACAAGCCAGCCAGCCACCGCGGTCGCTTCCAAGCATACAATCGGAACATTTCATATTATCACAGCCTTTTTAGTGATTGCACCTGCAAAATAAGTCACCATGGGCCTCAAGAAAGCTTCTAGTGCCAACCGTACGGCAAAAGGGTGAGAATTACTATGGATATGAAGAAAGAGATCATTGCTAAGTATGAAAGTGGAGTGCGTGTCTCCGAGCTGGCCAGGTTGTACACAAAACCCCAATCAACCATCGCTACTATTGTGGCCAAGAAAACAGCAATCAAGGAAGCTGTTCTTGCCAAAGGTGCAACTATGTTTTCGAAACTGAGATCGCAAGTGATAGAAGATGTTGAGAGACTGTTATTGGTGTGGATAAACGAAAAACAGATAGCAGGGGATAGCATCTCTCAAGCGATCATATGTGAAAAGGCTAGGAAGTTGCATGAGGATTTAATTAGAAAAATGCCAGGACTAGTGGTGATGTGAGTGAATTTAAGGCCAGCAAAGGTTGGTTTGAGAGAGTTAAGAATCGTAGTGGCATACATAGTGTGATAAGGCATGGTGAGACTGCCAGTTCGGACCACAAAGCAGCTGAAAAATATGTGCAGGAATTCAAGGAGTACATAGACAGTGAAGAATTGAAACCTGAACAAGTGTTTGTGACACTGACAATGTTGTGAAACGCTTTGGGAATGTCATAAAGGAACGGGAGGCACAGGCCTCTATGGACAGATATGTTGTGCGACAGAGGTCCAGTGACTCTCAAGCTGGTCCTAGTGGCATTAAAAGAAGAAGGGAAGTAGCCCCGAAAAAGGACTTTGCCACCTCAAGTCCTAATGGAAGGGGATTCCCCTTCTAAACACTAACACCATCAACACTCTCCCCTCCTCCCATCCCATCTATCATCACCAGATCTTCAATAAAGGTAAGTGTCATGTAACTGTGCATGTCTTCTTCAGTTTGTGTGTATTAAAATTAATATTTCATGTGGTAAATTTTTTTTTTTCAATACTTTTGGGTGTCTTGCGTGGATTAATTTGATTTCCATTATTTCTTATTGGGAAAATTAACTCGATTAACGATTAGCTCTCAGGAACGGATTAATATCGCTGGTCGAGGGTCCACTGTATTAGAAAAATATAAAAATGAAACAAATAGCAACATGGACACATTGCAAAGGGATAAAACTTTCAAGTCCCATATTCCTGAGATTCATGAGGAAGACCAATTATTCTATATTGCTAATTGATTGACCTTGAAGAGCAGTATCATCATAAATATGTTCCTCATCAGGGTACTCCTCGATCGTAATACCTTTCTTTTTCTTCACTAATTTCTACTTTTTGGCTGGCCTTTCTTCCTCCTCATCATCACTTGACACCTCTGCATCCAGTGGCAAGTATTCATCACCACTATCCAGCAATTCTGGGTCATCTACCTCTGGTTCTGAGTCACTGTCCTCCAAAATGCAGATATATTTTGACCTGGTGCTGGAGGGCTCCCCATTAAACAATTTCTCATTGATCTGGAAGGACAATAAAAACCTTCTGTATAGATCCAGACCACTACAGAATTCATATATGCAATAGAAAATTTGTATAAATATTTATTTTATTGAAAGTGTACTATGTTACTTAAAGGGCAGCGATGAAAACTTTCGTCCTTCCTTTGTTGCACTTTTTTCAACTGCATGCTACACTCACATTATGCTTCACACGGACTTTATGTATATATCAAAATATGCCTAAACTATTCATGTATGCACTAAACACAACAATCAGTACTATCGACATTGTAGAGGGTAAAATCCAAGAATATATTAGTGACACTGGATGGAAAAAACCCACTCAGGGAGATGCCAAGCCACATGTGTTTATATTTTGTTGGTAGACAGCAACCGCCCAGGGAGGTACTACCGTCCTGCCAAGTGAGTGTAAAACGAAAGCCTGTAATTGTTTTACATGATGGTAGGATTGCTGGTGTCCTTTTTTCTGTCTCATGAACATGCAAGATTTCAGGTACGTCTTGCTACTTCTACTTACACTTAGGTCACACTACACATACATGTACAAGCACATATATACACACCCCTCTGGGTTTTCTTCTATTTTCTTTCTAGTTCTTATTCTTGTTTATTTCCTCTTATCTCCATGGGGAAGTGGAACAGAATTCTTCCTCCGTAAGCCATGCGTGTTGTAAGAGGCAACTAAAATGCCGGGAGCAAGGGGCTAGTAACCTCTTCTCCTGTATATATTACTAAATGTAAAAGGAGAAACTTTCGTTTTTCCTTTTGGGCCACCCCGCCTCGGTGGGATACGGCCGGTGTGTTGAAAGAAAGAAAGAAGTACCTGGAGAAGAGAGGAATGTAGAGGATAGAGAGAAATTTTGGGAGATGTAAAGTGAATGTATAGGAACCTTTGAACCAAGTGAGAGAGTAATTGTGGTAGGGGACCTGAATGCTAAAGTAGGAGAAACTTCTAGAGAGGGTGTGGTAGGTAAGTTTGGGGTGCCAGGTGTAAATGATAATGGGAGCCCTTTGATTGAACTTTGTATAGAAAGGGGTTTAGTTATAGGTAATACATATTTTAAGAAAAAGAGGATAAATAAGTATACAAGATATGATGTAGGGTGAAATGACAGTAGTTTGTTGGATTATGTATTGGTAGATAAAAGACTGTTGAGTAGACTTCAGGATGTACATGTTTATAGAGGGGCCACAGATATATCAGATCACTTTTTAGTTGCAGCTACACTGAGAGTAAAAGGTAGATGGGATACAAGGAAAATAGAAGCATCAGGGAAGAGAGAGGTGAAGGTTTATAAACTAAAAGAGGAGGCAGTTAGGGTAAGATATAAACAACTATTGGAGGATAGATGGGCTAATGAAAAGCATAGGCAATGGGGTCGAAGAGATATGGGGTAGGTTTAAAAATGTAGTGTTAGAGTGTTCAGCAGAAGTTTGTGGTTACAGGAAAGTGGGTGTGGGAGGGAAGAGGAGCGATTGGTGGAATGATGATGATGAGAGAGTAGTAAGAGAGAAAAAGTTAGCCTATGAGAAGTTTTTACAAAGTAGAAGTGATGCAAGGAGGGAGGAGTATATGGAGAAGAAGAGAGAGGTTAAGAGAGTGGTGAAGCAATGTAAAAAGAGAGCAAATGAGAGAGTGGGTGAGATGTTATCAACAAATTTTGTTGAAAATAAAAAAGAGTTTTGGAGTGAGATTAATAAGTTAAGGAAGCCTAGAGAACAAATGGATTTGTCAGTTAAAAATAGGAGAAGAGAGTTATTAAATGGAGAGTTAGAGGTATTGGGAAGATGGAGGGAATATTTTGAGGAATTGTTGAATGTTGATGAAGATAGGGAAGCTTTGATTTTGTGTATAGGCCAAGGAGGAATGACATCTTGTAGGAGTGAGGAAGAGCCAGTTGTGAGTGTGGGGGAAGTTCCTGAGGCAGTAGGTAAAATGAAAGGGGGTGAGGCAGCTGGGATTGATGGGATAAATATAGAAATGTTAAAAGCAGGTGGGGATATAGTTTTGGAGTGGTTGGTGCTATTATTTAATAAATGTTTGTGTTACAAAACTCGTCTTCTTAAACCTTCTCTAATGGTATGGTAGAGTGTTAAGGTAGCATACTTGTTGAACATATGGCCTGTTTATGGTTTTGTAACAATAACTTAATGAGAATTCAGGATTACGAAACAAGTAACTAAAACTTAGAATCTTTACTAGTAGAGTTTTAGCTTAATGTATGATATAATGTTAAGATTAACATAAAATAAGGAGTTTAACTCTTACATTTCTCTTGGTACGTACCAGTACATTGATATGAATAAATGAACCTCTTGAGGTCGAGCTTTGTACTAAGTTCACCAATAATATACACCTATAATGATTATTAAGACTTAACCACAAAGTAACTTATAATGGTCATAAAGACTTATCTGAACAATCAATTCAGAGTATACCAGAGTTTGTAAGTGACGGACTTAGTCTCATTCCCATCCAGCATGACTTAGAATAGCATAGACCACAAATTAACACCAAGGCCGACAAGGCTTATTCAGTCACCAGAAAGATTAATTCGCCCGAGTATAAATAACTCGAAAGTGACAAGCTTAAGAAAGGAAGTCAATCATGAAAGGAAAACGACCACCAGAGAGAACTTGACATGTCTCTTATGAGAGGTCAGTGATTATCTGAGTGAGATATGCTAAAACTGGAATGAACTAAGTTAAACATCAGTGGCAACAAAAACAGGTCCAACAGTAACAACAGCTTTCTTCAAAGCCTTTTCACTTTCCTCGCGAACCAAAAAGTCAGTGTCTCCACACCTGACTTGCATGGGTTATACCAACATTTGTCATCCTCAGCTTCATAGGGGATGCATCTTTGGCATCAATTCCACCATTGTCCATTATCATACTTGAGAGAACAATCAACCAGGTTCTGCTCAGAGAGGCTCACCAGTTTACCAGTCTGGCAGAAATATGGACTCCTGCTCAGGGACTAACTTGTGATACAGAGGCTAGTGTGTCAGGAAAGTATGCTGACTCCTGCTCAGGGACTAGCTTGCATGACAGTGGTTAGTATGTCAGAAGTGTATGTCGACTTCTGCTCAGGGACTAGCTTATTAAACAGAGGTTAGTATGTCAGAAATATATGCGGACTTCTGCTCAGAGACTAACTTATTAAACAGAGGTTAGTATGTCAGAAGCGCATATCAACTCTATGCCTCCTCTCAGCTGAGCCACAACACAAGTTGCTGAAGCAACGGCTCATACGGTAACAGACAGGACAACAATCGTTGGCTCACTCACGAGGAAAATACTAGAAAGCACATGTCTCATGCCACGAGTGCCTTTGATAAATCCGACTCAGATTGTGACTTTCCCGTCGTAAATATCCTGTCAAGAGCACTGTTAATGTCTCAAGTGATAGTACTTTGACCACTCTTAGGCAAATTTTGTTGAATTCTCAATGATGTCACCCGTGACTGTAGCCTGTCATCCGTGACTGTTGTGCAGGAGTAGCCCTTACAGTTTTTCATCATCTCCACTCACACGTTCCGGAGCACCAGAGGTGATAATATCACACCACACTTTGTTTCCATAAAAGCTTGAACAAATACAAGTTTTGTTTCTCATCTTTGTCTTCGACGTCTCCAAATGACTAAGACCAATGAGACCAACAGCACTACAAAGATTTCTTTATTCAGAAATCACACAGAGGCACCAGCAGTATCAGCTAGAGCAGTAGCTGAACCAACAATGTCAACAAGACTGCAGAACAGATTAATGAAGCACAGATCAACCTGCAGCTAACATTAAGGAACCAGAGAACAAGTTCTGTTCCAAAATATCATTACTTAACTTTTATGCCTTCAGTATACCAACTAGACTAAGAAGCATTGTCCCTGGATAGCAGTGACTCACAAAAAATGACTGAAAGATTCTTGGTTTTACGAGGGGCGTGAACAGCAGCACCGACCATGCTAACTCCCGACATGTGGATGCTCTTGGCAACCCTGATACCCGAGAAGAAAAACCAATGATCATAACTAAATTTACAGGGAGGCACCCACCAAGAACCTGTGAAAATCGATCCTTTCACTCGGCCCAGTATTGGTGTCGCCAATACCAATAGCAATGGGGAAGAGAAGGTAGACACACACTCAACATAGTTCCTTATACGTACTCCATGATTGCTTGTTCACTGGGTGAGTGGTAAGCGAGAGCCAAACATCAGGAGCCATAATTGCTGGGAGTCAAACACTCAAGTTATCAACTTCCTGTTCTAGACATTTCTCTAAGCATACAGAATGTCGAATATTAAGTTGGGACCTAGCTCCCCTATCTGATGTCTTAGAAGGTCCTGACATTATGACAATAAGTTCGTACCAAGAGTGATTATATTATGCCAAAGTATTGCACAAGGTAAAGAGCTAATTAATCATTTCTCCATTTCCTTGGATCAAAATCCCGGACAGGCATCCCATTTGTTACAAAACTCGTCTTCTTAAACCTTCTCTAATGGTATGGTAGAGTGTTAAGGTAGCATACTTGTTGAACATATGGCCTGTTTACGGTTTTGTAACAATAACTTAACAAGAATTCAGGATTACGAAACAAATAACTAAAACTTAGAATCTTTACTAGTAGATTTTTAGCTTAATGTATGATATAATGTTAAGATTAACATAAAATAAGGAGTTTAACTCTTACATTTCTCTTGGTACGTACCAGTACATTGATATGAATAAATGAACCTCTTGAGGTCGAGCTTTGTTCTAAGTTCACCAATATTATGCACCTATAATGGTTATTAAGACTTAACCACAAAGTAACTTATAATGGTCATTAAGACTTATCTGAACTATCAATTCAGAGTGTACCAGAGCTCGTAAGTGATGGACTTAGTCTCATTCCCATCCAGCATGACTTAGAATAGCATAGACCACAGATTAACACCAAGGCCGACAAGGCTTATTCAGTCACCTGAAAGATTAATTTGCCCGAGTATAAATAGCTCGAAAGTGACAAGCTTAAGAAAGGAAGTCAGTCATGAAAGAAAAATGACCACCAGAGAGAACTTGACATGTCTCTTATGATAGGTCAATGATTATCTGAGTGAGATATGCTCCCTTGGCTATGTAAGCCAAGGTACCTTACCCTCTTCCATACTCGTAACAGTATGGAAGAGGGTAAGGTACCTAGGGATTGGTAGAGAGCATGCATAGTTCCTTTGTGTAAAGGCAAAGGGGACAAAAGAGAGTGCAAAAATTATAGGGGGATAAGTCTGTTGAGTATACCTGGTAAAGTGTATGGTAGAGTTATTATTTAAAGAATAAAGAGTAAGACGGAGAATAGGATAGCAGATGAACAGGGAGGCTTTAGGAAAGGTAGGGGGTGTGTGGACCAGGTGTTTACAGTGAAATATATAAGTGAACAGTATTTAGATAAGGCTAAAGAGGTTTTTGTGGCATTTATGGATTTGGAAAAGGCATATGACAGGGTGGATATGGGGGCAATGTGGCAGATGTTGTAGATGCATAGTATAGGAGGTAGGTTACTGAAAGCAGTGAAGAGTTTTTACGAGGATAGTGAGGGTCAAGTTTGAGTATGTAGGAAAGAGGGAGATTATTTCCCAGTAAAAGTAGGCCTTAGACAAGGATGTGTGATGTCACCGTGGTTGTTCAATATATTTATAGATGGGGTTGTAAGAGAAGTAAATGCGAGGGTCTTGGCAAGAGGTGTGGAGTTAAAAGATAAAGAATCACACATAAAGTGGGAGTTGTCACAGTTGCTCTTTGCTGATGACACTGTGCTCTTGGGTGATTCTGAAGAGAAGTTGCAGAGGTTGGTGGATGAATTTGGTAGGGCATGTAAAAGAAGAAAATTGAAAGTGAATACAGGAAAGGGTAAGGTTATGAGGATAACAAAAA
The DNA here is from genome assembly GCF_038502225.1 of Cherax quadricarinatus. Taxonomy (NCBI): domain Eukaryota; kingdom Metazoa; phylum Arthropoda; class Malacostraca; order Decapoda; family Parastacidae; genus Cherax; species Cherax quadricarinatus. The sequence continues at coordinate 31,314,835 of NC_091292.1, read as the reverse complement.
GATTAGGTGATGAAAGATTGGATATCAGATTGTAGGGAGAGAGTATGGAGGAGGTGAATGTATTCAGATATTTGGGAGTGGACGTGTCAGCGGATGAGTCTATGAAAGATGAGGTGAATCATAGAATTGATGAGGGGAAAAGGGTGAGCAGTGCACTTAGGAGTCTGTGGAGACATAGAACTTTGTCCTTGGAAGCAAAGACGGGAATGTATGAGAGTATAGTTTGACCAACACTCCTGTATGTGTGTGAAGCATGGGTGATGAATGTTGCAGCGAGGAGAAGGCTGGAGGCAGTGGAGATGTCATGTCTGAGGACACTGTGTGGTGTGAATATAATGCAGAGAATTCGTAGTTTGGAAGTTAGGAGGAGGTGTGGGATTGCCAAAACTGTTATCCAGAGGGCTGAGGAAGGGTTGTTGAGGTGGTTCGGACATGTAGAGAGAATGGAGCTAAACAGAATGACTTCAAGAGTGTATCAGTTTGTAGTGGAAGAAAGGCGGGGTAGGGGTCGGCCTAGGAAAGGTTGGAGGGAGGGGGTAAAGGAGGTTTTGTGTGCGAGGGGCTTGGACTTCCAAGCGGGCATGCGTGAGCGTGTTTGATAAGAGTGAATGGAGACAAATGGTTTTTAATACTTGACGTTCTGTTGGAGTGTGAGCAAAGTAACATTTATGAAGGGATTCAGGGAAACCGGCATGCCGGACTTGAGTCCTGGAGATGGGAAGTACAGTGCCTGTACTCTGAAGGAGGGGTGTTAATGTTGCAGTTTAAAAACTGTAGTGTAAAGCACCCTTCTGGCAAGACAGTGATGGAGTGAATGATGGTTAAAGTTTTTCTTTTTCGGGCCACCCTGCCTTGGTGGGAATCGGCCAGTGTGTTAATAAAAAAAAAAAAAAAAAAAATATGCCTAAACTATTCATGTATGCACTAAACACAACAATCAGTACTTACCAACATTGTAGAGGGTAAAATCCAAGAGTATATTAGTGACACTGGATGGAAAAAACCCACTCAGGGCGACGCCAAGCCACACGTGTTTATATTTTGTTCTCTCAACCAATGGGAAGCTGGCAAACGCCATCACCACTTAACTGAAGCGACTGAAGGAAGGCTTGTGATTGGTTAGAATTAAAGAATGGGAATCCAGATGTGTGGCGCGAGTAGGATGACACGAGTAAAGGTGCACGTGTTTAAGCACGAAAATTTTCGCCGCTGCGCGACAAAGGGTTAATGTAGGGTCGGGTGAATAAACGAGATAAAACAAATAAATGAGAGAGAGAATGAGTACATGAGGGAGGACAGGCGCAGAGTTATGTAAACCAGGCGAACGTAAGTTTTGTAAATAAACAAAATGTACATGTCTGGTTTGTGTACAAGTTACATTGTGTACAAGTTGTCTCTACATTGATACGGTAGAATAAATAAAGAAGAACACTCCCATTCTCACGTAACACCATTTTTAGAAGAAATGACGCTCTGAGTGAAGGCAATGGAAATAAGTCACTCTGTCTGACTTTTTTGGGTTATCCTAGGTTCTCTACACATATGCTGTTATGTATGATAATCTATGTAACTGAATTTGTGCATACCTGAATAAACTTACTTACATACATACGAAAGGAATAATTTTTTACAGTTACCCCCAGTAACACATTTTCTCGACGTTAGACTAGAGAAAATGTTATTCCTGCCATCACTTGTACAAGTTATCTGGCTACCACATATCATATTTGTTTATTTATTCTATTGTGGCGTGTATTTATCATCTTTATATGTTATGTATCGTGTTTATTATATAATTTTGGAAAAAATATCATGGATGGATTAATGAAAATGTGTATATTAACGTAATATACGACATTTAACCCTTTGACTGTCGCAACCCCCAATCCTGAGGTGTCTCCTGGTGTCACAAAATTTAACCCCTTCAGGGTCCAAGGCCCAAATCTGAAGTGGTGCCCCAGTGTCCAAGAATTTAAAAAAAAAAAATTTGTTATTTTTTCTTATGAAATGGTAGAGAATCTTTTTGTGAAGGTAATAAAACAAAAAGTACGAAATTTGATGGAAAATTGACGAAATTATGCTCTCGCGAATTTTGATGTGTCAGCGATATTTACGAATCGGCGATTTTGCCAACTTTGACTCCCATTTTAGGCCAATTACATTATTCCAGTCAACCAAATTCTTAGCTATTTCACTAGTATTACTTATATTCTATCGATTGAGCACAAGAAATCGCCAAGTCAACTGTTTCAACTACAAATTAAAGTGATCGGAAATTGTTAATTTGGCCAATTTAACACAAAGTTCAAAATATTCCAATTTCAAAATAGGGTCCAGAATAAACAATGTAGGTATTCCTGGAACTAAACTAACATTTCCTCTGTTCATTAGTTATGTTTTGAGGCTTTACAAATAAACTCCATTTTGATTTTTTATTCACATAACAAATTTTTATTCACACCAAAATATAGAAGATTTACTGTTATGCAATACTGTAATAATTATATAAATATCATCACCATATTTGTGAATGCATATTAGACCCACCAGCTGGCGCGTATTAGACATGTGAGGTCGTTTGTTTACTCTTGAATATCGGCAAAAATTTAACATTTCTGCTACTTTGAGCTCAGTTTCAAGCCATTTCCAGTGCTAAAACCAATCAAAATCATCTGTATTTCTGTAATATGTCTTCCATTCTATCAAGTGAGACCAAGAAATCACAAATAGAACTATAAAAAACATACGAAAAAACACTGCAAAGTCGCTGTTTTAATCGAAAAATCATGATTTCAGTTTTTTTCTCTCATAATACACAGTGTGCTGCAGGATCTGTTTTATGTGGTGCACACATACCACATAGATGTATTCTCTCATATCTAGGCCCAAATGTACCAGTCACAGTTTATCAGAGTGAGCTGAGCTCATGACGTAGATCTACGGTTTGGACCCTGAACGTAAAGCCGTAGATCTACGGGACAGACCATCAAAGAGTTAAAAAAAAAAAAAAATTTTTTTTCTTATGAAATGATAGAGAATCTTTCCCCGATTGTAATGACACCAAAAAAACGAAATTCGATGGAAAACTGACGGAATTATGCTCTCGCGAAGTTAGCGACCTCGGCGCTGTTTACAAATCGGCGATTTCGCCCACTTTGAGCCCTATTTTCGGCTAATTCCATTGTTCCAGTCGCCCAAACTCATAGCTATTTCTTTAGAACTCCATTTTTTCTATCGATTGAGTACAAGAAACTGCCCATTTACCGATTTCAACTACCTAATAATGTGGTCAGAAATTTGCAATTTGGCCAATTTCACGAAAACTAAAAAATATGACAGTTTCAAAATAAGGTCCAGAATGAACAATGCAGACATTCCTGGCTCTAAAATAACATTTTCTTTGCTCATCAGTCATGTCTCCAGGCCCCTCTGATATTACTCTTGCTTTCTATTTTGAATTTTTATTCAAACAAAAAATAGAAGACTTACTATTATGCAGACTACTGCAATACTGTAATAATTGTATAAATAACATCAACCCATTCATGACTGCATATTAGAATGGCTAGTTGGACATTTATTGGACAATGGCATCATTTGTTTACTTTTGAACATTGGCAAAAATCAAACATTTCCCCTAATTTGAGCTCCATTTCTAGGCTCTCTTTATAGTAAAATCAGTCAAAATCACCTCTATTTCTATAATATGTTTTCCATTCTATCAAATGAGACCAAGAAAACGAGAATACAACCATAAATACTATACGAAAATAGACCACAAAATCGGCATTTTAATTAAAAAAAACGGTCGGAGTTTTTTATTTTCTCATTATGCACTGCGTGCTCCAGGATTTTTTTTATATGGTGCACACAGACACATTCTCTCACATGTGGGCCTACCAGCTTTCTCCTGCTTGATTTGAAGCCGCTAGAATTTATGAGTACAGTGGACCCCCGGTTAACGATATTTTTTCTCTCCAGAAGTATGTTCAGGTGCCAGTACTGACCGAATTTGTTCCCATAAGGAATATTGTGACGTAGATTAGTCCATTTCAGACCCCCAAACATACACGTACAAACGCACTTACATAAATACACTTACATAATTGGTCGCATTCGGAGGTGATCGTTATGCGGGGGTCCACTGTATATATATGTCAAACACGGTACCTCGTAAGACGTATATATACGGCCGCACGGCCGCGACAGTCAAAGGGTTAATGAGGCTCGGTGATTATTATTATTATTTCTAATATGGCGTCATTTGTGCAAGTCGTCTTGCTACCACATCTCATATTTGTTTATTTATTGTACTGTGGGGTGTATTTATTATCTTTATATGTTATGTATCATGTTTATTATATAATTTTGAAAAAAATATCATGGATGGATTAATGAAAATGTGTATATTAACGTAATATACGACATTTAAATGAGACTAGGTGGTTATTTTTATCATTACTAATATGACATCTCTAGATATAAGACACTCTTACTGATATTAATGTGAACCTGCATGCCAGTACAGTATGTAAGTTTATTTAGGTACAGGTATACATAAGTATAATTATCAGAGTATATATAAAATATGAAATAACTTTTAAAAACACTTGAAATTTTGGAGTTTCCAGACATAATAGAGAGACTTAGTGCTTACGGATCTCACAGAGAATGTAAACAAACCGGGTGGGGCGCGGTGACCGTATTTGAAAGTCAGGTGGGGGGGAGCCGTATAATGAGTTTTGGTCATAATTTGAAATGACCATATTAGCGGAACACCGTAAAGCAAAATGCCATAAAGCGGGGCCCTACTGTACACGTTCACTAACCCAGTGCCCCAATTATTTTGAAAAATAATTTTTTTTTTTTAATGAAAGTAAAGAGCACATTTTTCTAAGTGTTAGAGGATAAAAAAAAAATAGGGTCTGTACTTACAGAGATATGAAGCCGAGAAGTTGACACTGGATGCTCATGTGACAGCAACATCGAGTCCTGCCGCTTGCAAAAGTGTTGCCGATTTACCTTTTTTTTATTTTTCATATTTTATATAATTTTTGTTCTGATAATTACAATTTATAGTAGTTCTTGTCATTTCATAACCAATCTTTGTTCTGACACTAGTATTAGGTGCTGAAATTGTACTCAAATTGTCACACACTGACAGGTGGACATTTACACCTGCCTTGGCCATTTACGTACTATTGTCTTGGAATATATACAAAGTATTTATAGGTCCCAGCAATGTTTTGGATATGTGGAAGTATATAATAATAATAATAATAATAATAATAATAATAAGTTCCCTTGAAGCATGTCCACCCTGACAGTGACATAATTAGATGAGATAACATTAGATAAAAGCTGGCATTTGATGAGCATATGTGAGGGTGTGGTGATAAGACTTGGTAAGATGAGATTAGAGGTGACATTTGATGAGCATCGGCCCTAGCTTTGTTTTCGCTGGTACACAAACATGTCTGTCTGTCTATTTGTCTGTCAAGGTCCCTGTCTATCTGTCTATCTGTCTAGCTCTCTGTCTCAGAGAGAGCCACAAGACTGTGTCATCACATTTACTCATATCTTCAAGCAGAGTATAGCACTTTGGATTGTTTGGGTTATCCTAGGTAATTTACACTATGTATACTTGTATTTATGTGTACCTGTGAGACAGAGATAGAGACAGATTGAAAGAGATAGACAAGAGACAGATACAGAGACAGACAGAGACAAAGATAGACAAAGACAGACAGAGATAGACATAGACACAGGCAAACAAACGGAGCCAGGCTGCAAGCAGCCGGCCAGCCATGCAGCTGGCCAGTCAGCCAGCCAGCCTGCTGAATAAATATTACGTTTCAGATTTGTTTCTCTTTACTTAGGGCATAGGTTATAAGACATTCTGAAAGGGTGTTGCACAAATGTTGCACATGGGCTATTATCGAGGTTTTTTGATATTTCCTCGACCACTTATTGCCACATCCACCTCAAAGCCACTAAACTCGGGGTCAACATCACTTTACTCTTAACCCGTAAACGGTCCAAACATATATACAGTGGACCCCCGGTTAACGATTTTAATCCGTGCAAGAGGGCTCATCGTTATGCGAAATAATCGTTATGCGAATGAATTTTCCCCATAAGAAATAATGGAAATAAAATTAATCCGTGCAAGACGCCCAAAAGTATGAAAAAAATTTTTTTTTACCACATGAAATGTTAATTTTAATACACACAAACTGAAAAAGGCATGCACAATTAAATGACACTTACTTTTATTGAAGATCTGGTGATGATTGATGGGATGGGAGGAGGGGAGAGAGTGTGTTAGTGTTTAGAAGGGGAATCCCCTTCCATTAGGACTTGAGGTAGTAAGTCCTTTTCTGGGGTTACTTCCCTTCTTCTTTTAATGCCACTAGGGCCAGCTTCAGAGTCACTGGACTTCTTTCGCACAAGATATCTGTCCATAGTGGCCTGTACCTCTCGTTCCTTTATGACTTGCCTAAAGTGTTTCACAACATTGTCAGTGTAATAATCACCAGCACGGCTTGCAATAGCTGTGTGAGGGTGATTTTCATCCATGAAGGTTTGCACTTCAAGCCACTTAGCACAGATTTCCTTTATCTTTGTAGTAGGCAACTTCTTCAATTTCTCTCTCCCCTCCTCTGAACCAGTTTCCTCAGGTCTGGCCTCTTCCTCTTGAAGTTGATCTATCAGCTCATCAGTGGTTAGTTCTTCATTGTCCTCCTCCACCAACTCTTCCACATCCTCCCCACTAACCTCCAACCCCAAGGACTTTCCCAATGCCACAATGGATTCCTCAACTGGCACAGGATTCTCAGGGTTAGCCTCAAACCCTTCAAAATCCCTTTTGTCTACACATTCTGGCCACAGTTTCTTCCAAGCAGAGTTCAAGGTCCTCTTAGTCACTTCCTCCCAAGCCTTACCTATAAGGTTTACACAATTGAGGATATTAAAGTGATCTCTCCAAAACTCTCTTAGAGTCAGTTGAGTTTCTGAGGTCATTACAAAGCACCTTTCAAACAGAGCTTTTGTGTACAGTTTCTTGAAGTTGGAAATAACCTGCTGGTCCATGGGCTGCAGGAGAGGAGTGGTATTAGGAGGCAAAAACTTCACCTTAATGAAGCTCATGTCCCCATAAAGTCGCTCTGCCACGTCTGTAGGATGACCAGGGGCATTGTCTAACACCAGGAGGCACTTAAGTTCTAATTTCTTTTCAGTTAGGTAATTTTTCACATTGGGGGCAAATGCATGGTGTAACCAGTTATAGAGAAATTCCCTAGTGACCCATGCCTTACTGTTTGCCCTCCACAGCACACACAAATTATCCTTGAGGACATTCTTTTGCCTGAACGCTCTGGGAGTTTCAGAGTGATACACTAATAAAGGCTTCACTTTGCAATCACCAGTAGCATTGGCACACATCAACAAAGTAAGCCTGTCTTTCATAGGCTTATGTCCTGGGAGTGCCTTTTCCTCCTGAGTAATGTAGGTCCTGCTTGGCATTTTCTTCCAGAACAGGCCTGTTTCATCACAATTAAACACTTGTTCAGGTTTCAGTCCTTCAGTTTCTATGTACTCCTTGAATTCCTGCACATATTTTTCAGCCGCTTTGTGGTCCGAACTGGCAGCCTCACCATGCCTTATCACACTATGGATGCCACTACGCTTCTTAAATCTCTCAAACCAACCTTTGCTGGCCTTAAATTCACTCACATCATCACTAGTTGCAGGCATTTTTTTAATTAAATCCTCATGCAACTTCCTAGCCTTTTCACATATGATCGCTTGAGAGATGCTATCTCCTGCTATCTGTTTTTCATTTATCCACACCAATAAGAGTCTCTCAACATCTTCCATCACTTGCGATCTTTGTTTCGAAAACACAGTTGAACCTTTGGCAAGAACAGCTTCCTTGATTGTCTTTCTGGTGCCCACAATAGTAGCGATGGTTGATTGGGGTTTCTTGTACAGCTTGACTAGGTCGGCTATACGCACTCCACTTTCATACTTATCAATTATCTCTTTCTTCATCTCTATAGTAATTCTTACCCTTTGAGGTGTAGGGTTGGCACTAGAAGCTTTCTTGGGGCCCATGGTCACTTATTTTCCAGAAACAGCACCGAAAATACTGTAATAATACGAAATATTCCGAGTGTATGCTTGGATGTTACCGCGGAGGCTGGCTGGTAAACAATGGGACGGGGCGGCACATGTGAGGCTGGCTGAGGGCACATTGGACGCGTCTCGGACGAAAATCGGTAAGCGGGTTTTTAATCGGTATGCGCGGCAAAAATTTTGCGATAAAAGTAATCGTTATGCGGAAAAATCGCTATGTGATGCCATCGTTATGCGGGGGTCCACTGTATACGTTTTTACCCCTAACACTCAGTGTGCGTGGTATTAAAAAAATCTGGGACCACTTAGTACCTTGTGGGAGCACCAGTTCAAATGAGTGCCAGCTAGAGCAACCAGCGCAGCAAACACCTGGGAGTCACTGATTTCATGTAGTATTAACTCTCCCATTTTAAGAGGAAAGTGATTTTGACCCCGAGTTTAGTGGCTTTGAGGTGGATGTGGCCCTAAGTGGTTGATGAAATATCAAAAAATCTCGATAATAACCCATGTGCAACATTTGTGCAGCACCCTTTCAGAATGTCTTATAACCTATGCCCTTAGTGAAGAGAAACAATTCTGGCTGGCTGGCTGGCCAGCTGCGTGGCTGGCCGGCTGCTGGCCTGGCTCTATCTCCGTTTGTCTGTCTGTATCTATGTCTATCTTTGTCTGTCTCTCTGTCTCTGTCTATCTTTGTCTCTATCTGTCTGTCTCTGTCTCGCAGGTACACATAAATACAAGTATATATAGTGTAAATTATCTAGGATAACCCAAAAAATCCAGACAAAGTGCTATACTCTGCTTGAAGATATGAGTAAAGGTGATGACCCAGTCTTATGGCTCTCTCTGAGACAGAGAGCTAGACGGATAGACAGATAGACAGGGAGCTTGACAGACAGATAAATAGATAGACAGACATGTTTGTGTACCATCGAAAACAAAGCGAGGGCGATGCTGCTAATCTTTTCTAATCAAGTGTTATCACTGCACCCTCGCGTATGCTCATCAAATGTCAGCTCTTATCAGATGTTATCTCATCCTATCATGTGACTGTGAAGGGTGGATTTTGCTTTTCATACTATTATTACGTATTCTCCTCCTCCTCCTCCTCCTTCTCCTCCTCCTCCTTCTCCTCCTCCTTCTCCTCCTCCTTCTCCTCCTCCTTCTCCTCCTCCTTCTCCTCCTCCTTCTCCTCCTCCTTCTCCTCCTCCTTCTCCTCCTCCTTCTCCTCCTCCTTCTCCTCCTCCTTCTCCTCCTCCTCCTCCTTCTCCTCCTCCTTCTCCTCCTCCTTCTCCTCCTCCTCCTCCTCCTCCTCCTCCTCCTCCTTCTCCTCCTCCTCCTCCTCCTCCTCCTCCTCCTCCTCCTCCTCCTCCTCCTCCTCCTCCTTCTCCTTCTCCTCCTCCTCCTCCTCCTCCTCCTCCTCCTCCTCCTCCTCCTCCTCCTCCTCCTCCTCCTCCTTCTCCTCCTCCTTCTCCTCCTCCTTCTCCTCCTCCTCCTCCTCCTCCTCCTCCTCCTCCTCCTCCTCCTTCTCCTCCTCCTTCTCCTCCTCCTTCTCCTCCTCCTTCTCCTCCTCCTTCTCCTCCTCCTTCTCCTCCTCCTTCTCCTCCTCCTTCTCCTCCTCCTTCTCCTCCTCCTTCTCCTCCTCCTTCTCCTCCTCCTTCTCCTCCTCCTTCTCCTCCTCCTTCTCCTCCTCCTCCTCCTCCTCCTCCTCCTCCTCCTCCTCCTCCTCCTCCTCCTCCTCCTCTTCCTCTTCCTCCTCCCCCTCCTCCTCCTCTTCCTCCTCCTCCTCCTCTTCCTCTTCCTCTTCCTCTTCCTCTTCCTCTTCCTCTTCCTCTTCCTCCTCCTCCTCCTCTTCCTCTTCCTCCTCTTCCTCCTCCTCCTCCTCTTATCATCATCATCTACTTCCACATATCAAAAACATTGCTGGGATCTATAAATACTTTGTATATATTCCAAGACAATAGTAAATGACCAAGGCAGGTGTAAATGTCGATGTTGCTGTCACGTGAGCATCCAGGGCCAACTTCTCGGCCTCATATCTATGTTAAAAAAAAAAAAAAAAACACTTAGAAAAATGTGCTCTTTATTTTCATTAAAAATAAACGATTTTTTTATTTTTAAAAATTTTCGGGGCACTGGGGTAGTGAACGTATATATACGTTTGGACTGTTTACGGGTTAAAATGGGAGAGTTAATACTTCATGAAATCAGTGAATCCCAGGTGTTTGCTGGGCTGTTTGCTCTAGCTGGCACTCATTTGAACAGGTGCTCCCACAAGGTACTAAGTGGTCTCAGATTTTTTTAATACAGTGCACAATGAGTGTTATGACGCATTCTATGCTGACAAGGCATCTCAGGCCATTCATGCTATATTTGAAGGCAGGAAAAATAAAACATTTATATTCGTTTGGGGCACTAGCAGTCAGAACGTAGTTGGACGTTTACGGGTTAAAATAGGAGTCAAAGTGGATGAGGTTGCCAGTGCGTGAATTGCGTCTAGTTCACTATCTTTTTGCATGCATAATTCTCCAAGTTTTCCATTGGTTTTCGTATAATTGGTGTCATTAACTTAGTTTCTCAGAAAAAATCTTTCTTTGTAACTCTTAAATGTATTTTGTTTGGTCTTGTTCTTCTATAGATACTACTTCTTAATATTACTTGTTCCCAATATAGTTTTGCTAGTGCAGTATTCCCAATTATTCCACTGTAGTTATTATTTTGGCCATAGCACTGTAGACTTTACAGTTGTAAATTCATAGGATTACAATTATTTTTATAATGCAGTTTATGTGAAATAGAAATATGAAATCTAATTTGAAATTTTCATCTCTGACAGAATTTGCTTTTGTGTGTAAGGGGGTAGGAGTTGCATTAGAAAAAAGAAATTGCATTTTTGTTGTTGATGATAGTAATTATTGTTATTTAGGTGCTTGTATAATATAAATAAAGTTTCTTGTTTACTCATACATCACTTTTTTGTGCAGAAGTGCAGTATAGTATTTGATGTCTTCTTGCATAGTAATGACCAATTTATTTCTTGCCATACAGTAAGAAATATTAGTCTGTTCCTGACCTTGGCTAATGAATTAATTTCCTGCCATACAGTAAGAAGCGTGAGTCTGTTCCTGACCTTGCACCACTGTTGTGGAACTCGTTTGGTACCATTGCTGCACTGCTCCAAGAGATTATCAATATCTACCCAGCTATTAATCCAGCCACACTTACTGCCCATCAGAGCAATAGGGTCTGCAATGCTTTGGCTCTTCTTCAGGTAAGTGTCATTTACAAACCGGTCTTTCTAGCATCAACATTGATTTGACCTTGGTATTTGAGCTATTGAGTTTGTGAACCTACAAATGCACCTTTGGTGTCATATTGTTTTTTTCTGTCGTTCATAGAAAAATAAAAGGTGGCTAGTTGTGATCATTAGCCAACAAGTTCAGTCCTTCGTATGCATGGTAGTCAGTTCACTTTGGCTATAGTGAGAGTTAAGTGATGTACCAAGTCTTTATGATCATTTTGTTTGATAAGATGTAGTTGTTCATTAACTTCAGAATGGTTGGAAATTGGAGCAACTTTCATTAGAGTTATGACTTCTTTGGGGTTAGTGACTTGAAATACAGGTGTGGTATGGGCACTGGGATTTTATTTGAATGAGGCACAGGACACTTGGCTGAGGGCAGGTAAGATTATCAGAGAAAAAACTGAAGTCACAATGAATCATAATCAAACTGAAGATTGACAGTCTAAATTAATTTTTCATGAATTACACTAAAAACCCTGCTGTCAATTTCTGGCATGACCCTAATCCCACCTGATTTCAAAGGCACCATTGATTGCATGCCCCCTGCACTCTGCTCAGACTCATAGAACTTCATGTTCATCAAGAATTGCAAGAAATCACTATCACTTTCCTTAACCATTTCGCTGGCCATCACATAGAACTACGGCTTCGAGCTCAGGGTCCCTCATGAACTCAGCTCACTCAGATAATCTGTGAGTGGTAAGTTTTGGCCTAGATATGAAAGAAAGAGTCTATGCTATGAGCGTGCACCTTGTAAAAGAAATCCTCCAGCCCAATGTGGTGCATGATGGGAAAACAAAACTGCGACTGTGTGTATGGTTGGTTGGTAGTGCAGTCAGCACACATACTGAGTGTCTGTGGTTTGATCCCCAGCTGGGTGGAAACTTTAGGCATGTTTCCTTACACCTTCCCTTGTTCATCTAGCAGTAAGTAAGTATGTACTGTATGTGGGTGTTAGCTGACTGTTGTGGGTTGAATCCTAGTGGGGGGAGAGTAGTACGTATACCTTAGATAAGGCTGGGCTATGAAATGAGCCGAGGTAGGAATAACAGCTCTTAGTCTGTAAAATTTATGCAAAAAGAAAATATATAGAGATTTTGCTGTGTTTTCTCAGATGGTTTTTATGGTTTTATTGGTTATTTCTTGATATCATTTGATAGTATGGAGATATAATACTGAAATAGAGATGACTTTGTTTCAGGAATGGAAGTAACTTGAAATTAAAATCAAAGTAGCAGAAATATTTGATTTTTGCTGATATTCTAGAGGATGGGTAAGGCTCCTCTACAACCCCAAGTCTGTTTTATGGATTTTTAATAGGTCTGATTCAATTATTGGGACACTGTAAATTATGACCAGTGTTTCCTGGTTATATTTTATTATCCGAGAAATAGAATTAATCATCTATTTTTTGTGTGATGAGGATAAAATATTAGGTAACGAAAGATTGGATATCAGGTTGAAGGGAGAGAGTATGGAGGAGGTGAATGTATTTAGATACTTCGGAGTGGACCTGTCACCAGATGGGGGTCTTTGAAAAATGAGGTGAATCATAGAATTGACGAGAGGAAAAAGTTGAATGGTGCACTTAGGAGTCTGTGGAGACAAAGAACTTTGTCCATGGAAGCAAAGAGGAGAATGTATTAGAGTATAGTTATACCAGCGCTCTTACGTGGGTGTGAAGCATGGGTGGTGAATGTTCCAACAAGGAGAAGGCTGGAGGCAGTGGAGATGTCATGTCTGAGGGCAATGTGTGGTGTGAATATAATGCAGAGAATTCGTAGTTTCGAAATTAGGAGGAGATGCGGGATTACCAAAACTATTATCCAGAGGGCTGAGGAGGGGTTGTTGAGGTGGTTCAGACATGTAGAGAGGATGGAACAAAATAGAATGACTTTGAGAGTGTATATATCTGGAGTGGAGGGAAGGGGGGTAGAGGTCAGCCCAGGAAAGGTTGGAGGGAGGGGGTAAAGGAGGTTTTGTGTGCGAGTGGCTTGGATTTCCAGCACGCATGTGTGAGCGTGTTAGATAGGAGCGAATGGAGACAAATGGTTTTTAGGACTTGACGTGATGTTGGAGTGTGAGCCAGGTAATATTTATGAAGGGATTCAGGGAAACTAGCAGGCCGGACTTGAGTCCTGGAGATGGAAAGTACAGTACTGGCACTCTGAAGGAGGAGTGTTAATGTTACAGTTTTATAACTGTAGTGTAAGTGCACCTCTAGCAAGACAGTGATGGAGTGAATGATGGTGAAAGTTTTTCTTTTTTGGGCCACCCTACCTTGGTGGGAAATGGCTGATGTGCTAATAAATAATAAAAAAATGTATTTTTTTTTGTGAATAAGAATTCAAAATGGAAAGCAAGTTATGGAAATGTTATTTTAATACCAGGAATGTCCACATTATTTATTATGGATTCTATTTTCAAATAGACTTTTTTTAATTTTATGCGAAATTGGTCAAATTATCGAATTCTGATCACTTGATAAGGTAGTTGAAATGGTTGAATGAACAGTTTCCTGTGCTCATTCAATAGAATGGAATGCATACTGACGAAATAGCTAAGAATTTGGTTGTCCTGAGCAATGGAATTGCCTAAAATTGGACTCAAAGTGGGCATAATTGCCTGTGTGTAAATTGTGCCAAGACTGCTAACTTTGCATTAGTGTAATTCCACAATTTTTCCACCAGATTTCAGACTTCCCCATGAAGATAAGAGGAAATAAACAAGAACAAGATCTAGTAAGAAAAGAGAAGAAAACCCAGAAGGGTGTGTGTGTATATACAGTGGACCCCCGAGTTTCGTGATTAATCCGTTCCAGAGAGTCTGCTGAATGGTGAAATTCATGATTGGCGAATCCATTTTCCCCATAAGAAATAATGGAAATCCAACTAATCCGTTTCAAACACCCAAAAGTATTAACAAAAAAATTTTTTTTTAAAGATTAAATTTAGATTTAAATAGAAAAATCAATGACAAATAAATATAAAGCACTAATAAAATGGATAAATGAATATTTAACATCTCACTTAACCTTTATTGACTCTTGTTGGTTTGTGGAAGACAGGTAGGAGGCGAGAGGGAGGCGAGTTTATTATACTTCAACATGACGCTAATATCATCTCTACGGCTTATTTATCTATCACAATTTATCTAATATGACATATGGAGGTGGCAGCAGAAGCCACCAACACTATTCACACTTAAACAATGTATGTAATTTATGAATAAGAAATATTTACATTTTAATTTATAAAAAAGAAATATTTGCACTTACCTTGGAGGAGATGTTAGTTTAATTAGTTTGATGGAGGAGATGCTGGCAGAGGTTTAGGATGGTGGAAGATAGCAGGGCGGCCTATGTTCATTGGCCCTGTACACCTCCAACAACATTGGAGAGTTACATTCATGTCGTTTTTCTATCGCTTAATTGCTTAACTAACTTGCTGCGCTGTTAGTTCTACACTTTATCGCTGGCTGGCACTATAGCCTTTATCGATACCTGCTGCTTTAGTATTGTACATATCTTAGAATCACTGAATCACTGCAGAAAGCACATTCTCCCCTCTCTCTTCCTCCTCCACTTTGGTACTTTGCTACGAGTTTCTTCTTGAATTTTATTGTGTTTCTTTTCTTCTTTACCGAAGGGTTGGTACTAGGCGCTTTCTTTGGGCCCATGGTGGCTTATTTAGCAGTTGCAAGCACAAAAAACAATGGATTATTATGAAATGTATTGTATGAACCTGTGGAGTGATGGTCATTCGCTGGTAAACAGTGGCACACTGAGTTTGAATGGTGCAGGAGTCTGGCTTTGTGTGAGCGCTGATGGCTGACGTGTATGGGACGGTCACCGAATCACAAGGCTAATCACAGACCGCGAAGCTAAATTTTGGCGAAAAAAGTTGCTGAAAGTCGGATTTTACGAAAGTCACAGCCACTGAACGGTGGGGGTCCATTGTACGTGCTTGTACAGGCATGTGTAGTGTGACCTTAATGTAAGTAGAAGTAGCAAGACGTACCTGAAATCTTGCATGTTTACGAGACAGAATAAAGACACAAGCAGTCCTACCATCATGTGAAACAAATACAGGCTTTCGTTTTACACTCACTTGGCAGGACGGTAGTACCTCCCTGTGTGGTTGCTGTCTACTAACCTACTACCTAGGAATGTGTACATGTTATTATAATTTAAAAACTGTTTTGGTATGAACAATGTTAGAAGAGTTTCTGAGTGTTGGAACTCCTGTACCTGTGGGTACTGGATAATATTCTAATTTTATATATTGGATAGTATTCTAATTTTATATACTCATTTTGCCTTACTGTGTTCCGCTAATACGGACATTTCAAATTATGACCAGAACTCGTTATACGGCTCTCCCCACCTGACTTTCTAATACAGCCACTGCGCTCCACCCAGTTTGTTTACATTTTCTGTGAGCTCCGTGAGCACCGCGTCTCTCCAGGATGTCTGGAAACTTTCTTAAATTTCAAGTGTTTTAAAGTTACTTCATGTTTTTTATTTAAAAAAAAATATATAAAAAACATGAAGTAACTTTAAAACACTTGAAGTTTATCATAGTAGGTTGGTAGACAGCAACCACCCAGGGAGGTACTACCGTTCTGCCAAGTGAGTGTAAAACGAAAGCCTGTAATTCTTTTACATGATGGTAGGATTGCTGGTGTCTTTAGTCTGTCTCATAAATATGCAAGATTACAGGTACATCTTGCTACTTCTACTTACACTGAGGTCACACTAAACATACATCTTCTTTCTTTCTTTCAACAAACCAGCCGCATCCCACCAAGGCAGGGTGGCCCAAAAAGAAAAACAAAAGTTTCTCTTTCCAAATTTAGTAATTTATACAGGAGAAGGGGTTACTAGCCCCTTGCTCCCGTTTATTTATACACACTCATCTGAGTTTTCTTTGATTTTATCTTAGTTCTTGTTCTAATTACTTTTCCTTTTATATTCATGGGGAAGTGGAATAAGAATCTTTCCTCCGTAAGCCATGCATGTTGTAAAAGTCAACTAAAGTGCCGGGAACAATGGGCTAATGACCCCTTTTCCTGTAATAATTACTAAAATGTTTTTTTATATATATTTTTTTTTTTTTTTCAACAAGTCGGCCGTCTCCCACCGAGGCAGGGTGACCCAAAAAAGAAAGAAAATCCCCAAAAAGAAAATACTTTCATCATCATTCAACACTTTCACCACACTCGCACATTATCACTGTTTTTGCAGAGGTGCTCAGAATACAACAGTCTAGAAGCATACACATATAAAGATACACAACACATCCCTCCAAACTGCCAATATCCCAAACCCCTCCTTTAAAGTGCAGGCATTGGTGTGCAGGTACACATTAAAATCACCAAAAGTGTCTTATTAGTCTTGATGCCATGTTAACCCTTAAATGGTCCAAACGTATATATACGTTTTTTCAACATCTGAAAGTATGTAAAAAAATGTAGATCTTCTTTTTTGTTTTACATTTGAAAACGTGTAAAAAAAATTTTATCTACATTTTTTTTTTTTGTTATATTTGAAAATATGTAAAAAAAAGTAGATCTACTTTTGTAGCACTACGAATTTGAATGTCAATCTCTTTGGACCGTTTAAGGGTTAATAATAATAGTAATTTTTTTTTTTCAACAAGTCAGCCGTCACCCACTGAGGCAGGGTGACCCAAAAAGAAAATACTTTCATCATCATTCAACACTTTCACCACACTCACACATTATCACTACTTTTGCAGAGGTGCACAGAATACAACACTTTTGAAGTATATACGTATAAAAATACACAATATATCCCTCCAAACTGCCAATATCCCAAACTCCTCCTTTAGAGTGCAGGCATTGTACGGTACTTCCCATTTCCAGGACTCAAGTCCAGTTATATAAAATAACCAGTTTCCCTGAATCCCTTCACTAAATATTATCCTGCTCACACTTTAACAGTTCGTCAGGTCCCAAATACCATTTGTCTCTATTCACTCCTATCTAACACGCTCATGCACGCTTGCTGGAAGTCCAAATCCCTTGCCCACAACACCTAATAATAATAATAATAATTTTTTTTTTCAACAAGTCGGCCGTCTCCCACCGAGGCAGGGTGACCCAAAAAAGAAAGAAAATCCCCAAAAAGAAAATACTTTCATCATCATTCAACACTTTCACCACACTCGCACATTATCACTGCTTTTGCAGAGGTACACAGAATGCAACAGCTTAGAAGCATATACGTATAAAGATGCACAACATATCCCTCCAAACTGCCAATATCCCAAACCCCTCCTTTAAAGTGCAGGCATTGTACTTCCCATTTCCAGGACTCAAGTCCGACTATATGAACATAACCGGTTTCCCTGAATCCCTTCACTAAATATTACCCTGCTCACACTCCAACAGATCGTCAGGTCCCAAGTATCATTCGCCTCCATTCACTCCTATCTAACACGCTCATGCACGCTTGCTGGAAATCCAAGCATAATAATAATAATATGCATTAATAATCAGTCTGAGGTGCATTAAATGTCGTATATTACGTTAATATAAACATTTTCATTAATCCATTTGTGTTATTTTTTTCAGAATTATATTATAAACATGTTACATAACATAAATATGAGAATACCATAAATATGAGATGTTACGTGTATGAATAAAAAACAGACGCGTTCGTCTGCTTGTTTGCATAACTGCATCTCTCTCCTCTCTCATTTGCTCGTTCTCTCTCTCTCTCTGTCTTTTATTCGTTTTACCTTGTTTACTCACCTTTCACCCTACATTAAGACTACAAATATTTTAAGGTAAGTAATGAGTGTATTGTGTGTGTATTTTACTTTTTATTGTTTTTAATTCCTAGTTCTATTTCTTTCTTAATATATGCTAGTGTAAACTTGTTATCTGGCATTTATATGCATTTATAAGTGGAAAAAATGGCGTTCTGCTTTTTGGCGATGTTCGCTTTCTGGCGGTAACCTAGAACCTAACCTGCTGTATAAGTGGGGCCCTACTGTACTTATATATTCACTAACGTGGAAAACAACATAAAACATTGATTGTGTCCACATTATGTTAATATGCTAGAATCCTCATTACCTATAATCATAAACCTGTAATTCTTTAAACAATTAAACTTGACAAAAGCCATATAGCATGTACTAATAGGATGTTCAATTCTCTTGTATTTATTGTAACTCCTAAATTTATATTTACAACCACTTAAGAGACTATATAAAACCATGCAATTTGTCTTAAGTTTTCCCAAAATGCTCTACATATTAAGGGGCTTTCTGCATGCACACCTAAATGTCATTCACCTCTGTACAAACATTGTATCATACTGAAATAAAGTGTCTTATCTTATCTAAAAGATGTATACAGTAGTAATATTGTTGTTTAGATGAATTTTTGCCTGTACATAGCACATGTTTTGTTGGCGAGGGGCTTGGACTTCCAGCAAGCGTGTGTGAGCGTGTTAGATAGGAGTGAATGGAGACGAATGGTTTTAGGGACCTGATGAGCTGTTGGAGTGTGAGCAGGGTAATATTTTGTGGAGGGATTCAGGGAAACTGGTTAGCCAGACTTGAGTCCTGGAAATGGGAACTATAGTGCCTGCACTTTAAACGAGGGTGTGGGCTATTGGCAGTTTGGAGCTGTTGTATCTGAGCGCCTTTGCAAAGGCAGTGATTATGTGATTATGCATGAGTGATGGTGAAAGTGTTGAATGATGATGAAAGTTTTTTCTTTCTTTTTTGGGTTTTTCTTTCTTTTTTGGGTCACCCTGCCTCATTGGGATATGGCTAATGTGTTAAAAAAAATTAGCACATGTATAAGATATTATTTAGAATGTTTGAGTGGAACAATTACATAGGGTTCAGTAAGTTGCTAAATTTTGTCTTTTTGGTTTCTTTTGTAAGCTATTCCTTAGTTTGTACTTCTTTTTTGTGGGGCCTGCATAAATGTAGGTGAATGTATAGAATCTCAGAGGTATTTATTTTGTTCAAGGTGCCCATGGGTTCTGTTGCAGCTTTGGAAAAAAAGAGTGTGCAAGAGTGAATGAGTCAGTGAGTGAGTGAATATGTCTGTCTGTCTGTCTTAAATCTGGGTTTGTCTTACAGTTCAGGGTGCTGAAGATTTGAAGTGCAAAGCTTGTGTGTTTAGTAGGCTAAGGGATGATGTGTTTTGTTGAAAGAGGTTTCCAAATGTTTTCAGCATTACTTTTTATTGCTAATTCTCTGTTTTGGATTTCTCATTGTTTACTAGAGGTAAGGGCAAGTCTGTACTTCTTTGTGTAAGTTGTTGTGTATTAGTTGTTTATTGTATTCAGTGAATGCTGTTTATTGCAGAGTTTTTATTTTTATTTTAAACAGGAAGCTGTTTAATTATGTGCTGATGTTTTATTATATTTTTGTCTTTCCTTCCCAGTTTATTCTTCTTACTGCTGTGATTCATGTGTTGATGTCTAATTATAAGAGTTAACTTTAGTTTCTTGGCTTTTAATAGGTACGGTAGTGATTTGTGGTCCTATCAGTATTTTTGTCACCTTTTAGTGGAGCTATTATATTAGTCTAGATTTAGTCTAGTGCAGAAGCAGATGTCTAAGTGATTTTGATTGGCTTAGTAACTGAAGGTTTTAGCAGGCAGGCATTATACTATTCAGGAAGTTTAAGAACTGGGGATTGTTGGATTTACAAAGATCATGATTAAACTTGTTGACAGTTATTAGATGATATAATGCATAGCTTAATGATTATTTGTTACAGTGTGTAGCTTCACATCCAGAGACACGGTCTCAGTTCCTGGCTGCTCACATTCCTCTCTACTTATATCCATTCTTGCAAACGGTCAGCAAGACACGCCCCTTTGAATATCTGCGCCTCACTTCTTTGGGTGTCATTGGTGCTTTAGTCAAGGTAAGAGTAACTAGGATGTTATTTATTTTGACTTGTCCATCTTCTCTGTCCCATTTATTCTTACAGTAGGTGAAACTATTACTTTAGCATAAGTATTATTTTTAACTGTAAAACAAGTAAAACTGGGAACTTTCTAGCTCCATAGATTCAAGAAAATTCCTTAACCAGTTACTCATATACAGTACAGTAGAGACCTAATTAATGTGTGGGCTGTTTCCCTGAAAACCTATGCTTTAGATGAAAAGGAATTATGTGGATTGAAAATTTGGAAAATTGGGAAAACTGGGTTAAGTTTATGACACCTCAAAAAACAAAAATCATGCAAGTATTTTAAATTTCTTAATTTGTCAAAAATAATTAAGTTTTTCATACCTCACACTTTAGGCGTTTATTCATAAATGTGTGGAAAGGGTTGACATGTTCCTGTACAAATGTGCCTAGCAATATCAGCTACCATTGTCTGCCGACATGGTAAAAACATCAGTAAAAATAAGCCACATATCCTTACCAAATCGTGTCAGTAGTTGATATTGCTTTTTGATATGCAAGTGTGAGGAGAGGGATGATTTGGCTTTGCACAATACCTGTATAAACAGGGGTCAAGTCTTAGCTGCTGGATTTGCCTCTCAACTTCCTGCTTGCCAGATTCAATTCCTCTTAGCCTTGTGGGCCTTATCATACCTGCTCTTAAGCTATGTATAGAGCCTGCCTCCACCATTTCGCCAAGTTTATTTCATTTTCAAACCACCCTGAGACTTAAGAAATACTTCCTAACATCCCTGTGGTTCATGCATGTCTTTAACCCCTAAACGATCCAAATGCATATATATGTTCTCTCCCCCCAGTGCCCCGAATATTTTGAAAAATAATTTTTTTTTTTCATTGAAATACAGAGAAAAAATTTCTAAGTGTAATAGGATTAAAATAAAAAATTAGGGTCAGTACTTCCTGAGATATGAGGCTGCAAAGTTGACACTTAACCCTTTCAGGGTTTCTGACGTACTAGTACGGCTTACGCACCAGGGTTTTTGACGTGCTAGTACGCCTAAATTCTAGCGCCCTCAAATCTAGCGAGAGAAAGCTGGTAGGCCTACATATGAAAGAATGGGTTTATATGGTCAGTGCGCGCAGTATAAAAAAAATCCTGCAGCACACAGTGCGTAACGAGAAAAAAAAAACTTTGACCATGTTTTTGGATTAAAACAGCGACTTTGCACTGTATTTTCGTATGGTATATATTGTTGTATTCTAGTTTTCCTGGTCTCATTTTATAGAATGGAATACATATTACAGAAATTGAGACGATTTTGATTGGTTTTACAATGAAAAGTACCTTGAAATTAAGCTCAAAGTAGCAGAAATCTTTGATTTTTGCCAAAGTTCAAAAGTAAACAAATCATGCTACGTGTCCAATACACGTCAACTGGTGAGTCTAATATTCATTCACAAATGCGCTGATATTATTTATACCATTTCTACACTAATGCAGTAGTCTGCATAACAGTAAATCTTTTATTTTTTTTGTGAGAATAAAACTTCAAAGTGGAAAGCAAAAGAATGTAAGAGGGGCGTGAGGACATGACTAATGAACAGAGGAAATGTTATTTTAGTGCCAGGAATGTCTTTCTTGTTTATTCTGGACCCTGTTCGGAAATTGGCATCTTTTGAAATGTGTGTGAAATTGGCAAAATTGCTAAATTCTGACCACTTTATTGGATAGTTGAAATCGGTAAATGGATGGTTTCTTGTACTCATTCGATAGAAAAAATGGAGTTCTAGCGAAATAGTTATGATTTTTGTCGACTAGTACACTGGAATTGGCCGAAAATAGGGCTCAAAGTGGGCAAAATCGTCGATGTGTAAACATCGTCGAGAGCACTAAGTTTGCAAGAGCATAATTCCATAAGTTTTCCATCAAATTTCATACTTTTGGTGTCATTATGATCAGGAAAAGATTCTCTATCTTTTCATAAGAAAAAATTATTTTTTTTTTTTTTTGAAAATTTGTCGACCCTGAGAACAAGTCTGTCGACCCTGAAAGGGTTAATGCTCACCTGACGGCAGCATTGAGTCCTGCTTGAGGAAGTGTTGCCAATATACCATTTTTTCTCATTTTTATATTTTATATAATTTTTATGTTCTGATAATTGCAATTTATTGTATTTCTTGGCATTTCATAACCAATCTTTGTTCTGACACTAATATTAGGTACTGAAATTGTACTCAGAATGTCACAAACACATTGACAGGTGGACATTTACACCTGCCTTGGCCATTTACTATTGTCTAGGAATATATACAAAATATTTATAGGTCCCAGCAATGTTTTGGATACACGGGAGTAGAGGAGGAGGAGGAGGAGGAGGAGGAAGAGGAGGAGGAGGAGGAAGAGGAGGAGGAGGACGAGGAGGAGGAGGAAGAGGAGGAGGAGGAAGAGGAGGAGGAGGAAGAGGAGGAGGAGGAAGAGGAGGAAGAGGAGGAGGAGGAGGAGGAATAGGAGGAGGAGGAAGAGGAGGAGGAGGAAGAGGAGGAGGAAATAGGAAGGAGGAAGGAGGGGGAGGAGGAGGAGGAGGAGGAGGAAAGAGGAGGAGGAGGAAGGAGGGAGGAGGAGGAGGAAGGAGGAAGGAGGAGGAGGAGGAGGGAGGAGGAAGGAGGAGGAGGAAGGAAGAAGCTCCCTTGAAGCAATGCGAGAAGCGTCCAGGAGGGCAGTGATGAGATATGGGATGACATTTGATGGGCGCCAGCGAGGGTGCAGAGATAAAATAGTATAGAGATAAGAGGAAATAAGCTGTGACATTTGATGGGCACCAGCCGGGGTGCAGTGATAAGGGATGACATTTGATGAGCTCGTCTCTCTGTCTCTGATTGTCTGTCTGTCTTGTCTCTCTGTCTGCTTGTCTCTTTCCGTCTCTGCTTGTCTGTCTGTCTCAGAGAGAGCCACTGTGAACCAACAGGTATTCATATGCATTATGTCTACAAGCACAGTATAGCACTTCGGATTTTTTAGGTTATCCTAGGTAATTTACACTATAATTGTGTGTACCTTACTTCCATTCTTTACTTCCTCTGTATATTTACATATTTCCTCTGGTATGGGTTCCATACTGGCATTGCATACTCCAAGTTGGGCCCAGAAAGACTTTCTTGAGATACCTGAAATCCATTCTCAGATTTGCCAAATGCGCTTTGGCTGCAGAGGTTATTCTGTGGCAAGCAATATTAACTGCCACCACCACCATCACCTGTAATTAGCATGTCGATTTTGGTAAAATAAGTCATATTTCCTTATCAAATTATGCCAACCATGTAGGAATTTACCACAAGTATACCAAAAAAGCATATACTAAAGATGAATACATTTGAGAAAATAATAGCTAAGAAATATGTATAGTGTAAGGGCTGTGACTCATTGAGCTGTTATCACTCCTTCACTACCTTATTATTAATCATCAACATATTCATCAGTTGTAGAAATATAGCCACAGTATGGACATGATTGAAAGATGCACAGAAATGTATAATTTCTGTGGCATTGTGGATCATTGTTTAAAACTTCAGTGCATACGACTATAATTTTCCCGTGCACTTTGGAAATATATTCCCTGCATTTATTGGGTTTCTACTGTATGTTCTTTACAACACTGTAGTATCAGAATGATTGCAGTAGTTTTGTTAGCTTGGGGAAAAATTTGTTTGGTAAAAATATTATATTTATCCCAAGAAAAAATAATTGTTTTACATGTTTGTGCTTGAAAGCATACAGTAATTAAAATTTGGATTTTTTTTATGACCTCTACAGACCGACGAACAAGAAGTTATAAATTTCTTACTAACAACTGAGATCATCCCACTCTGTTTACGTATTATGGAATCTGGGTCAGAGCTGAGCAAGACTGTGGCTACTTTCATCTTACAAAAGATCCTCCTAGATGAAACAGGACTAAACTATATTTGCCAGGTTAGTTTTATAAATGTAACTTATTTTATAAGATAAAATAGGACTGTTTACAGAAATTTCATGATATTAAGGTACTGGTTATAGAAGTTATAAAATATTAAGGTACTGGATACAGAAGTTGTAAGATATTACGGTACTGGTTACAGAAGTTATAAGATATTAAGGTACTGGTTATGGAAGTGATTAAAGGATAAGAAGGTATTGGTTACAGAGATATAAAAGTACTGGTTATAAAAGTGATCATAAGATATTAAGGTACTGATTATAGAAGTGAAAGTTTGTATCTGGTATGAGTGAATGGATAGGGAATTTGAAGTGAGGAGGTATGTGGCTGAAGCTGTTATTGAAGTGTAAATAAGCCACTGTGCTGGAATACACAGATAACCCTATGTGTGGGTTATCTGTGTATTCCAGCACAGTGGCTTATTTACACTTCAATAACAGCTTCAGCCACATACCTCCTCAGAGGTATGTGGCTGAGAGGAACTTATGGCAACGTTTCGGTCCAACTTGGACCATTTATAGTCTTTGTAAATGGTCCAGTCCAAGTCGAACCAAAACAGTTATAAGCTCCTCTCTCCTATATGCAGGTTATTTGTGTATTGTTCCAGTCATGGTATTGTACCTTTTTTTTTCTTCACTGTGCTGGGCTAGGTTAGGTTCTGGTCACCATATGACAGTCCAATGTACACAGCACTGGCTACAATGATAATTTTTTTGTTAATGGCAGAGGTAAGAAATACATATTTTGATCTCAGTGTGCAGGACTTTTCACAGGAAAAGACTGTCAGTTACAAAGTGTTGAAACTCATAAAAGGCGTGAGTTATCCGGCCTGACTCATTTTTACTGCAGGTCATTTTCATTTAGAGGCCATCATCCTTCCAGTTACTCATAATGCATATAATTTTTTTTTCCTTGAATATGGCAGTAGGTCTATTATAATGCCATCTGCACAGCAAGAATCTAGTATTGTTGTGTTTTCCTGGTTTGCACTGCAAGAATCTTGTATTACTGGCTTGCCTGCAGAAATCACTATCCTTCGCGATGTATGTCGTCTAAATTCCAGTCACTTTGTGGCTTGTCCTCAGTTCCCAGTCACTTTATCTATGCCCCTAATGTATAGTAAAATCTGGAAATAACAAATAGATCAGGTTTGTCAGTCTTTTTTATCAGTTTGTATGAGTGACTTTTTCAAAGGATCAGATTATGGTGATGAATGCAATTTAACATTCAAGTTTAGGTGTATTATCCCTATTTTTTTTTTTCAACAAACCAGCCATATCCCACCGAGGACAGGTATCAAAAAAAAAATGAAAGCTTTTCTTTTTAAATTTAGTAATGTATACAGGAGAAAAGGTTACAAGCCCCTTACTCCTGGCATTGTAATCGCATCTTATGACATGCATGGCTTATGAAGGAAGAATCTTTTTCTACTTCCCCATGGAGATGAGAGGAAATAAAGAACAAGAACTATTAAGAAAATAAAAGAAAACCCAGATGGGTGTGTAAATATATGTGTATGTGTATATGCATGTGTAGTGTAACCTAAGCATAAGTAGTAAGATATACCTGTTATCATGCATGTTTGAGACAAAAAAGACAACAGCAATCCTGTCATGTAGAATAGTATCCCTAAATGTATTTATGCATTTTACTGTTAAGTATTCTGACACATCAATTATTGCATTCCTAGTAGGTGCTATTCCTATTTCAAACATGCCTCAAATGCATTGCCAATTTGTTTTTAACTTCAACAGGCAGTCATGTACCTTGGCCTTGCTTTCAGAGAAGTATATTTACTGTAGCCTACTTTGCATACTGCATAAGCATTATTGGCAACATAAAGTGCTAACCATTGTTTTGATGGCTTTTCCTTCATTGTGAGCAAAAGCAGTGCTCATTTTAAGGTATAAAATTTCAGGGTAGGCATGTAAACAAATTGGCATAACTCGCTACTTTTTTTATACAGCTATTCAAAACTGAAATCTTTTTTCTAATTTGGTATTTAATAACATAGAAACATGGAATATACTCTAGAATGAATAAAATAAGTCATTATGTATATCACAACTAGTGTTGTGTTGTTGTTGTTGTTGGGTGTATAAGGGCCACTGAGAGAATAAACTGTACATAATGGTGGTGAAGGCTGCAGCTGAGGCGGTGGTGTTTTCTGTAGCCCTTTATAACCCTAACAATATTGGAGGAGTTAGTAGAATTGCTGAATCACTGAAGAAGGCACCCCCTACTACCATCACTACCACCTTCTACCACCATCACTACCACCCTCTACCACCCTCTGCCACCATCACTACCACCATCACTACCACCATCACTACCACCATCACTACCACCATCACTACCACCATCACTACCACCCTCTACCACCCTCTACCACCCTCTGCCACCATCACTACCACCCTCTACCACCATCACTACCACCCTCTACCACCATCACTACCACCATCACTACCACCATCACTACCACCATCACTACCACCCTCTACCATCATCACTACCACCATTACTACCACCCTCTACCACCATCATTACCATCCTCCACAACCATCACTACCACCCTCTACCACTATCACAACTGCTACCACCCTCTACCACCACCACTTCCGTATTTTTCTACAAGCTTTTTCTTGAATTACATCGTGTTTCTCACATTCTTTACCAAAGGGCTGGCACTAGAAACTTTCTTTGGAGCCATGGTGGCTTATTTAGCAGTTGCAAGCAGTAAAACAAATGGAATGTTATGAAATGTATCATATAAACGCGTGAGATCGTCCTCACTGATAAACAATGGCACACTGGCTGGGAATGGAGTGTGAGGCCACTCGAGGTGTGCGTACACGTCTGGTATGAACGGCTATTTGCGAGTCAAATGACGATAAGTCAATGTTTGACGAAAAAATGTCACGATTTTCAAAAATTACGACTTCCGATGCTTACAAAAAATGAGGGACCACTGTACTGGGTGCTCAAGTATCCTGTAATACTCTGTGGTCAGTGTTACTCTGTAGTACTTTGTGATGATGATAGGCATCATCATCTGCTCCAGACTCCATCTCAAAGCAGTGCTTCTAGATGTGTCTGGGTTCTCTTCTGTGAAAAAAATCTGCAACTTAACTAGTAACATGGAATTGCTTAAATTATTATTAGTGTTCATTGTTTTTGTACAGAGTCTAGTACCTCATTCTCTTATGCAGTGGAACCTCTACTTATGAGTGCATCCATGTGTGAATTTTTCCAGATACGAGCAGTCGCTCGGTCGATTTTTTGCTTCCATACGCAAACAAAATTTCCAGATGCAAGTGGGCCTCAAGGGAGGTTCCTTGACGCTCTTCCTCTTAATCTAGGGAATTGGATCTCAGTTGTTTGTTGGACTATCTTGTTGAAACTTGGGCAATGTATGATGGAAAGATGCTTCTTAACATGTGCCAAAATTGAAAGAAATTGGACCATAAATAACGGAGTTCACTTCTCAGCCATTAGCCGCCCTTAGCAGTATATTTTTGTATGGTTTTTATGGTTGTATTCTCGTTTTCTTGGTCTGAATTGATAGAATAGAAGATATATTACAGAAATAGATATAATTTTGATTGCTTTTGCAGTGAAAAGCACCTTGAAATTGAGCTCAAAATTGCAGAAATGTTCGATTCCTTGGTGATAAAGGGTATTGAAGGGTGGGTGCTTGGCACCCACCCTTCAATACCTCTCTGTATAATGTCAGTTTTTATTAATTGGAGCGTCTTTATCATACTTCTACGTTATTTATGTTATACCTAACATTCTGGAATAAATTATTATAGATAACCTTTATTGATAGTGATAGTATAATTATACAATAGTGTTGTGAACTCATACCTCCACACATCATGGTGAACTATGAGTTGCTGAGATTGCTCGTGCCTTGTCCCTATTTTTGTAAGGCTCTGCCCACAGGGCGGAGTTACCACTAGCAACCACCTCCTCCACTACCACCAGCAACCACCTCCTCCACTACCACCAGCAACCACCTCCTCCACTACCACCAGCAACCACCTCCTCCACTACCACCAGCAACCACCTCCTCCACTACTACTAGCAACCACCACCTCCACTACCATTAGCAACCACCTCCACCTCTACCGCTAGCAACCACCTCCTCCACTACCACCAGCAACCACCTCCTCCACTACCACCAGCAACCACTTCCTCCACTACCACCAGCAACCACCTCCTCCACTACCACTAGCAACCACCTCTACCTCTACCACTAGCAGCCACCTCCTCCACTACCACCAGCAACCACCACCTCCACTACCACCATCAACCACCTCCTCCACTACCACCATCAACCACCTCCTCCACTACCACCAGCAACCACCTCCGCTACTACCACCAGCAACCACCTCCACTACTACCACCAGCAACCACCTCCACTACCACCACCAGCAACCACCACCACTACTACCACTAGCAACCACCACTACTACCACCAGCAACCACCTCCACTACTACCACCAGCAACCACCACAACTATTACCACCAGCAACCACCTCCACTGGGTGGAGCTTTACGAAAATAGGGAGAAGGCGCGAACAGTCTCAGTAACTCATAGTTCACCATGGTGTGTGGAGGTATGAGCTCATGACACTATAAAATATTGTATAATTATACTATTACTATCAATAAAGGTTATCTAACTATCATATTTATTCCAGAATAATATTAGGTATAACATAAATAATGTAGAAGTATGATAAAGACGCTCAAATTAATAAAAACTGACATTATATAGAGATTGAAGGATGGGTGCTGGGCGCCCACCCTTCAATATGGTGACGTCATTTGTTTACTCTTGAACATCGCCAAAGAATCGAATACTTCTGCTACTTTGAGCTCATTTTCAAGGAACTTTTCGTAAATAATGCAGTAGTCTGCGTAACAGTAAATCTTCTATTTTTTTTGTGTGAATAAAAATTCCAAATGGTAATAAATAATACAGGTCTCCCTCAACATTTGCGAGGGTTAGGGGATCAAGAGCCTCGCGAATGTTGAAAAATCGTGAATGTTTGGTGCCCCAATATATTGTAGGGAAATATAATACAATACTGCTTCCTTAACTTGTTGAACCATGAACAATCATAAAATACATGAAAACATCGTAAATTGTACTAAATATATACATGTTTTGCTTTAATAACATGTATGTTATTAAATACCACTGCCTCCACCACTGCCTCTACCACTGCCTCTACCACTGCCTCTACCACTGCCTCTACCACTGCCTCTACCACTGCCTCTACCACTGCCTCTACCACTGCCTCTACCACTGCCTCTACCACTGCCTCTACCACTGCCTCCACCACTGCCTCTACCACTGCCTCCACCACTGCCTCTACCACTGCCTCTACCACTGCCTCTACCACTGCCTCTACCACTGCCTCTACCACTGCCTCTACCACTGCCTCCACCACTGCCTCTACCACTGCCTCTACCACTGCCTCCACCACTGCCTCCACCACTGCCTCTACCACTGCCTCTACCACTGCCTCTACCACTGCCTCTACCACTGCCTCTACCACTGCCTCCAGCAATGCCTCCAGCAATGCCTCCAGCAATGCCTCCACCACTTCCTCAACCACTGCGAGTCCATACTACCCTCCCTCCGACCCCTGCAACTGGCAGCCAGCCCTCCCACCACTCAGTGTGGTGAGTGTTTTGTTTGTTCATTATTTGCTATTAAACTACAGTATAAATAATGTAAACCCATTCATGATTGCATGTTGGAATGGCTATTCGGACAGGTGTTGGACGGTGACATCATGTGTTTACTCTTGAACACAGTAAAGAATCAAACATTTCTGCTACTGCTAATAATAACAATAATAATAATAAGCCGTAAGCCATGCGTGTTGTAAAAGTCAACTAAAATGCCGGGAACAATGGGCTAGTAACCCCTTTTCCTGTAAAGATTACTAAAAAGAATAAGAAGAAAAAAATTGTCAAAGTGGGAAGTCTGAATGTGCGTGGATGTTGTGCAAATGATAAGAAAGAGATGATTGTGGATGTTATGAATGAGAAGAAGCTGGATGTCCTGGCTTTAAGTGAAACAGAGCTGAAGGGGGTGGGAGAGTTTCAATGGAGAGGAATAAATGTGATTAGGTCAGGGGTTTCAAATAGAGTTAGAGCTAAAGAAGGAGTAGCAATAATGTTGAAGGATAAGCTATGGCAGGAAAAGAGGGACTATAAATGTATTAATTCAAGGATTATGTGGAGTAAAATAAAGATTGGATGTGAAAAGTGGGTTATAATAAGTGTGTGTGCACCTGGAGAAGAGAGAAGTGTAGAGGAGAGAGAGAGATTTTGGGAAATGTTGAGTGAATGCGTGGGGAGTTTTGAATCAAGTGTGAGAGTAATGGTGGTTGGGGATTTCAATGCTAAAGTGGGTAAAAATGTTATGGAGGGAGTAGTAGGTAAATTTGGGGTGCCAGGGGTAAATGTAAATGCAAAGATGAGTAGTGGGGGGGTTGAAGAGGGTTGGAATAGTTTTAAAAATACAGTATTAGAATGTGGGGCAGAAGTTTGTGGTTATAGGAGGGTGGGGGCAGGAGGAAAGAGGAGTGATTGGTGGAATGATGAAGTAAAGGGTGTGATAAAAGAGAAAAAGTTAGCTTATGAGAGGTTTTTACAAAGCAGAAGTGTTATAAGAAGAGCAGAGTATATGGAGAGTAAAAGAAAGGTAAAGAGAGTGGTGAGAGAGTGCAAAAGGAGAGCAGATGATAAGAGTGGGAGAGGCACTGTCAAGAAATTTTAATGAAAATAAGAAAAATTTTTGGAGTGAGTTAAACAAGTTAAGAAAGCCTAGGGAAAGTATGGATTTGTCAGTTAAAAACAGAGTAGGGGAGTTAGTAGATGGGGAGATGGAGGTATTAAGTAGATGGCGAGAATATTTTGAGGAACTTTTAAATGTTAAGGAAGAAACAGAGGCAATAATTTCATGCACTGGTCAGGGAGATATACCAACTTTTAGGAGTGAAGAAGAGCAGAATGTAAGTGTGGGGGAGGTACGTGAGGCATTACGTAGAATGAAAGGGGGTAAAGCAGCTGGAACTGATGGGATCATGACAGAAATGTTAAAAGCAGGGGGGGATATAGTGTTGGAGTGGTTGGTACTTTTGTTTAATAAATGTATGAAAGAGGGGAAAGTACCTAGGGATTGGGAGAGAGCATGTATAATCCCTTTATATCAAGGGAAAGGAGACAAAAGAGATTGTAAAAATTATAGAGGAATAAGTTTACTGAATATACCAGGAAAAGTGTATGGTAGGGTTATAATTGAAAGAATTAGAGGTAAGACAGAATGTAGGATTGCGGATGAGCAAGGAGGTTTCAGAGTGGGTAGGGGATGTGTAGATCAAGTGTTTACATTGAAGCATATATGTGAACAGTATTTAGATAAAGGTAGGGAAGTTTTTATTGCATTTATGGATTTAGAAAAGGCATATGATAGAGTGGGTAGAGGAGCAATGTGGCAGATGTTGCAAGTATATGGAATAGGTGGTAAGTTATTAAATGCTGTAAAGAGTTTTTATGACGATAGTGAGGCTCAGGTTAGGGTGTGTAGAAGAGAGGGAGACTACTTCCCGGTAAAAGTAGGTCTTAGACAGGGATGTGTAATGTCACCATGGTTGTTTAATATATTTATAGATGGGGTTATAAAGGAAGTAAATGCTAGGGTGTTCGGGAGAGGGGTGGGATTAAATTTTGGGGAATCAAATTCAAAATGAGAATTGACACAGTTACTTTTTGCTTATGATACTGTGCTTATGGGAGATTCTAAAGAAAAATTGCAAAGGTTAGTGGATGAGTTTGGGAATGTGTGTAAAGGTAGAAAGTTGAAAGTGAACATAGAAAAGAGTAAGGTGATGAGGGTATCAAATGATTTAGATAAAGAAAAAACGGATATCAAATTGGGGAGGAGTAGTATGGAAGAAGTGAATGTTTTCAGATACTTGGGAGTTGACGTGTCGGCGGATGGATTTATGAAGGATGAGGTTAATCATAGAATTGATGAGGGAAAAAAGGTGAGTGGTGTGTTGAGGTATATGTGGAGTCAAAAAACGTTATCTATGGAGGCAAAGAAGGGAATGTATTAAAGTATAGTAGTACCAATACTCTTATATGGGTGTGAAGCTTGGGTGGTAAATGCAGCAGCGAGGAGACGGTTGGAGGCAGTGGAGATGTCCTGTTTAAGGGCAATGTGTGGTGTAAATATTATGCAGAAAATTCGGAGTGTGGAAATTAGGAAAAGGTGTGGAGTTAATAAAAGTATTAGTCAGAGGACAGAAGAGGGGTTGTTGAGGTGGTTTGGTCATTTAGAGAGAATGGATCAAAGTAGAATGACATGGAAAGCATATAAATCTATAGGGGAAGGAAGGCGGGGTAGGGGTCGTCCTCGAAAGGGTTGGAGAGAGGGGGTAAAGGAGGTTTTGTGGGCAAGGGGCTTGGACTTCCAGCAAGCGTGCATGAGCGTGTTAGATAGGAGTGAATGGAGACGAATGGTACTTGGGACCTGACGATCTGTTGGAGTGTGAGCAGGGTAATATTTAGTGAAGGGATTCAGGGAAACCGGTTATTTTCATATAGTCAGCCTTGAGTCCTGGAAATGGGAAGTACTGTACAATGCCTGTACTTTAAAGGAGGGGTTTGGGATATTGGCAGTTTGGAGGGATATGTTGTGTATCTTTATATGTGTTTGCTTCTAAACTGTTGTATTCTGAGCACCTCTGCAAAAACAGTGATAATGTGTGAATGTGGTGAAAGTGTTGAATGATGATGAAAGTATTTTCTTTTTGGGGATTTTCCTTCTTTTTTGGGTCACCCTGCCTCGGTGGGAGACGGCCGACTTGTGGAAAAAAAAAAAAAAAATAATAATAATAATAATAATAATAATAAATACGATATAATTGAAGAAGGAAATTGACAAAAATACAAGGGAGTGGTTGACACATCGTCAGCATGGCTTTGTTTATGCTGAAGTGAGCATTAGTCTCCTTGCTCTTCCAAACATTTCACAATAATTCATTGTGCTTGGTGCTTGTAGATTGAGTGCGACTGAAGTGGTAGAGGCAGTGGTAGAGGCAGTGGTAGAGGCAGTGGTAGAGGCAGTGGTAGAGGCAGTGGTAGAGGCAGTGGTAGAGGCAGTGGTAGAGGCAGTGGTAGAGGCAGTGGTAGAGGCAGTGGTAGAGGCAGTGGTAGAGACAGTGGTAGAGGCAGTGGTAGAGGCAGTGGTAGAGGCAGTGGTAGAGGCAGTGGTTGAGGCAGTGGTTGAGGCAGTGGTTGAGGCAGTGGTTGAGGCAGTGGTTGAGGCAGTAGTTGAGGCAGTAGTTGAGGCAGTGGTTGAGGCAGTGGTTGAGGCAGTGGTTGAGGCAGCAGTTGAGGCAGTGATTGAGGCAGTGGTTGAGGCAGTGGGTGAGGCAGCGATTGAGGCAGTGGTTGAGGCAGTGGGTGAGGCAGCGATTGAGGCAGTGGTAGAGGCAGTGGTTGAGGCAGCGGTTGAGGCAGCGGTTGAGGCAGCGGTTGAGGCAGCGGTTGAGGCAGCGGTTGAGGCAGCGATTGAGGCAGTGGGTGAGGCAGCGGTTGAGGCAGCGGTTGAGGCAGCGGTTGAGGCAGCGGTTGAGGCAGCGGTTGAGGCAGCGGTTGAGGCAGCGGTTGAGGCAGCGGTTGAAGCAGCGATTGAGGCAGTGGGTGAGGCAGCACCAAACACAATGAATTATTGTGAAATGTTTGGAAGAGCACGGAGACTAATGCTCACTCCAGCATAAACAAAGCCACACTGATGATGTCAACCACTCCCTCGTATTTTTATACAATTTCCTTCTTCAATTATATCATATTAATTATTATTATTATTACTATTGTTATTATTAGCAGTTGCAGAAATGTTTGATTCTTTGCTGTGTTCAAGAGTAAACACATGATGTCACCGTCTAATATCTGTCCGAATAGCCATTCCAATATGCAGTCATGAATGGGTTTACATTATTTATACTGTAGTTTAATAACAAATAATAAATAAACAAAACACTCATCACACTGAGTGGTAGGAGGGCTGGCTGCCAGTTGCAGGGGTCGGAGGGAGGGTAGTAGGGACTTGCAGGTGGTGGGAAACTTAAATGTGATTTGGCTGCTGGGAATTTGGTGGCTGTGAATTTGGCGGTTGGGAATTCGCGAATGTGTGAAGCCCACGAAAGTTGAAAACGCAAATGTTGAGGGAGACCTGTACTACTAATAATACGTACAATAACAATACAGTGGACCTCCGACATTCGATACTAATCCGTTCCTGAGAGCTCATTGAATGTCGAAAATATCGAAAGTCGAATTAATTTTCCCCATAAGAAATAATGGAAATCAAATTAATCCATGCAAGACACCCAAAAGTATGAAAAAAAAAGTTTTACCACATGAAATATTAAGTTTAATGTAGTAGAATAATTACAATAATAACAATAACAATAGAATAATAACAATAGAATAATTGACACTTACCTTTAATGAAGATCTGGTGATGATTGATGGGATGGGAGGAGGTGAGAGTGTCGAAGTTGTTACTGTTTAGAAGGGGAATCCCCTTCCATTAGGACTTGAGGTAGCAAGTCCTTTTCCGGGGTTACTACCCTTCTTCTTTTAATGCCACTAGGACCAGCTTGAGAGTCACTGGACCTCTGTCGCCGTTCCTTTAAGATTTGTCTAAAATGGACCATAACATTGTCATTGTAATAGTCACCAGCACGGCTTGCAATAGCTGTGTTAGGGTGATTTTCATCCATAAAGGTTTGCAGTTCAACCCACTTTGCATACATTTCCTTAATTTTTGAAGTAGGCACAATGGAGTCCACAACTGGCATAGGCTTCTCAGGGTTAGCCCCAAACCCTTCAAAATCTTTCTTAATTTCCATACTAATTCTCACACTTTTTACCACAGGGTTGGCACTAGAAGCTTTCTTGGGGCCCATGGTACTTATTTTGCAGAAACAAGCACCAAAAACAGTGATAATATGGATGATATGGAATGTACCGAATGTATCCTTAGATGCGCGCACACTGGCTGGCTTGTAAACACTGGCACTAACGGGGCAGTTCAGGCCACACGTGGACATGTCTTGTACGAATCGTATCGAATGTCGGGTTTTCCATTGAATGTCAAGGCGAAATTTTTGCGTTAAAATGCACCGAATATCGGATTTATCGAATGTCGATGTCATCGAATGTCGGGGGTCCACTGTAATAGTATAATATAATAATAATAATACATATAATAATAATAATACAGTGGACCCCCGCATAACGTTGGCATCGCATAGTGTTAAATCCGCATAGCGATACATTTTATCGCTAAAATTTTGCCTCGCATAATGCTGAAAAATTCGTTCAACGCGATTCGTCCGAGACACGTCCATGCGGCCTGTGCCAGCCTCACTTGTTCTGCCAGTGGCATTGCTTACAAGCCAGCCTCCATGGTAACATTCAAGCATACAATCGGAACATTTCGTATTATTACAGCCTTTTTATAGTGATTTCACCTGAAAAATAAGTGACCATGGGCCCCAAGAAAGCTTCTAGTGCCAACCCTACAGGAATAAGGGTGAGAATTACTATGGAGATGAAGAAAGAGATCATTGCTAAGTATGAAAGTGGAGTGCGTGTCTCCGAGCTGGCCAGGTTGTATAGTAAACCCCAATCAACCATCGCTTCTATTGTGTCCAAGAGAACGGCAATCAAGGAAGCTGTTCTTGCCAAAGGTTTAACTGTGCTTTTGAAACAGAGATCGCAAGTGATAGAAGATGTTGAGAGACTGTTATTGGTGTGGATAAACGAAAAACAGATAGCAGGCGATAGCATCTCTCAAGCGATCATTAGTGAAAAGGCTAGGAAGTTGCACGAGGATTTAATTAGAAAAATGCCTGCAGCTAGTGGTGATGCGAGTGAATTTAAGGCCAGTAAAGGTTGGTTTGAGAGATTTAAGAGGTGTAGTGGCATACATAGTGTGATAAGGCATGGTGAGGCTGCCAGTTCGGACCAAAAAGCAGCTGAAAAATATGTGCATGAATTCAAGGAGTACATAGACAGTGAAGGGCTGAAACCTGAACAAGTGTTTAATTGTGACGAAACAGGCCTGTTTTGGAAGAAAATGCCAAGCAGGACCTACATAACTCAGGAGGAAAAGGCACTCCCAGGACATAAGCCTATGAAAGACAGGCTTACTCTTCTCATGTGTGCCAATGCTAGTGGTGATTGCAAAGTGAAGCCTTTATTAATGTATCACTCTGAAACTCCCAGAGCGTTCAGGCAAAAGAATATCCTCAAGGCTAATTTGTGTGTGCTGTGGAGGGCAAACAATAAGGCATGGGTCACTAGGGACTTTTTCTATGACTGGTTACACCAAGCATTTGCCCCCACTGTGAAAAATTACCTAACTGAAAAGAAATTAGACCTTAAGTGCCTCCTGGTGTTAGACAATGCCCCTGGTCATCCTACAGACTTGGCAGAGCGACTTTGTGGGGACCTGAGCTTCATTAAGGTGAAGTTTTTGCCTCCTAATACCACTCCTCTCCTGCAGCCCATGGACCAGCAGGTTATTGCGAACTTCAAAAAACTGTACACAAAAGCTCTGTTTGAAAGGTGCTTTGTAGTGACCTCAGAAACTCAATTGACTCTAAGAGAGTTTTGGAGAGAGCACTTTAATATCCTCAATTGTGTAAACCTCATAGGTAAGGCTTGGGAGGGAGTGACTAAGAGGACCTTGAACTCTGCTTGGAAGAAACTGTGGCCAGAATGTGCAGACCAAAGGGATTCTGAAGGATTTGAGGCTAACCCTGAGAATCCTATGCCAGTTAAGGAATCAATTGTGGCATTGGGGAAGTCCTTGGGGTTGGAGGTTAGTGGGGAGGATGTGGAAGAGTTGGTGGAGGAGGACAATGAAGAACTAACCACTGATGAGCTGCTAGATCAACTTCAACAGCAAGAGGCCACACCTGAGGAAATTGCTTCGGAGGAGGGGAGAGAGAAATTGAAGAAGTTGCCTACTTCCAAGATTAAGGAAATCTGTGCAAAGTGGCTTGAAGTGCAAACCTTCATGGATGAAAATCACCCTTAGACAGCTATTGCAAGCCGTGCTGGTGACTATTACACTGACACTGTTGTGAAACACTTTAGGAAAGTCATAAAGGAACGAGAGGTACACGCCACTATGGACAGATATGTTGTGCGACAGAAGTCCAGTGACTCTGAAGCTGGTCCTAGTGGCATTAAAAGAAGAAGGGAAGCAACCCCGGAAAAGGACTTGACACCTCAAGTCCTAATGGAAGAGGATTCCCCTTCTAAACACTAAAACCATCCAGTCTCCCCTCCTCCCATCCCATCAATCATCACCACATCTTCAATAAAGGTAAGTGTCATGTAACTGTGCATGTTTTCTTAAGTTTGTGTGTATTAAAATTAATATTTCATGTGGTAAAAAATTTTTTTTTCATACTTTTGGGTGTCTTGCACGGATTAATTTGATTTCCATTATTTCTTATGGGGAAAATTAATTCGCATAACGATAATTTCGCATAACATTGAGCTCTCAGGAATGGATTAATAGCGTTATGCCGGGGTCCACTGTACATATAATAATAATACATGTACATATAAGACAAAGAACGTTATCTGTGGAGGCAAAGAAGGGAATGTATGAAAGTACAGTGGTACCAACACTCTTATATGGGTGTGAAGCTTGGGTTGTAAATGCTGCAGTGAGGCAGCGGTTGGAAGCAGTAGAGATGTCCTGTCTAAGGGCAATGTTTGGTGTAAATATTATGCAGAAAATTCGGAGTGTGGAAATTAGGAGAAGGTGTGGAGTTAATAAAAGTATTAGTCAGAGGACTGAAGAGGGGTTGTTGAGGTGGTTTGGTCATTAAGAGAATGGATCAAAGTAGAATGACATAGGGTGCATATAAATCTGTAGGGGAAGGCAGGCGGGGTAGGGGTCGTCCTCGAAAGGGTTGGAGGGAGGGGGTAAAGGAGGTTTTGTGGGTGAGGGGCTTGGACTTCCAGCAAGTGTGCATGAGCGTGTTAGATAGGAGTGAATGGAGACGAATGGTATTTGGGACCTGACGAGCTGTTGGAGTGTGAGCTGGGTAATATTTAGTGAAGGGTTTCAGGGAAACCGGTTATTTTATATAGCCGGACTTGAGTCCTGGAAATGGGAAATACAATACCTGCACTTTAAAGGAGGGGTTTGGGATATTGGCAGTTTGGAGAGATATGTTGTGTATCTTTATACGTATATACTTCTAAACTGTTGTATTCTGAGCACCTCTGCAAAAACAGTTATTATGTGTGAGTGAGGTGCAAGTGTTGAATGACGATGAAAGTATTTTCTTTTTGCGGATTTTCTTTCTTTTTGGGTCACCCTGCCTCGGTGGGAGACGGCTGACTTGTTAAAAAAAAAAAGTATAATAATAATGTATACTATAATTTTTTTTTATTCAACAAACTGACTGTATCCCACCAAGGCAGGGTGGCCCAAAAAGAAAAATGAAAGTTTCTCTTTTTAAATTTAGTAATTTATACAAGAGAAAGGGTTACTAGCCCCTTGCCCCTGGCATTTTAGTCGCCCCTTACAACATGCATGGCTTACGGAGGAAGAATTCTGTTCCACTTTCCCATGGAGATAAGAGGAAATAAACAAGAACAAGAACTAGAAAGAAAACAGCAGAAAACCCAGAGGGGCATGTATATATGTATATATGCTTGTACATGTATTTGTAGTGTGACCTAAGTGTAAGTAGTAGTAGCAAGACGTACCTGAAATCTTGTATGTTTATGAGACAGATAAAAGGACACTAGCAATCCTACCATCATGTAAAACAATTACAGGCTTTCATTTTACACTCACTTGGAAGGACGGTAGTACCTCCCTGGGTGGTTACTGTATGCCATCCTACTACCTAGGGTATACTATAATGATTATAATAATGGTGCAGGTGTATGGTGTAGGAGGTAGGTTACTGAAAGCAGTGAAGAGCTTTTACGAGGATAGTGAGGCTCAAGTTAGAGTATGTAGGAAAGAGGGAAATTATTTCCCAGTAAAAGTAGGCCTTAGACAGGGGTGTGTGATGTCACCGTGGTTGTTTAATATATTTATAGATGGGGTTGTAAGAGAAGTAAATGCGAGGGTCTTGGCAAGAGGCGTGGAGTTAAAAGATAAAGAATCACACATAAAGTGGGAGTTGTCACAGTTGCTCTTTGCTGATGACACCGTGCTCTTGGGAGATTCTGAAGAGAAGTTGCAGAGATTGGTGGATGAATTTGGTAGGGTGTGCAAAAGAAGAAAATTGAAAGTGAATACAGGAAAGAGTAAGGTTGTGAGGATAACAAAAAGATAAGGTGATGAAAGATTGGATATCAGATTGGAGGGAGAGAGTATGGAGGAGGTGAATGTATTCAGATATTTGGGAGTGGACGTGTCAGCGGATGGGTCTATGAAAGATGAGGTGAATCATAGAATTGATGAGGGTAAAAGGGTGAGTGGTGCACTTAGGAGTCTGTGGAGACAAAGAACTTTGTCCTTGGAGGCAAAGAGGGGAATGTATGAGAGTATTAGAGAGTAGTTTTACCAATGCTCTTATATGGGTGTGAAGCATGGGTGATGAATGTTGCAGTGAGGAGAAGGCTGGAGGCAGTGGAGATGTCATGTCTGAGGGCAATGTGTGGTGTGAATATAATGCAGAGAATTCGTAGTTTGGAAGTTAGGAGGAGGTGTGGGATTACCAAAACTGTTGTCCAGACGGCTGAGGAAGGGTTGTTGAGGTGGTTCGGACATGTAGAGAGAATGGAGCGAAACAGAGTGACTTCAAGAGTGTATCAGTCTGTAGTGGAAGGAAGGCGGGGTAGGGGTCGGCCTAGGAAAGGTTGGAGGGAGGGGATAAAGGAGGTTTTGTGTGCGAGGGGCTTGGACTTCCAGCAGACATAAGTGAGCTTGTTTGATAGGAGTGAATGGAGACAAATGGTTTTTAATACTTGACGTGCTGTTGGAGTGTGAGCAAAGTAACATTTATGAAGGGGTTCAGGGAAACTGGCAGGACGGACTTGAGTCCTGGAGATGGGAAGTACAGTGCCTGCACTCTGAAGGAGGGGTGTTAATGTTGCAGTTTAAAAACTGTAGTGTAAAGCACCCTTCTGGCAAGACAGTGATGGAGTGAATGATGGTGAAAGTTTTTCTTTTTCGGGCCACCCTGCCTTGGTGGGAATCGGCCAGTGTGATAATAAAAATAAAAAAAAAATAATAGACGGCTTCAAAAGGCTGTTACTAGTGAATACCAAAACAATGCAGGAGTGGTTATGGCTGCCTCCACTTGTCACATAATGACATATTTTATTCATTTTAAGGTATATATCAGGTTTCTATGTTATTTATATTGTTTAATATCTCATGTTAGATGAATTGTGATAGATAAATAAGCCATAGAGTTGATATTAGGGAAATTATTGAACTACAGAAATCTACTGGAATGGATTAATTCCATTTCAGTTAATATAAGTGAGGAAAATTGACTCTGCAAACGAGCAAATCCAGATGCAAGCAAGGTCACGGAACGGATTAAACTCGCAAGTAGAGATTCCACTGTATCTGCCTCTGTCCTAGGTGGGAATTGAGATTCTCCAGCATTTCCTCTGCAGTTGGTTCTCTGTCATTTTGTGTAGGAGACTTGTATATGTGTTGTTCAATTTAGTCAACAAATGTTGATTCTGAAATTATAATTTTCTGAGAAAGATTTTTAATTTTTCTATCCCTTTTATTTTTTCTCAGTTTTTGATACAGTACTTATGTATGATATGAAAATACTCTATAATATATTCTACCAAACAAGTAGCCCCTTCACCTCTCCATACACCCCCCCCCCCAAAAAAAAAAAATGATGTTTGGTTAAGGGTCTCTACCCAATATACATTGCCTTTGATAAAACCTTTGAGTTCCGAGAGTTTTTCTGCTCCTGAAGCCTGACCATGGGCCAGGCTTCAGGAGCAGAAGCACCCATTGTATCAGGATTAAAAATTGGAATTGAAAAATATATTGTGCATGATTCAGCATGAGCAATCAGTAGACCTTGTGAATCGCTTGGTTCACAAGGTCTAATGAGCTTCACACAAGCTTTACTTTTCAATCCTTATGTTCTATAGGTAGTAGGTTGGTAGACAGCAACCGCCCAGGGAGGTACTTCTGTCCTGCCAAGTGAGTGTGAAAGAGAAACCAACTAACTGACATTAGTACAGATCCCATAGATTTATAAAAAGAAATGGATAACTTGCCCACTCGCTCAGCACCTGGACCAGATTCATGGAATGCCCTATTTATAAAGAAGTGCAAAGTACCACTAGCACGAGCCCTCAGTATTCTTTGGAGAAAGAGCTTAGATTTAGGTGAAATACCGGAGGCCTTAAAGAGTGCAGACATAGCTCCTTTACATAAGGGAGGTAGTAGAGCACTAGCTAAAAGTTACAGACCAGTAACCCTCACGTAAAAATCACAGACCAGTAACCCTCGCATAAAAATCTTCGAAAGAGTGATGAGACGGCAGATTACAAATTTCATGAACCAGCATAACCTGAACCATCATGGTTTTAGAGCAGGACAGTCATGCCTGTCACAGCTGCTGAACCATTATGGCAGATTTATGGAGGCATTGGAAAATGACCAAAATGCAGATATGATTTACACAGATTTTGGAAAGGCATTTGACAAATGCGATCATGAAGTGATAACACACAAAATAAGGGCCCTGGGCATTATGGGGAAGGTAGGCAGATGGATTTTCAGGTTCCTAACACTCAGAACACAAAAAGTAGTAGTAAACAGAGCAAGATCCAGCATCAATGAGGTAAAAAGCTCAGTGCCCCAAGGCACTGTGCTGGCACCTCTGCTGTTTATCATCCTCATAGCAGACATAGACAAAAACACCTGTCACACTTTTGTATCATTATTTGCAGATGACACTAGAATAAGCATGAAAGTCACCATGGTAGAGGATACTGAAAAATTACAGGAAGACATAAGCAGAGTTTTCCAGTGGGCAGTGGAGAACAACATGATGTTCAATGGTGATAAGTTCCACCTGCTTAGGCATGGAAAGAATGAAGAACTCAAAAGGAACACTATATACAAAACTCTAAGAGGGTCATTAAATAGAACGAAAGGAATATGTAAAAGACCTGGGTATAATTATGTCAGCTGACCTTTCTTTTAACTCTTTCACTGTCAGTGACATAGTACGTACTACGGCTTGCAAGCCAATGTTGGTGCCGTAGTATTACGCCAAAATTCTAGCGGCTTCAAATCTAGCAGGAGAAAGCTGGTAGACCTATGTGTAAGAGACTGGGTCTGCATGGTCAGTGTGTGCAGTATAAAAAAATCCAGCAGCACGCAAGTGTATAATGAGAAAAAACTGCTGACTTTGAGGTGTATTTTCGTATGGTAGTAATGGTTGTATTCTCGTTTTCTTGGTCTCATTTGATAGAATGGAAGATATATCACAGAAATAGAGATGATTTTCATTAGTAACATGATGAAAAGCACTTTGAAATTGAGCTCAAATTAGCGGAAATGTTTGATTTTTACAGATGTTCAAGAGTAAGCAAATGATGTCACTGTCCAATATGTGTCCAACTGGCCAGTGGAACCTCTGCCTTGCGAGTTTAATCCATTCCATGACCTTGCTCGCAACTGGATTTGCTCGTTTGCAGAGTAAATTTTCCTCATTTAAATTAATTGAAATATAATTAATCCGTTCCAGTGGAATTCTGTACTTCAATAATTTCGCTAATATCAACTCTACGGCTTATTTATCTATCTCAATTCATCTAATATGATATAATAAACAATCTAAATAACATAGAAACCTGATATATACTCTAAAATAAAAAAATGTCTTCCATGTAGTGGTATGGGCAGTGTCGGCAGTGGACGAGAGTTTGTCTGGAGACCGTGCAGAATACTTCGCGAATAATTTCGCTAATATCATCTATATGGCTTATTTATCTATCACAGTTCATCTAACATGACGTAACAAACAATATAAATAACATAGAAACATGATATATACTCTAGAATGAATAAAATATGTCATTATGTAATAGGTGGAGGCAGCCACAACCGCTCCCTCTTTGTTGTGGTAAACACTGCCATGTAGTGACGGCCTTTTGAAGCCATCTATTATTAAAATTATTATATGTAGTACATAAATTATTATTTTTTTTTGTTCACCGGTATTCTATTATTATTATTGTATTGTATTATTATACTATTATTATTATACATATTTTTTTTTTTTTATCACACTGGCCGATTCCCACCAAGGCAGGGTGGCCTGAAAAAGAAAAACTTTCACCATCATTCGCTCCATCACTGTCTTGCCAGAAGGGTGCTTTACACTACAGTTTTTAAACTGCAACATTAACACCCCTCCTTCAGAGTGCAGGCACTGTACTTCTCATCTCCAGGACTCAAGT
The DNA here is from genome assembly GCF_038502225.1 of Cherax quadricarinatus. Taxonomy (NCBI): domain Eukaryota; kingdom Metazoa; phylum Arthropoda; class Malacostraca; order Decapoda; family Parastacidae; genus Cherax; species Cherax quadricarinatus. Next base: position 31,270,970 of record NC_091292.1, on the reverse strand, counting down.
CCGGCCTGCCGGTTTCCCTGAACCCCTTCATAAATGTTACTTCGCTCACACTCCAACAGCACGTCAAGTATTAAAAACCATTTGTCTCCATTCACTCCTATCAAACATGCTCACGCATGCCTGCTGGAAGTCCAAGCCCCTCGCACACAAAACCTCCTTTACCCCCTCTCTCCAACCTTTCCTAGGCCGACCCCTACCCCACCTTCCTTACACTACAGACTGATACACTCTTGAAGTCATTCTGTTTTGCTCCATTCTCTCTACATGTCTGAACCACCTCAACAACCCTTCCTCAGCCCTCTGGACAACAGTTTTGGTAATCCCGCACCTCCTCCTAACTTCCAAACTACGAATTCTCTGCATTATATTCACACCACACATTGCCCTCAGACATGACATCTCCACTGCCTCCAGCCTTCTCCTCGCTGCAACATTCATCACCCATGCTTCACACCCATATAAGAGCGTTGGTAAAACTATACTCTCATACATTCCCCTCTTTGCCTCCAAGGACAAAGTTCTTTGTCTCCACAGACTCCTAAGTGCACCACTCACCCTTTTCCCCTCATCAATTCTATGATTTACCTCATCTTTCATAGACCCATCCGCTGACACCTCCACTCCCAAATATCTGAATACATTCACCTCCTCCATACTCTCTCCCTCCAATCTGATATCCAATCTTTCATCACCTAATCTTTTTGTTATCCTCATAACCTTACTCTTTCCTGTATTCACATTTAATTTTCTTCTTTTGCATACCCTACCAAATTCATCCACCAATCTCTGCAACTTCTCTTCAGAATCTCCCAAGAGCACAGTGTCATCAGCAAAGAGCAACTGTGACAACCCCCACTTATGTGTGATTCTTTATCTTTTAACTCCACGCCTCTTGCCAAGACCCTCGCATTTACTTCTCTTACAACCCCATCTATAAATATATTGAACAACCACGGTGACATTACACAGCCTTGTCTAAGGCCTACTTTTACTGGGAAATAATTTCCCTCTTTCCTACATACTCTAACTTGAGCCTCACTATCCTCGTAAAAACTCTTCACTGCTTTCAGTAACCTACCTCCTACACCATACACCTGCAACATCTGCCACATAGCCCCCCTATCCACCCTGTCATATGCCTTTTCCAAATCCATAAATGTCACAAAGACCTCTTTAGCCTTATCTAAATACTGTTCACTTATGTGTTTCACTGTAAACACCTGGTCCACACACCCCCTACCTTTCCTAAAGCCTCCTTGTTCATCTGCTATCCTATTCTCCGTCTTACTCTTAATTCTTTCAATATATATACTCATAAATTCTAGCGGCTTCAAATCAAGCAGCAGAAAGCTGGTAGGCCCACATGTGAGAGAATGGGTCTGTGTGATCAGTGTGCACCATATAAAAAAAATCCTGCAGCACGCAGTGCATGATGAGAAAAAAAAAAAACTCCGACCATTTTTTTAATTAAAATGCCGACTTTGTGGTCTATTTTCATATAGTATTTATGGTTCTATTCTTGTTTTCTTGGTCTCATTTGATAGAATGGAAAACATATTATAGAAATAGAGGTGATTTTCATTGGTTTTACTATGAAAAGAAATGGAGCTCAAAGTAGGGGAAATGTTTTATTTTTGCCGATGTTCAAAAGTAAACAAATGATGTCATTTTCCAATAAATGTCCAAGTAACCATTCTAATATGCAGTCATGAATGGGTTAACATTATTCATACAATTATTACAATATTGCAGTAGTCTGCATAACAGTAAATCTTCTATTTTTTGTTTGAATAAAAATTCAAAATAGAAAGCAAGAGTAATATCACAGGGGCCTGGAGACGTGACTGGTGAACAAAGAAAATGTTATGTTTAGAGCCAAGAATGTCTGCATTGTTCATTCTGGACCCTATTTTGAAATTGTGATATTTTTTAATTTTTGTGAAATTGGCTAAATTGCAAATTTTTGACCATGCTATTGGGTAGTTGAAATCGGTAAATGGGCAGTTTCTTGTACTCAGTCGATAGAAAAAATGGAGTTCTAAAGAAATAGCTATGAGTTTGGTCAACTGGAACAATGGAATTAGTCGAAAATAGGGCTCAAAGTGGGCGAATCGCTGATTCGTAAATATTGCTGAGGTTGCTAACTTCGTGAGAGCATAATTCCATCAGTTTTCCATCAAATTTTGTTCTTTTGGTATCATTACAATCGGGAAAAGATTCTCTATCATTTCACAAGAAAAAATAATTTTTTTTTTTTTTGGAAATTTTGCGACACCAGGAGACACCTCAGGATTTGGGGTTGCAACAGCCAAGGGGTTAAGGAATTTAAAAATCAATGTAGACTTTGAAGGTTTTATTCTTTACCAAGTTTTTAATTGTGATGAAACTGGCCTCTTTTGGAAAAGAATGCCTAAGAGAACCTACATCACACAAGAAGAAAAATCATTACCAGGACACAAGCCTATGAAGGACAGGCTAACACTCTTGTTGTGTGATAATGCTAGTGGGAACTGCAAAATTAAACCATTGCTAGTCTACCATTCTGAAAATCCAAGGGTGTTTAAGAAAAGGAGTGTGATGAAAAGTAAACTCAGAGTAATGTGGAGGGCTAATAGTAAAGCTTGGGTAACAAGGCAGTTCTTCACTGAGTGGATACATGAAGTGTTTGTCTCAAGTGTGAAGCAGTACCTTGCAGAAAAAAACTTAACATTAAGGCCACTTCTGGTAATAGACCATGATCCTACTTACACTCCAGGCTTGGAGGAAAATTTGATGGATGAACACAGCTTTATTAAAGCGAAGTTCTTGACCCCTAACACCACTCCTCTTATCCAACCCATGGAACAGCAGGTAATTTCCAATTTTAAGAAACTTTACATAAAAGCACTGTTTAAAAGATGCTTTGAAGTAACCTCTGAAACAGAGCTTACCCTTAGGGAATTTTGGAAAAACTATTTTAATATCCTCCAGAGACAGAAAAGAGAAAAAGCACCAGATAGGCAGTGACCTGATGTTTTTATGGAAAGTGACACCCTTTCCAAACAATAACATCTCTCCATCTCTCAAAGGTATATCAAAGGTACCTTCCTCTTAGGCCATCAGTACTCCTCAGTAAAGGTAAAGTTAAATTTTCATTTATTTCATGTATTTATTGTTTTTACAGTTTTCATATATGATTTTTGCATGCAAATATTATTATACAGGTTTAAATAAGAAATATTTTGACTTAAAATATTTTATAATTGGTATTTTTGGGGGATCTGGAATAGATTAATTCAATTTACATTATTTCCTATGGGAAAAATTGATTCAATATTCTTACAACTCACTATTCAAACATCCTCCTGGAAAAGATTAAGTTCGAATATTGAGGTACCACTGTATAGCAGCCTGCCTGTATGATCTACATCAACTCATACTAGGGAAATTTGGAAGTTTTGGTTAGAAAATCAGATTTTTTAATGCAGTATGTATTTTTTGTTTCATAGTTGCCTATGTGCAAAAGTTGTAAAATTGCTGTTGGTGCACACTTGAAAACTTAGTACAAAATCTTCGTCTAAAGGGAGGACTTAGCGTGTAGCTGAGAATGTAGCTTTTTTTTTATTGCTGTAAATAAACCATTTACATCAGTTCTGCTTATACTGGCTTTTTCTAGGAATGCAACTCCCAGTAATAGCGGGAGACATCTTCAAGTATCAAGATTTATTAGGGAAAGGTGGGTCTGTTGGCAGGTTGCTGAGTTGTAGTGTTGGTGAAACCAGGTTGAGTATATGAGGTATTGGTAATAAGGGCAGAATCTTGTAAATACTTACTGTACATGTTCTGAAAAATCAATATATTAATAACACTGTATATAATACTGACAAGTGGATAACTAAGATGCATATGCATCACTTGGATATCTTTATTACTGCAGCAGACTTTTTTATTTGAATACAGAGTTGATTAATATACTAGAGACAGTTGAAAAGGTGGTGATTATCAGGTGCTCAGTCCCTCAGCATTGATAGAAGTTGAGAGGTAATTTTGAAGTATTAGTCCTTCAGCCTTGATTGAAGGTGTTCATTCCCTTAGCACTGATCATTCTTGGAGAAGAGACATGTGGATGGCACCACATAATCTATACCAGAAGTGAGAGGTGGTGTTTTAGCAATAAAAGTACCCAAGTGTTGCACATGTTTTATTCATCATGTCCTGAGAAAGATGTACTTGTTCAGAAGGTGTCCTTGGCCATGGAAGTACATGAATAACTTTTGTAATTTCTTGTCTTTTTCTGTTGAAAATGATAGAATATTGAAACAACTGAAGTGCTAAATTTCTGCTTACTGTACATGGTATTACCAAGAGAGTTTAAAACTGAGCTCATATATCTTTTTTAACATGCTGGCCATCTCCCACTGAGGTATGGTGACCCAAAAAAAAAAAAAAAAAAAAAAAAAAAAAAACATTATCTAAAAGTATTATCTTGAGGGTTGAAGAGGGGTTGTTGTGGTGGTTTGGACATTTAACCCTTAAACTGTCCAAACGTAGATCTACATTCGTGCGTGTAGTGCTCCGACCTTGATTTTCTCCATAAGAAACTATGTAAAAAAATGTAGATCTACGTTTGGACAGTTTAAGGGTTAAAGAGGATGGAGCAAAATAAGATGACTACATTGAGTATAGTGTAGTGGAAGGAAGGCGGGATAGGGGTGTCCCCTGGGAAAGGTTAGAGAGGTGCGAGGGGCTTAGACATTCAGCAGGCGTGTGAGAGCATGTTAGATAGGAGTGAGTGGAGGCAAGTGATTTTTGGGACTTGATGAGCTGTTGGATTGTGAGCAAGGTAACATTTGTGAAGGGATTCAGGGAGATTGGTTACCCAGACTTGAGTCCTGGAGGTGGGAAGTACAATACCTGCACTCTGAAAGAGGGGTAGGGGATATTTGCAGTTGGGTGTAGCATTCGAACTGTAGTATTGGTGCAACTCTGGCAAGACAATGATAGTGTGAATGATGGTAAAAGTGTTTCTTCTTTTTCAGGTCACCCTGCCTTGGTGGGAGATGGCTGGTGTGTTAAAAATAATTGTAAACAATAGGTAGCAGTCTCCTCTAACGTGTTCACATTCAGATATACAGCTAGTCCTCCACTTTAGCAATTTTCACTTTCACATGGTTCGAACATTCACAAATGCCCAGCCGCCCAATCATATTTACCAAACAAATGTGGGAAAAAAGTATGGGAAAATGCTTCTCGCCACGTCCCTACTACCATCACTCTTACTCCCTCAACTGGCAGCCCGCCAGTCTGTTACTCACTCAGTCATTGTCCAGTTGCTGTTTGCATTGGTCGTATCCAGTTACTGTTCGTGTCCTACCATGCACATGTGTTTGTGTGATGGTGCAAGTATGACCCCCAAACAAGCAGTAACAGCTATTGATGAGCCAACCCCTAAGCGCTCAAAGAAAGTCATGAATTTGGGTAGGTGGCCCATTGGCCTGGTGGCTAAAGCTTTCACTTCACACACGGAGGGCCCGGGTTCGATTCCCGGCGGGTGGAAACATTTTGACACGTTTCCTTACACCTGTTGTCCTGTTCACCTAGCAGCAAATAGGTACCTGGGTGTAAGTCGACTGATGCGGGTCGCATCCTGGGGGACAAGATTGAGGACCCCAATGGAAATAAGTTAGACAGTTCTCGTTGATTCACTGACTTTCTTGGGTTATCCTGGGTGGCTAACCCTCCGGAGTTAAAAATCTGAAGAAATCTTATCTTTTATCTGGAGGAGAAGGTGAAATTGCAATTCTGCCATTGGAAAATTATTTAATGTAAACGAAAGCACAGTGCTTTCGTGTTTTATGATTGTTCGTGGTTCAGTAGGTTGACCCTTTCGGGGTCCAAACCGTAGATCTACGCCATGAGCTCAGCTCACTCAGATAACCTGTGAGCAGTAAATTTGGGCCTAGATATGAGAGAACACATCTGTGTGGTAAGTGTGCACCACATAAAACAAATCCTGCAGCATGCAGTGCATAATAGAAAAAACTGCGACTAATTTTGGATTAAAACGGCGACTTTGCAGTGTTTTTTTGTATGTTTTTTACAGTTGAATTCACGATTTCTTGGTCTCATTTGATAGAATGGAATATATGTTACAGAAATAGAGATGATTTTGATTGGGTTTAGTACTGAAAATGGCTTGAAACTAAACTCGATTTTTGCCGGTGTTCAAGAGTAAACAAATGTCGTCATGAGCCTAATATGCGTCAGATGGTGGGTCTGATATATGTTCACGAATGTGCTGATATTATTTATACAATCATTGCAACATTGCATAACAGTAAATCTTCTGTTTTTTGGTGTGAATAAAAGCTCATTATGTGAATAAAACATCAAAATGGAATTCATTTGTAAAGCCTGACAGCATAACTAATGAACAGAGGAAATGTTAATTTAGTGCTAGGAATGCCTGCATTGTTTATTCTGGACACCATTTTGATATTGGAATATTTTGAACTTTGTGTTAAATTGGCCAAATTACCAATTTTCGATCACTTTATTGGGTAGTTGAAACAGGCAATTTCTGGTGCTCAATCGATAAAATAGCAGTAATACTAGCGAAGTAACTAATAATTTGGTTGACCATTTTATAAGAAAAAATAACAAATTTTTTTTTTTTAAATTCTTGAACTCTGGCTGCCACTCTAAGATTTGGCCTCTGGACCCTGAAAGGGTTAAGGAAGCAGTATTGTTAGGCTAAGTAAATGCTGTTATTATATTTCCCTACAATATATTTGTGATGAAAGATTGAATATCAGATTGGAGGGAGAGAGTATGGAGGAGGTGAACGTATTCAGATATTTGGGAGTGGACGTGTCAGCGGATGGGTCTATGAAAGATGAGGTGAATCATAGAATTGATGAGGGAAAAAGAGTGAGTGGTGCACTTAGGAGTCTGTGGAGACAAAGAACTTTGTCCTTGGAGGCAAAGAGGGGAATGTATGAGAGTATAGTTTTACCAACGCTCTTATATGGGTGTGAAGCGTGGGTGATGAATGTTGCAGCGAGGAGAAGGCTGGAGGCAGTGGAGATGTCATGTCTGAGGGCAATGTGTGGTGTGAATATAATGCAGAGAATTCGTAGTTTGGAAGTTAGGAGGAGGTGCGGGATTACCAAAACTGTTGTCTAGAGGGCTGAGGAAGGGTTGTTGAGGTGGTTCGGACATGTAGAGAGAATGGAGCGAAACAGAGTGACTTCAAGAGTGTATCAGTCTGTAGTGGAAGGAAGGCGGGGTAGGGGTCGGCCTAGGAAAGGTTGGAGGGAGGGGGTAAAGGAGGTTTTGTGTGTGAGGGGCTTGGACTTCCAGCAGGCATGCGTGAGCGTGTTTGATAGGAGTGAATGGAGACAAATGGTTTTTAATACTTGACGTGCTGTTGGAGTGTGAGCAAAGTAACATTTATGAAGGGGTTCAGGGAAACCGGCAGGCCGGACTTGAGTCCTGGAGATGGGAAGTACAGTGCCTGCACTCTGAAGGAGGGGTGTTAATGTTGCAGTTTAAAAACTGTAGTGTAAAGCACCCTTCTGGCAAGACAGTGATGGAGTGAATGATGGTGAAAGTTTTTCTTTTTCGGGCCACCCTGCCTTGGTGGGAATCGGCCAGTGTGATAATAAAATAAATAAAAATATTTGTGCATCAAAACAGTCGTGAACAATGCAGTACAGTATTATTGTATTTCCCTATGTCATATTTGAGCACCAAACATTCGCAAATTTTCAAGATACGCGAAATTCTTGATCCCCCAACCCTCATGAATATGGAGGTCCTTCTGTATTTCTGTTTTAATCAGAAGTGACAATTTTTATACAAAAAAAAATATTTGACAGTTTCTTTTATTTGAACTTTCCTCTCCCTCAGACCTATGAGCGATTTTCACACGTAGCAATGATCTTGGGCAAAATGGTTATTGCTTTGGCCAAGGAACAATCTGCACGACTTCTTAAACATGTCATACGCTGCTACCTAAGGCTGTCAGATAACCCAAGGTTTGTATGCATAAATTTGTTATTGTATGATTATTTATTTGTAGTTGCTGGAATAGAGCCTTGCTTGTGGTATTCTTCCTTCAAGTTATCATAAATATTTTAAACCTTTGCAGTGTTGCTGGTGCATAGAGTACTATCTCTTAGTTTCACTTCCAGCTGTTTATTGCAACCATTTAAATAGATGGGAATCAGCTATTTCCTGTATAACAGTATGCACACGCAGTATTTTTATATCCTCTGCATCACATTTCTTTCCTATTCTGATGTTAGATCTCAACAACAGCTGAACCTCTTGGCCATGTCTGTATGCTTTTAGGCATTCAGGTGATGCCATGTGATTGGCTGATTAGATATTTCTATTAACAAACAGGTGTGCCTAATAAACTGGTGTATATTTTATGTACTTAAAAATATGTATGTACAGTCACACCTCAATTGTCGATTGCAATATGTACCTGTCGAATAAATCAGTTTTCAAATGAGGTGTTCGAGAAAAAAATGTCCTGGCTTTCATATGTTCTCTTGGTTGTCAACGGACAAGTTTTCGCGTTTACAGAACGGAGGAGCTGTCATCAGAGGAAGAGGAGGGAAGGGATGATGTGCCAATTGCACTTGTCAAGGAAATGTGTGCTAAATGGCATGAAGTGCAGGAGTTTGCTGAAAAATACTATCCAGACAAAGCAGTGGCCATTCATCTCTAACATGTACAATGACAGTGTGTTACAAAAAATGTGATATCTAATAAGCATAGAGATCTCCAGTGAATACTAGAAAGGACTGCCCTTCTAGCATCCAGCCTGTTACTGGGTTTTTGTAACAAGTAATCAATATCCTGGTCCAATTATCCATTAGAATTTAGTAAGATTCAATAGTGCTTCAGGATTACAACTGGTAGGCTACTAACTAAAGAAATTAAAATTTAATAAGTTTATTAATATCAATAAAGTCGTCTAGGCGTATATTAAAGTAATCAATTGAATATAATATAGGATACAAGTTCCTACACTTCTCTCGTGTACAGTAGTATTGTGCTGAAGGCACATATCACATCTTTATGGCTTTTAAGTACCGTCTGGTACATTGTTAGCATTTAATAACATAATACAAATATATACAAGTAAGTTTGTGTGTATGTGTGTAAGTGCTCTAAGTAGTTCGCTATGTCTCAAGACTCGACTAGACTTAACCAGTGACTGACAAAGTCCTCACATAAACTAACTTCTTGACCAACCTGGCAATCAGAGCAGCTTGTTTGAACAATAAAGCGACTGGTAAGCCGAACAACAATACAGTATAACAAGCAACAGCGACACAGAATCAGGAACAAGGAGATAACATAACGACACTAAGTAGGGACCATCTGCAGATCCTCCACAAAAGTCACAAAACTCCCATACTACTGAATCTAAGTTCAGCATTATAAAATCCCCGACTGTGACAGTGCACAGATACCAGTACAAATTAGGTCGGAAGCTACAGCTCAGGACCTGAGTTTCTCAGAGTGTCTAAGAGACACACAACCTCAGTACAGTGTCGAAAATCACTAAGTCTAGACTATGTTCTGTGAACAGAGTTACACAGAACCAACAACAAGAAAGCGACAGAGACGATCTTCCAACAAGGGCCAGCAAAGGAAAGCTAGAGGCACGTCTTGTTAGAAGAACGTCAAAACAGACCATAGACAGCGCAGCCCAGGCAGACTACTCTAGGCGAGGTGTGATCACCCCACCTTGATCACGTGACTCTCAGTGGACTGCTGCTGCCCAGCAACACAGAAGCCAGCAGCGTAACGAGCGAAACGATAATACATTAGTTAGACAATGCTGTCAGCTACTTAACACTCGAACTATGAGCACTGAGTAATATATAAATGTTACATCCTATCTAATAATATAACTAAGTCAAATAATAATATAAAGCGATATATTTACGATTTAGCTAATATCGCAAATATAAGCAATATAAAATTATATGAACAGGTAATATACATTATATACATTGTGACCCATTCAGGGGTCGCAATACAGTGTAATATCTCAGTTTAGACAAGTGTTCAAATGGAGCCTACAACTAACCTCACTGGACAGGTTTTTAGTGAGACAAAGAACCAGTGAGCCAGAACAAGGTGTTAGTGGTGAAAAGAGACAAAGAAGAGAAACAACACCAGAAGAACAGTTGCCTGACATATTAATAGAAGGATTGCTTTTTAAAACGGTTTGTGACAGAACCAACTAGAGGAAACAATCTGCTGGACTTGGTTCTTGTCAACAAGGAATCATTAATAAATAATCTTGAGGTTAATGATGAGCCTGAGGAAAGCGATCACAAATCACTTAGTTTCAACATATGGAAGTACCCAAATAACTGCAATCAAGTCTCTATCCCAGACTTCTGCTTGGCTGATTTCATTGGACTGAGAAATTACCTGGGTGGGCTAAATTGGAATGATTTGACTATGGGTCAGGTAGGTGGTGTTGTTTACGAGTATGACATTTTTCAGAGCATAGTTCTAGCTGCCCAGACAATTTATGTTCCAAGTAGGGAAATTAGATCAACCAAAATCCCAAATGGATAAACAGTAGATTAAAACATCTCATTGGTCAAAAGAGAGGTATATATAGGTGTATCAAAAGAGGGTATGGGCAGCTAAGAAATTAGTATATTGAGTTAGAGAAATAAATAAGGGAATAAGAGGAAATGTTTGAAATTTTAAACTCTTATTTCCTCTCAGTTTTTACTGAGGAAAATACTAGCGAAATTCTAGAAATAATAAATTATGTAGAACAGGATGATGATAAACTATGCAAGACAAGGGTAACTAATGACATGGTCCCCAGACAGACAGAGAAATTAAACCAAACAAGTCCACAGGCCCTGATGAGCTGTTTGCAAGGGTTTTAAAGGAATGTAAAGAGGAACTTAGCAAACCTTTGGCTAGTCTTTTCAGCATATCACTACAAACTGGCTTGGTGCCAGACAAGTGGAAAATGGCAAATGTAATACCTATTTACAAAGCAGGAGACAGGTCCTTAGCTTCAAACTATAGAACAATAAGCCTTACCTCCATAGTGGGAAAATTTATGGAATCGATAATTGCTGAGGCAATTTGTAGCCATCTTGAAAGGCATAAATTGATTAATGAATCTCAGCACAGTTTTACAAAGGGGTCTTCATACCTTACAAATTTACTAACTTTTTTCACCAAGGTATTTGAGGAGGCAGTTCGTGGTAATGAATATGATTTGTGTGTATGGACTTCAGTAAATAAGGCTTTTGATAGAGTTCCACATCAGAGGCTATTGAGGAAAATTAAGGCACACAGAATAGGAGAAATTTTTTTCCTGGGTAGAGGCGTGGTTGAGAGATAGGCAGCAGAGAGTTTACATCAGTGGGGAGAAATCAGAGTGGGGGCACGTCCCGAGTGGTGTTCCACAGGGGTCAGTGTTGGGCCCTTTGTTGTACACAATTTATATACAATAGACCCTTATATTACACTGTAGTTACGTTCCTGAAAATGTCGTGTTATATAAACTAAAGAACTTACGAGAAAAATGAGGCTACATTCCTGAGACCCTCCAAAAAACCGAACATTTTTTTTAGACATTCAGATCTTACAAAAATAAAAATGATAATGTTTTTGTTGCTTAACCCTTTCAGGGTCCAGAGGACAAATCTCAGAGGATGCACCAGGGTCCAAGAATTTAAAAAAAAAAAAAATAATTTTTTTTACAGAATTAAAGATATTAATTTTCTGTAGGTAATAAAACAAACTTTTTATTTTTTGATCAGTAGTTACCGAGATATAGAGGCACGAAGTTGACCCCCAATGACCGGGCGGCGGCAACATCCGTGACTTCCGTAAAGTCGCATTATTTTATTTCATGTTTTTTGTTAGTTTTTTCTTTTCTTTTCTAATATTTTTTTCCAGTAACTTTTATGGCCTGTGAGACCAATATTTTGTATTATGTATAATTGTACACATTGTATTCAACACAATAGCAGCACTAATTTATCATTATATTGCTTACAAAACTTGTTGATGAAAATATTAGTATGGTTACTGTGTTGAATACAACAGTACCATATAGTACCATATAGTACAATGGTACCATATGGTACAATGGTACCATATGGTACTGTTGTATTCAACACAATAACTGTACTAATATTTTCATCATTATTTCGTTTACAATAATTTAAGGTAAGTAATGCATGTACTGTATATGCATTTTTTCGCTCTAGGGAGCTTTAAGCATCGTAGGATAGTATGTGTGGGTTGGGTGGTTAGGAGGGCTACTACACCTGACTTCTTAAAGTAAATACTACTCACCTTTTGCCCTACATTAAGACTACAAATATTTTGAGGTAAATAATGAGTGTACTGTGTGTGTATTTTACATTTTAATGCCTAGTTCTATTGCTGAGTTAATATATGTTAGTGTAAACTTGTTATCTGGCATTTATATGCATTTATAAATGGAAAAAATGGAGTTCTGTTTTCCGGCGAAGTCTGGTTTCCGGCAGTAGCCTGGAACCAAACCTGCCGAATAAGTGCGGGCCTACTGTATGTAGTTTTGGGTGGGTAGCATATTAGTTTAATGCATTCATGAAAGAAAGGGAAGTACCCGAGGATTAGCAAAAAACATAGTTGGGTAGGCAACCACTAAATACAACACAGAAATGCTTGACGAGGAAACACTTGTATTATGTAATGGAAGTTAATGGGAAAATTTTGATTGATGATATAATAATAATAATAATACAGTACGGCGCCACTTATATGGCAGATTAGGTTCGAGGCTACCGCCATAAAATGGAAATCCTCGTAAAGTGAAACACCCTTTTTTTCCACTTATAAATGAATAGAAATACTAGATAACAAATTTACACTAACATATACTAAGTTAGCAATAGAACTTGGCATTAAAAAGCAATAAAAAAGTAAAATACACATATAGTTCACTCATTACTTACCTTAAGGTATTTGTAGTATTAATGTAGGGTCAGAGGTGAGTAAACGAGATAAAACGAATAAATGAGAGAGAGAGAATGAGTACATGAGAGAGGACAGGCGTGGAGTTATGTAAACAAACCAGGCGAACGCAAGTTTTGTAAACAAAGCAGGCAAACATGTCTGGTTTGTTTACAAGTTACATTGTGTACAAGTTGTCTCTACGTTGATACGGTAAGCTAAATAAAGAGGAACACTCCTATTCTCATATAACACCATTTTTAGAAGAAATGACACTGAGTGAAGGCATATGAAAGGAATAATTTTCTACAGTTACCCCAGTAACGCATTTTCTCTTACATTGGACTAGAGAAAACGTTATTCTTGCCGTCACTTGTACAAGGCGTCTGGCTATAACATCTCATATTTGTGTTTATTTATTTTACTGTGGGGTGTATTTATATTTATATGTTATGTATCGTGTTTATTATATAATTTTGAAAAAATATCATAGATGGATTAACGAAAATGTGTATATTAATGTAATATACGACATTTAATCCTTTGGGGGGTCGGCAGGTCCTCTCAGAGACTTGTTCTCAGGGCCGGCCAAATTTAAAAAAAAAATTATTTTTTCTTGTGAAAAGATAGAGAATCTTTTCCCGGTCATAATGACACCAAAAGTATGAAATTTGATGAAAAACTTAGGGAATTATGCTCTTGCGAAGTTAGCGGTCTCGACGATGTTTATGCATTGGCGATTTTGCCCACTTTGAGCCCTATTTTCGGTCAATTCCTGTGTACTAGTCGACAAAAATCATAACTATTTCGCTAAAACTCTATTTTTTCTATCGAATGAGTACAAGAAACCACCCATTTACCGATTTCAACTATCGAATAAAGTGGTCAGAATTTAGCGATTTTGCCAATTTCACACAAATTTCAAAAGATGCCAATTTCCGAATAGGGTCCAGAATAAACAAGAAAGATATTCCTGGCACTAAACTAACAAGTTCTCTGTTCGTTAGTCACATCCCCAGGCCCCTCTTATATTTCTTTGGCTTTCCACTTTGAATTTTTATTCTTACAAAAAAATAAGATTTACTGTTATGCAGACTACTGCATTAGTGTAGAAATGTTACAAATAATATCAGCGCACTTGTGAAAGAATGTTAGACTCACCAGTTGATGTGTATTGGACTCTTGGCATGATTTGTTTACTTTTGAACTTTGGTAAAAATTGAACATTTCTGCTACTTTGAGCTCAATTTCAAGGTACTTTTCATTGTAAAACCAATCACAATCATCTCAATTTCTGTAATATGTCTTCCATTCTATAAAATGAGACCAAGAAAACTAGAATACAACAATAAATACCATACGAAAATACAGTGCAAAGTTGCTGTTTTAATCCAAAACACGTCAGTTTTTTTTTTCTCATTATGCACTGTGTGCTGAAGGATTTTTTTTTATACTGCGCACACTGACCACATAGATCCATTCTTACATATGTAGGCCTACCAGCTTTCTCTCACTAGATTTGAGGGCGCTAGAATTTAGGCGTACTAGTACGTCAAAAACCCTGGGTCGTAAGACGTACTAGTACGTCCGAAACCCCCAAAGGGTTAATGAGACTTGGTGATTATTATTGAGTATTGTTATTATTATTACTAATATGGCATCACTTGTACAAGTCGTCTGACTTCCACATCTCATATTTATGTTTATTTATTCTACTGTGGGGTGCATTTATCACCTTTATATGTTATGTATCATGTTTATTATATAATTTTGAAAAAAAATATCATAGATGAATTAATGAAAATGTGTATATTAATGCAATATACCACATTTAATGAGACTCTGTGATTATTATCGAGTACAGTAGACCGTCATTTAACCCTTTGAGGGTTTTGGTCGTACTAGTACGTCTTACGCGTAGGGGTTTTTGTCGTACTAGTACGCATAAATTCTAGCGGCCTCAAATCTCGCAGGAAAAGGCTGATAAGCCTAGATGTGAGAGAATGGGTCTGTGTGGTGGGTGTGCGCAGTAGGAAAAAAATCTGGGACCCAGTGGTGCATTGTGGGAATGCCATCATAGTACACAATTTCCACCATGCCCTGTGGTAAGAAGTTCCTCACTCCTCGGCAAATTGGGACACTTTTGTTCCCCAGTGACAGTTCTAATACAGATGGAAGTGACAGTGAAGATGAGTTTCAAGGTTCTGGTGAGGTTTTGACCGAAACTAATGACCATAATATGGGTAATAGTGAGGAAAACCCAGACAACCCACAGCCTTCCACCTCTGGTGCTGGGCCATCTTGTTCACGTTCAGTTGTACCAGAATCAAAGAGGAAACTCCTATTTTCCAAAATCCCAGACTCAGATGTGAGCATTGGTGATGATAGTGATAGTGATTATGAACTACAAGCTCTTCAAACTTGTTCCAAGAATGGAGGAGGAGGAGGAGGCAGAGGAGGAGGAGGCAGAGGAGGAGGAGGCAAGAGGAGGAGGAGGCAAGAGGAGGAGGAGGCAAGAGGAGGAGGAGGCAAGAGGAGGAGGAGGCAGAGGAGGAGGAGGAGGAGGAGGAGGAGGAGGAAGAAGAAGAGGAGGAGGAGGAGGAGGAGGAGGAAGAAGAAGAGGAGGAGGAGGTGGAGGAAGAAGAAGAGGAGGAGGAGGAAGAAGAAGAATACGTAATGATAACAATAATACATAATAATAATAATAATACATAATAATAATAATACATAATAATAATACATAATAATAATAATAGGTAATAATAAATGTTCACCCATGACAGTAACAAGATAAGGGGAGATAACATCTGGTAAGTGCTGACGTTTGATGAGGGTAAATGAGGGTAGAGCTGATGCCAAAAGATGAGATAAACATCTCCCTCCCTTTGTTTTTGCTGGTATACTAACATTTCTGTCTGTCTATTTGCCTGTCTGTCAAGCTCCCTGTCTATCCGTCTAGCTCTCTGTCTCAGAGAGCCACAAGACTGTGTCATCACTTTTACTCACATCTTCAAGCAGAGTATAGCACTTTGTCTGGGTTTCTTGGGTTATCCTAGGTAATTTATACTATGTATACTTGTATTTATGTGTACCTGTGAGACAGAGATAAAAAGACAGATAGAATGAGGGAGAAAGATAATTAGATAGAATGGAGGAAGGGAAGCAGCATCCGACCCCATTGTTTTGACAGGCGGGAGGGGGGAGTGAGTAATGAGACAATATGTCATTTTGACAGCTGCCGGCTCCTGGTAATTTACACTGTGGAGGAGAAGGAGAAGGAGGAAGAGTAGGGGGAAGAGGAAGAAGAGGAGGAGGAGGAAGAGGAGGAGGAGGAAGAGGAAGAGTAGGAGGAAGAGGAATAAGAGGAAGAGGAGGAGGAAGAGGAATAGTAGGAGGAAGATTAGGGGGAAGAGGAAGAAGAGGAGGAGGAGGAGGAGGAAGAGTAGGAGGAAGAGGAAGAGTAGGAGGAAGAGGAAGAAGAGGAGGAGGAGGAAGAGGAAGAGTAGGAGGAAGAGGAAGAGTATGAGGAAGAGTAGGGGGAAGAGGAGGAAGAGTAGGGGGAAGAGGAGGAAGAGTAGGGGGAAGAGGAGGAAGAGGAAGAAGAGGAGGAGGAGGGTGGAACACTAGTACACTGGTACTGGTACACTAACATTTCTGTCTGTCTATTTGTCTGTCTGTCAAGCTCCCTGTCTATCTGTCTATCCGTCTAGCTCTCTGTCTCAGAGAGCCACAAGACTGTGTCATCACTTTTACTCACATCTTCAAGCAGAGTATAGCACTTTGTCTGGATTTCTTGGGTTATCCTAGGTAATTTATACTATGTATACTTGTATTTATGTGTACCTGTGAGACAGAGATAGACAGACAGATAGAAAGAGAGAGATTGAAAGAGATAGAATGAGGGAGAAAGATAAAACACCATTGTGTATGACACCATGTTTCAGAGTTCCACAAGCTGCAGAACTAATAGGAATATGTTCAGTGACTGTATATTGGTATATATATTATAGAACAATAATAATAAACAATATTTTGTATTGTTTGTTTTTGTAAACAAGTTTTGTAAACAATATATTGATAATTATGTTTGTGTGCTTATTGTGTTGTATACAACGAGTGTATATATGTACATTGCACCTTACTTTGGTCTCATAGGCCACATAAGTTATGTGAAAAAATAAAATAGAGAAAAAAACAACAAACCTTCAAATACAAGTAAACTAAAGTTTACCGGGTGAGCGGCAGTCGCCGCTGTTGCCATACGCGGCTCATTTTCTGCAAACTTCATGCATCCATATCTCCGTAAGTATTGATGGTAAATTTTTTTTTGTTTATCCTATAATGTTTAGAAAAAAAAACTCTATTTTTTCATAAGAAAAAATAATTTTTTTTTTTTGAAATTTGGCCGACCCTGAGAACGAGTTTCGGAGAGGGCCTGTCGACCCTCAAAGGGTTAACATGGTAGTTACGTTCCTGAAAACACCGTGTAAGGTAAAACCATGTCAGATGAACTGAAGAACTTATGGGAAAAATAGGATTACATTCCTGAGAGTCCCAAAAAAGCCAAACAACTTTTTTTTAGGCCTCCCACAGCTTACAAAAATAAAAGTGAATATGTAATTGTAGTTAATTGTTATGATGTATTATGTTGTTTTTACTGCTTAAGACTACAAATGTAACAGAAATAAAAATATTTCTTACCTTAAATTGTGGGTGCTGGTGTTTGTGGATGATTGTGAAGATAGTGGAGAGTTATGTTGTGACCCTACTGGTCTGAGGTGGATGGTAGAGGTTCTGGTACTGAAGTTGATAGTTATACTGGAGTGTCTAACTTGAAGTCATTCTGTCAGTCAAGTGATTCAGTAAGTCAGTCAAGTCATTCATTAAGTCAGTCAAGTCATTCAGTAAGTCAGTCAAATCATTCATTCATTCATTCATTCATTCATTCATTCATTCATTCATTCAGTCAGTCAGTCAGTCATTCGGTCAGTCATTCATTCAGTCAGTCAGTCATTCAATAAGTCAGTCATTCAGTAAGTCAGTCACACAAACTTATGTTTACCTCTTTTTATGTGTGCAAAGTAACACTTCATTATGGCAACAGGATGTCTTGTCTAATATCTCTTTTTCCTTTGTTAATTCTAAGACTTAATTAAATGCTTACAACTTTTCTTGCCACTTTGAGCAACACTGGTATGCCTTGTGGGTGTCATGATTGCTTGACAGATACAAGATATACCAATTAAAAGATCAAAACACAATTCACAATCACAAGCTTGTAGCAGAGAAGTTGGACCGGACACGTATGAAGTACGAATGCTGGGATGGTGGGGTGGTGTCGGGGCATGGCTGGGGACGGCAGGAGGTCTCCCCCGCTGATCCACAACAAGGCGGCCGCTTGAGGAAAAGAGAACTTTTTTTTCCTTCCCGCAAACTAAACCATGTTAAATTCATCATACGACATGTCACATAAAATTGTGCGGCAATTCTTCAATCGTGCTATACCCAAATTGTGCTAAATGATGGTCTACTGTATCATTATTATCATTACTAATATGGCATCTCGAGACATAAGACTCTCTTGGTGATTTTAATGTGTACCTGCATGCCAGCACAGTGTGTAAGTTTATTTAGGTACAGGTATACATAAGTATAATTATCAGCGTATACATAAAATATGAAATAACTTTTAAAAACACTTGAAATTTTGGAGTTTCCAGACATAATGGAGAGACGTGGTGCTTACGGAGCTCACGGAGAAGGTAAACAAACCTGGTGGGGCGCGGTGACCGTATTAGAAAGTCAGGTGGGGGGGGAGCCGTATAGCGAGTTTTGGTCATAATTTGAAATGTCGGTATTAGCGGAACGCTGTAAAGCGGGGCCCTACTGTGTGCTAAGCAGCTCAGTAAGACGAGTTTTGGTGGAACTCTCATTTCTTATAATCAGAGTTTATTGTACAGTGGTACCTTGGGATATGAACAGCTCAAAACTCGAACAATTATGCAAGTGTATTTATGTAAGTGTTTTTGTAAGTGTATTTTTGGGGGTCTGAAATGGATTAATCTAATTTACATTATACCTTATGGGAACAAATTTGTTCAGTATCTTCACTAGAACAGCCTTCCTTAATGAATTAAGTTCGTAACCCGAGGTACCACTGTACTTGCAAAACAGCTTCACTAGAATAGAGCTCCATGCTTTTGTTGTCCTCTCTATTATGTGGAAGAAACTCTTACTATATTTCAAGGTTTTTTTGATTTTCAGGCCTTAACCCTTTGACTGTTTCAGGTCCCTCTCTGAAACTGTCATTCTATGTCGCTCAATTTTTGAAAAAAAAAAATTATTTTTTCTTATGAAATGATAGAGAATCTTTTCCCGATGGTAATGACACCAAAAGTTCGAAATTTGATCGAAAACTCATGGAATTATGCTCCCGCGAATTTAGCGGTCTCAGCGACATATGCGTATCGGCGATTTCGCCGACTTTGAGCCCTATTTTCAGCCAATTCCATTGTTCCAGTTGACCAAACTCATAGCTATTTCTTTAGAACTCCATTTTATCTATCAGCTGAGTACAAGAAACCTCCCATTTACTAATTTGGACTACCCAATATGGTGGTCAGAAATTGGCAATTTGGCCAATTTCACGCAAACTAAAAAAGATGCCAATTTCAAAATAGGGTCCAGAATAAACAAGGTAGACATTCGTGGTACTAAAATAACATATGCTCTGTTCATTAGTCACATCTCTAGGCCCCTCTTATATTATTATTGCTTTCTATTTTGATTTTTTATTCATACAAAAAAATACAAAATTTACTGTTATGCAGACTACTGCATTATTGTAAAAATGGTATAAATAATATCAGTGCACTAGTGAAAGCATATTAGACTCCCCAGTTGACGTGTATTGGACGTGTGGTGTGATTTATTTACTCCTGAACATTGGTAAAAATCAAACATTTCCGCTACTTTGAGCTCAGTTTCAAGGTCGTTTTCATCGTCAAAGTAATGAAAATCATCTCGATTTCTGTAATATGTTTTCCATTTTATCACCTAAGACCATGAAAACGCAAATACAACAATAAATACTATACAAAAATACACCTCAAAGTCGGCGTTTTATTCCAAAAAAACGATCAGAGTTTTTTTTTTCTCATTACGCAGTGTGTGCTGCAGGATTTTTTTTATGTGGTGCACACTGACCACACAGACCCATTCTCTCACATGTGGGCCTACCAGCTTTCTCCCGCTTGATTTGAAGCCGCTAGAATTATTGAGTATATATACGTCAGAAACATTGGCTCATAAGACGTATTTATACGTCGAAAACAGTCAAAGGGTTAAAGAACTACCTATGGCATTGGTCTTACAGAGAACTTCCAACATTCTGTTTTTATTTGGGTCTTGACTTGTATTATAGTATTAAAATGCTTACTCTCTGATAAAATAATGTACCTTTTAAATACTTTTATTCCTAGTTTGCAAAACGACTGGAATTCTGCTGAGAAAATTTTCTAGAGTGTGATGGTTCTGTATTAACTTCCCATGATACTGCTGAGTGGCGAAGGTAGTATGAAAGAGTAGGTGTCATGTGCTGTCTATTATTTTTTTCTTGTTTTTACATGATGCCTCTACCTCATGAAAGTGGAAAACAGGGACGAAGCAATAACTGCTGTATTTTGTTATACTCTACTGTAACAGTACAGGTAACCTGGAGAGAGTTCTGGGGGTCAACGCCCCCGTGGCCCGGTCTGTGACCAGGCCTCCTGGTGGATCAGAGCCTGATCAACCAGGCTGTTGCTGCTGGCTGCACGCAAACCAACGTACGAGCCACAGCCCGGCTGGTCAGGAATCGACTTTAGGTGCTTGTCCAGTGCCAGCTTGAAGACTGCCAGGGGTCTGTTGGTAATCTCCCTTATGTATGCTGAGAGGCAGTTGAACAGTCTCGGGAGCCTGACACTTATTGTATGGTCTCTTAACGTGCTAGTGACACCCCTGCTTTTCATTGGGGGGATGTTGCATCGTCTGCCAAGTCTTTTCCTTTCATAGTGAGTGATTTTCGTGTGCAAGTTCGGTACTAGTCCCTCTAGGATTTTCCAGGTGTATATAATCATGTATCTCTCCCGCCTGCATTCCAGGGAATACAGTTTTAGGAACCTCAAGCGCTCCCAGTAATTGAGGTGTTTTATCTCCGTTATGCGCGCCGTGAAGGTTCTCTGTACATTTTCTAGGTCAGCAATTTCACCTGCCTTGAAAGGTGCTGTTAGTGTGCAGCAATATTCCAGCCTAGATAGAACAAGTGACCTGAAGAGTGTCATCATGGGCTTGGCCTCCCTAGTTTTGAAGGTTCTCATTATCCATCCTGTCATTTTTCTAGCAGATGCGATTGATACAATGTTATGGTCCTTGAAGGTGAGATCCTCCGACATGATCACTCCCAGGTCTTTGACGTTGGTGTTTCGCTCTATTTTGTGGCCAGAATTTGTTTTGTACTCTGATGAAGATTTAATTTCCTCGTGTTTACCATATCTGAGTAATTGAAATTTCTCATCGTTGAACTTCATATTGTTTTCTGCAGCCCACTGAAAGATTCGGTTGATGTCCGCCTGGAGCCTTGCAGTGTCTGCAATGGAAGACACTGTCATGCAGATTCGGGTGTCATCTGCAAAGGAAGACACGGTGCTGTGGCTGACATCCTTGTCTATGTCGGATATGAGAATGAGGAACAAGATGGGAGCGAGTACTGTGCCTTGTGGAACAGAGCTTTTCACCGTAGCTGCCTCGGACTTTACTCTGTTGATGACTACTCTCTGTGTTCTGTTAGTGAGGAAATTATAGATCCATCGACCGACTTTTCCTGTTATTCCTTTAGCACGCATTTTGTGCGCTATTACGCCATGGTCACACTTGTCGAAGGCTTTTGCAAAGTCTGTATATATTACATCTGCATTCTTTTTGTCTTCTAGTGCATTTAGGACCTTGTCGTAGTGATCCAATAGTTGAGACAGACAGGAGCGACCTGTTCTAAACCCATGTTGCCCTGGGTTGTGTAACTGATGGGTTTCTAGATGGGTGGTGATCTTGCTTCTTAGGACCCTTTCAAAGATTTTTATGATATGGGATGTTAGTGCTATCGGTCTGTAGTTCTTTGCTGTTGCTTTACTGCCCCCTTTGTGGAGTGGGGCTATGTCTGTTGTTTTTAGTAACTGTGGGACGGCCCCCGTGTCCATGCTCCCTCTCCATAGGATGGAAAAGGCTCGTGATAGGGGCTTCTTGCAGTTCTTGATGAACACTGAGTTCCATGAGTCTGGCCCTGGGGCAGAGTGCATGGGCATGTCATTTATCGCCTGTTCGAAGTCATTTGGCATCAGGATAACGTCGGATAGGCTTGTGTTAACCAAATTTTGTGGCTCTCTCATAAAAAATTCATTTTGATCTTCGACTCTCAGTCTGGTTAGCGGCTTGCTAAAAACTGAGTCATATTGGGACTTGAGTAGCTCACTCATTTCCTTGCTGTCATCTGTGTAGGACCCATCTTGTTTAAGTAGGGGCCCAATACTGGATGTTGTTCTCAACTTTGATTTGGCATAGGAGAAGAAATACTTTGGGTTTCTTTCGATTTCATTTATGGCTTTTAGTTCTTCCCGCGATTCCTGACTCCTATAAGATTCCTTTAGCTTAAGTTCGATGCTTGCTATTTCTCTGACCAGTGTCTCCCTACGCATTTCAGATATATTGACCTCTTTTAGCCGCTCTGTTATTCTTTTCCGTCGCCTGTAAAGGGAGCGCCTGTCTCTTTCTATTTTACATCTACTCCTCCTTTTTCTTAGAGGAATAAGCCTTGTGCATACCTCGAGTGCCACCAAGTTAATCTGTTCTAGGGATAAGTTGGGGGTCTGTGTTGCTTAGTATATCTTCCCAGCTTATATCGGTTAGGACTTGGTTTACTTGGTCCCACTTTATGTTTTTGTTATTGAAGTTGAATTTGGTGAATGCTCCCTCGTGACTAGTCTCATTACGTCGGTCTGGGGCTCCACGCATACATGTCTGAACCTCAATTATGTTGTGATCTGAGTATATTGTTTTTGATATGGTGACATTTCTTATCAAGTTAGTTAAGTTTAATATGTTTATTATGCACCCCATACCCATCCTGTGGGCGGTAGTCAAAAGATTACAGAGGTACATAATTGGTCCAGGGACTGGACTCCAAAGTTTTGATAGCTGAGCAAGTTACAAAGGTAATGAACTAGATCTGGTCATAATCATGACCAAGTTACAAAGGTAATGAGCTCCAGGTAGAGCTGGTCACACTCATGAATAATTGCAAAGGTAATGAATCATAAACACATTAATCATGAGAATTTACAAAGGTAATGAGCTCCAGGTAGAGCTGGTCAAAATCATGACAAGTTTCAAAGGTAATGAATGATAAACACGTTATCACATGATTACAATCATAGACAAATTACAGAGTAATGAGCAGTTAACAAACATAGCAGGGAATTCATCCATTGCCCCAACAACAGATGTTGCTAGGTGCCTGTCTCTCCTCGGCAGACAGCCATTGCAAACAGCAGCAAGTTGCCCCGGGATCTGCTGCTTGCACGAGCACCATCGACCCTCCCCAAGAGGTCCAAGAAGCCAGTGGCTCCGTTAGCAGCCAGATGGAGAGCTGTCCTAGGGACATGGCAACGTCCTGGTGGATGCCAAGTTGACTGAAGATCCCAGGCCCTCGTGTGCACGGATGTTGAAGCTTGAGGAACTGAGTACACACAGCCTGAGGCACACCTGACAGCTGCCTCGCGGTCGAACTCCACGATGCTGTCCCTGTAGTGGAAGTTCCTGTGAGCCCGGCACCCCCTGCAGTGCCATCGCTGACATCGTGGGTTAGGGGAGAAGTACCCTCTATAGATGGGGTGGCGCTGGGAGTTGGGTGGGTGAGGCGGGGGAGACGGGCAGGGGCGAGGCGTTATGAGAGGGTCACTGTTTACTACACACGCCCTCCCCCTCCCCCCCCAGCGGAGAGGGGGGGAGGCACTGACTGGTCCTGACTCAACAACACCAAACCTTCTGCACAACACTTCAACTATTTACGCTGAAACGATGCACTGGGAAGTCCATTCGCTGCTCTGGTATCTTCTCAAAGCATTCACACTGAGTTCTGTTAAGTAGGGACCTGGTCAGCCTCTTTGACCAGGAGCTATCCTTGAAAATCCCGCAGCTAGCCCATTACACAACCTGCCGCGTCGGCCATGTTGGCTGTGTCTGTTATCAGATCATCATTGTTAGTGAAGATGAGGTCTAGTGTATTCTCCAGTCTAGTAGGCTCTATTATTTGCTGGTTTAAATTGAATTTTGTGCAGAGATTTAAAAGCTCGTGTGAGTGTGAGTTTTCATCAGAGCTGCCTCCTGGTGTTATTACTGCAACAATATTATTTGCTATATTCCTCCATTTTAGGTGCCTTAAGTTGAAATCCCCCAGGAGCAAGATGTTGGGTGCAGGAGCTGGAAGATTTTCCAGACAGTGGTCAATTTTTAACAGCTGTTCCTGGAATTGCTGGGATGTTGCATCCGGAGGCTTGTAGACTACCACAATGACTAGGTTTTGGTTCTCGACCTTTACTGCTAAAACTTCCACTACATCATTTGAGGCATTTAGCAGTTCTGTGCAAACAAGTGACTCTGCAATGTACAGGCCAACCCCCCCCCCCCCCCTTTTGCCTGTTCACTCTGTCACATCTGTATAGGTTGTAACCTGGGATCCATATTTTGTTGTCCAAGTGATCCTTTATGTGGGTCTCACTGAAAGCCGCAAACATTGCCTTTGCCTCTGCAAGCAGTCCATGGATGAAAGGTATTTTGTTGTTTGTTGCTGGCTTTAGACCCTGTATATTTGCAAAGAAGAATGTCATCGGACTGGTGGTATTGTTGGTACTGGGGGGGGGGATTTTTTTTTCGGCATTAGTATCTGTATCTGTTGGTTTGGAGTGGAGGCCATCGACTGTGGTTCCACTCCAGGAATGACTGGATTTGGTGTAAGATTTCTGCCATTTCCTGCCAGTTTTTTTTCCTTCCTGGCACTAAAAAACCTCTCCCTCTTGAGTGGCTGTGGCTACCCAGGTTTTCCCATGGCCTGGATGTTTTGTATCTTTTTGTACCCTTTAGATGGTGTGCCTGGCAATTTAAGTTATAGCACAGTCTTTCCTGTACTGAAGAGGTACATATTTCAGGGTGAAAAAGCTTACAGGAAGGGAGTTTGCATTTTCCTGTTATCATATGGGCATGGTATTTTCTAGGGTGGTCATAGTTGCACGTCCCGTCTGTTTTTCCAGATTTCCCATGTCTGCAGATACCAAGTGCATAGTATGTGCACAGGCTTGGTTTCCGTTTGCCTTGGGTTTCTGTGACTGTATTCCCTGTTGGTGCATTTTTCCCTGTCTTATTCCTATCCTCCCTAGCACCAACAATGGAGCTCCCACCAGTTGTTTTTGGTAATATATCCTCACTATTGCTAGTGGAGTCTTCTTGTTTGCTATTTCCTGTGGTATTACTAGTTTGCAATATTGGTTTTATCTTATCTTTGACTACACTTGTTTCCCCACTACGGCTCCTGTCCCCTATGAGGTCATTTATATGTATTCCTTCCTGCGTATAATTCCCGACTACCTGGACAAAATCTCCAGCTTCACCATTACTGTCTCCCAGGACAGCACCTCCAGCTTCACCATTACTGTCTCCCAGGACAGCACCTCCAGCTTCACCATTACTGTCTCCCAGGACAGCACCTCCAGCTTCACCATTACTGTCTCCCAGGACAGCACCTCCAGCTTCACCATTACTGTCTCCCAGGACAGCACCTCCAGCTTCACCATTACTATCTCCCAGGACAGCACTATCAGCCCCACATTTACTGACTACCAGGACATCACCTCCAGCCTTACAGTTTCTGACTACATGGCCAGTATCAAGGGCAGTACCATTCAGCCCAGACTTTTTATGTTCCCATCTGTTGTAGAAAGCTTCCAGGTTGTCTATGAAAGCAGCTTTGATGTTATCCTCTTTTAATACCCTTGTGATTTTAGTCCACAGATTTTCCTCATTTGGGCATACCCAAAAACACTTCCCTGTTTTAATACTGCTTGTAGCTAGTTCTTGGATATCTGCACAAGGGGTGTGACACCAATTTCCACAAAAATGACAATTTATCCATGTGGAAGCCCGTTTGTATGATTGACTGCAGACTATACAGAGCTTCATAATGATTTGAATGGTTGATTTACTGTAATTCTACTAGCAACCTCTTGAATACTCTATTAATAACCTCCTTAAATGAAGCTCTAGCTATTTGTATTTCTATTTCTAACTGTACTTGTATATTGGACAGCTTACCGTGTACGTTCCTGATTTATATTTATTGTTTGTGTTTGATAAGGGTGCCTACAACCCCATCCGTTTACAGTCTGCTTTATTGTCCAACGAATCCGTTTGAAACCAGTCAAGGGTTCGGACCAGTCGAGGGTTCAGACCAGTCGATCTGATCTGATCAGTGGGTCACGTATTTAAAACATACTAGTCGGTGATTTGGGCTAACACATGAAGGATGTACTTGAAATTATCTACCCGAGTAATATGTGAGTTGATTGATACAAAAGTATAACTTGCGGAAAACTTGCACATGTATCAGTTAGTATATTAGTTCATAACAAAACACAGTACAGTGGACCCCCGCATAACGATTACCTCTGAATGTGACCAATTATGTAAGTGTATTTATGTAAGTGCGTTTGTATGTGTATGTTTGGGGGTCTGAAATGGACTAATCTACTTCACAATATTTCTTATGGGAACAAATTCGGTCAGTACTGGCACCTGAACATACTTCTGGAGTGAAAAAATATCGTTAACCGGGGGTCCACTGTATTATGTTTGCTGAAAAATTTCACCTAATAATTCTTATTTTGCAGAGCACGAGAAGCTTTACGTCAGTGTTTACCAGATCAGCTAAAAGACCAAACCTTTGCTGCATGCCTCAAGGATGACAAGTCTACAAAGCATTGGCTGCAACAACTCCTTGGCAACTTGGAATCCACAGGAGTTCCTGACCCTCGCATTACCCTGCCTCCTTTGGCAGCTCAGTGAGGGCTGACAGTGTGGTACATAGTACACTTGGTTGCAACTGTGTCAGTTGGTGATGCTGTGATTTTTAAGTCATCTTGTCTAAATCTCTTATTGATGCCATGATCAGATGTACATCCCTTCTTACACTGAAATATACTGACAGTGGTGCTGTGATCTAAGGTATCACGTGCAATCATTTCTCATAAAGAGTGCTGTGATAAAATTTACATTCTTCCATGCATTTATAAGTCAAAATGATGCAAGCACCTTGCTTTACAGCAAGGCTTCTAAGGCATTAAGGGAGTTTCTAAATGATCCTCTCCGAGGAGATAAGTGAGGTTACAATAACCTTAGTGATGATTGCCTATTATGAAGATTACCATAGGAGTATGTACTTGTAAATAATGCCAAATATTGTTATTTTTTAAGGCTTCTAAATATGAAATAGCATGAGTGTTTTATATAAAAAAATATCCATTGTATAATATATTTAGAAAAGCAATTGACCTTTAAACTACACAAAATAAGGGGAATGAAGAGTTATAACAGTCAGAATTAATATTCTCTTGAGCATTTTAAATGAAGAGAGGAAAGGAGTGTACAGATTGTAATTTTGTGTATGTAAATAAGGTTTAATCACAGGTGAGAGTGGCAATGAAATATTGTCATAGTTCAAACTAGAAAGACAGCACTGTATATTGTCATAGTTCAAACAGGAAAGACAGTGCTGTATGACTAGTATGAGTATGGTTTTTTCTCCTTATTTTTGTGTGTGTGTTTGGGAATATAATATAATAGTATAGAAAACAGTTCAAGCTGGAAGCAGGAAAGTCCAGTTGGATTATATTTTCAGTTATTTGGTTCATGGGTAGCAAATATCAATGTAACTCAGTGGAAATTTCATACCTGAATCTAGCATTAAAATGATATATGAAGGAATACCACAGTGAAAATAATAATAGTAATAATAATAATAATAATCTGAATACTTTCATGAGTGCACATGGACAAAAGAGCTCGAATGTTTTTGTTAATGTTTCACTAGCACTTTTTTCATATTTGTAGTCATGCATTAATCAGGATTTCTTCACACGGTGATGTAATCAAGTGCTTGTCAGGTTTTTAATGTACATTCTTGGGTATTGAATTGTGCCATATCTGGTTTATGGGAGATATGGAATTTTTGAAATAGGCATCAATTAAAATTAATATGTTTTGCAAATACAGTAGAACCTTGGCTTTCGTGATTAATCTGTTCTAAAAAGTCTGATGAAAACCGAATCGTACGAAAACTGAAGCAATATCTCTCATAAGAAATAATGTAAATCCAATTAATCCTTTCCAGATACCCAAAAATATTAAGAAAAAATACATTGTATGGAGAATAACTATACATGTAGTTTTACATACAGAAAGCAATGAGAGGTAAGTACATATAAATATCTAACGAAATGGATAAATGTACATTTAACATCACTCTTACCTTTATTGAAGACTCTTGCTGGTGTATGGAAGACGGCGAGGAGGGAAGAGGTAGGAGGAGAGGTTATTGTTTGGAAAGGGAATCCCCTTCCATAAGGACTTCAGGTATCAGGGCCCTATCCAAAATACTATCTCCTGCTAACTGTTTTTCATTGATCCACGCCAACAACAACTTCTCAGCATCTTCAATTGTTTGCGATCTCTGTTTCATTAGCACATTTACCCCTTTTGCTACATCAGCTTCGCTGATGAGGACTTACCTTACATCCTGGCAAGATCGGCCAGGCATACGCCACTTTCGTACTTTGCTACGAGTTCTTGAATTCTATCGTGTTTCTTGCCTTCTTTGGCCCCATGGTGGCTTATTTAGCAGCCGCACTCAATAAACAAGCACAAAAAACAATGGATTATTACAAAATGTTTTGGATGAACGTGCGGGGTGATGCTCACTCAATGAGAAACAAAGGCAGACTCAGTCACGAACACATGAGATGCTTTGTTTGGGTACTTGAGTGGCCGATTCATGAGGACACATTTGGTACGGACCATTTTCAACTACGAGAACTGAGCAGATGTATGAAAATGGGGGCAAAATTTTGACGAAAAAAATTGTCGAAAACCGAATCCTATGAAAACTGGGGCATACGAAAACCAAGGTTCCGCTGTAATTAGTGTGTGTAAATGATTAAGAACATGTTTGTGAAAGTTGATTTTAGATCACTTATCATTATTAGAATGGGTTTATATTGACAACACGAGTATTCTTAACTGAGAAACCTGTGTACTTTTCATACTGTGTATGGCACTCTATTATGGTTCATATTGTCTAGTCTTGTGGATTATTTGTTATTGTTGGATATTTTTAGGAAGTGTCTGAAAAATACATAATGTTGAACACAGTATAATTGAAACTGCAACTGCCTATACTATAGGATTGCTAACTATGGAAAGTCCAAAGACTTTTTCTACCTGAAGGATATGTGTAAGTTTATCACTTAGTGTTATACTTAAAGATGATGAAGGTTCATAATTGATGTGTCATTTATATATAAGAGGGCCCTGCTTATACAGCAGGTTAGGTTCTAGGCTACCATTCTAAAGTGAAACATTTTTTTTTTTTTTTTTTCAAATGCATATGATAACAGTGTAAACATGATAACATGTTTACACTGTCATATATTTAGTGAGCAATAGAGCTAGACCTAAAAAATGAATATACAGTACACATATTACTTACCTTCAAATATTTTCATACTTAGCTCATGGTGAGTGGTTAATATATTTATTGTAGGTAGCCTGAATAAATGAAGAATAGATATAATTGAAAAATGCTGTTTTAGCAAAACACTCTAAAGCAAAGTGCTATAAAGTGGGGCCTTCCTGTATTAATAAGTCTCTTAGAACAAATATTAGTTTTAGCTAATATCAGAACTGGAGCAGTAAACCAGTGTGCTTTTTGTTTATGGAACCATGGGATGACCCACTGTAGAATATGTCTCACTTATCACTACTTGTTTCTAGTCTCACCTTAGAAATATGTCCTCAGGTTGGGCTGTGAGGGAAAAACTCTCAAAACTGCTCATGGGTATGTGCTGCTTATGGTCCAGGTAAGGTCTGTGATACTCAAAGTTCTAGATAACCACTGCTCAAAGGGTTGTTAGTGGCATTTGGCACTTGTGTGAACTACACCTCTTTAGTTGTCCTTATTCTGTTGTACAGGCACTTCTCACCTCTGTTCCGATACTTGTCTTCCATTTCGTTTAGTTGGGCACCTTCAGGCTTCTGTCAGTCTTCATGTTTTCTGGTAGTCCATACTACTCTTCACATTTATCTCATAAATACCTAGTAACTATGGCATACTGGACTTGTGATTGCCTTGTTTACCCAGTTTCCTTGCTCGTTATAAAACCCTTGTAGGTTTAGCACTTTTTGATTATAATAAATAATAAATCTTTGCTTGTTATATGTATGCATAATGTGCATAGTCTCCTGGTGTGTGGACCCTCTGCCTGAGGGTTTATGAGTTTGGTCATGGCAATCCTGGCCATGCTGATGGTGCTCCTAAACACCCCGATCCTCTGGAAAATGGACATTCCTGTAACATTGTGTATGACTTCAGTCTCCTAGGCTCTCCATTTTTTTTTCCTGCACTTTCTGTGGCTAATTCTGCTGAGGGGATGTTTCTTTGCAGCTGTTTTTGTAAGTATAAGAAGATAGGAGTATATGGAGTATATGGAGAAAAAGAGAGAAGTTAAGAGAGTGGTGAAGCAATGTAAAAAGAGAGCAAATGAGAGAGTGGGTGAGATGTTATCAACAAATTTTGTTGAAAATAAGAAAAAGTTTTGGAGTGAGATTAACAAGTTAAGAAAGCCTAGAGAACAAATGGATTTGTCTGTTAAAAATAGGAGAGGAGAGTTATTAAATGGAGAGTTAGAGGTATTGGGAAGATGGAAGGAATATTTTGAGGAATTGTTAAATGTTGATGAAGATAGGGAAGCTGTGATTTCGTGTATAGGGCAAGGAGGAATAACATCTTGTAGGAGTGAGGAAGAGCCAGTTGTGAGTGTGGGGGAAGTTCGTGAGGCAGTAGGTAAAATGAAAGGGGGTAAGGCAGCCGGGATTGATGGGATAAAGATAGAAATGTTAAAAGCAGGTGGGGATATAGTTTTGGAGTGGTTGGTGCAATTATTTAATAAATGTATGGAAGAGGGTAAGGTACCTAGGGATTGGCAGAGAGCATGCATAGTTCCTTTGTATAAAGGCAAGGGGGATAAAAGAGAGTGCAAAAATTATAGGGGGATAAGTCTGTTGAGTGTACCTGGTAAAGTGTATGGTAGAGTTATAATTGAAAGAATTAAGAGTAAGACGGAGAATAGGATAGCAGATGAACAAGGAGGCTTTAGGAAAGGTAGGGGGTGTGTGGACCAGGTGTTTACAGTGAAACATATAAGTGAACAGTATTTAGATAAGGCTAAAGAGGTCTTTGTGGCATTTATGGATTTGGAAAAGGCGTATGACAGGGTGGATAGGGGGGCAATGTGGCAGATGTTGCAAGTGTATGGTGTAGGAGGTAGGTTACTGAAAGCAGTGAAGAGTTTTTACGAGGATAGTGAGGCTCAAGTTAGAGTATGTAGGAAAGAGGGAAATTTTTTCCCAGTAAAAGTAGGCCTTAGACAAGGATGTGTGATGTCACCGTGGTTGTTTAATATATTTATAGATGGGGTTGTAAGAGAAGTAAATGCGAGGGTCTTGGCAAGAGGCGTGGAGTTAAAAGATAAAGAATCACACACAAAGTGGGAGTTGTCACAGCTGCTCTTTGCTGATGACACTGTGCTCTTGGGAGATTCTGAAGAGAAGTTGCAGAGATTGGTGGATGAATTTGGTAGGGTGTGCAAAAGAAGAAAATTAAAGGTGAATACAGGAAAGAGTAAGGTTATGAGGATAACAAAAAGATTAGGTGATGAAAGATTGAATATCAGATTGGAGGGAGAGAGTATGGAGGAGGTGAACGTATTCAGATATTTGGGAGTGGACGTGTCAGCGGATGGGTCTATGAAAGATGAGGTGAATCATAGAATTGATGAGGGAAAAAGAGTGAGTGGTGCACTTAGGAGTCTGTGGAGACAAAGAACTTTGTCCTTGGAGGCAAAGAGGGGAATGTATGAGAGTATAGTTTTACCAACGCTCTTATATGGGTGTGAAGCGTGGGTGATGAATGTTGCAGCGAGGAGAAGGCTGGAGGCAGTGGAGATGTCATGTCTGAGGGCAATGTGTGGTGTGAATATAATGCAGAGAATTCGTAGTTTGGAAGTTAGGAGGAGGTGCGGGATTACCAAAACTGTTGTCCAGAGGGCTGAGGAAGGGTTGTTGAGGTGGTTCGGACATGTAGAGAGAATGGAGCGAAACAGAATGACTTCAAGAGTGTATCAGTCTGTAGTGGAAGGAAGGCGGGGTAGGGGTCGGCCTAGGAAGGGATGGAGGGAGGGGGTAAAGGAGGTTTTGTGTGCGAGGGGCTTGGACTTCCAGCAGGCATGCGTGAGCGTGTTTGATAGGAGTGAATGGAGACAAATGGTTTTTAATACTTGACGTGCTGTTGGAGTGTGAGCAAAGTAACATTTATGAAGGGATTCAGGGAAACCGGCAGGCCGGACTTGAGTCCTGGAGATGGGAAGTACAGTGCCTGCACTCTGAAGGAGGGGTGTTAATGTTGCAGTTTAAAAACTGTAGTGTAAAGCACCCTTCTGGCAAGACAGTGATGGAGTGAATGATGGTGAAAGTTTTTCTTTTTCGGGCCACCCTGCCTTGGTGGGAATCGGCCGGTGTGATAATAAAAAAAAAAAAAAAAAATAAGAAGATAGGATGCCAGCCTATTCAGGTGTTTTAAATATCATTTGTAGGTGGGCATTCGACATACATGTACTTCATTATTGGCATAGAGATCTCGATCAGGGTCATTACTGTCCTCAGAGCATCTGAGCGTAGCCTGACAGGGTTTTATGAAAATGTGCAATTTGTCTTCCCCGTCAGTGTCTGATCAGCCTTAGTGACTCTCACCCAGTTCCTCTTCTGATATAAATATTTGGAGTCCCCTGGCACTTTTTCAAGGTCAGACCAATGTCAGGGCTCTGTCATTCATGGGTCATCCATGTGTGATTATTGGCTTCTAGGGTTAAATTTGTGTGCATTGACTGCCCTGGTATGTACTGTACATGTATGTGTACACAGTGGTAGGCTTTGCTTGCCTCACAGGATGCCTGTTTTGTGAATTACTGTATTCTAGTAATGGTTCTGCCATTTATCAAGTATTGCATTCTAATTTTGTATAATTTTTGACACTTCTTCAGGTGTTGAAGAAATTCCTTGCTTTTCTTGAGTCCCTCTATCTTACTTATACCCATTTAAATTTTGCCTGGCTCAGTAGCCGTCTCTTCTATTGTGGGTGCTGGTGGTATGATTCCAACATGATTCTCCATGGTACTGTAAGCAAAACTTGTTTTTAAAGGATGAATAATGACTTGACAGTCTGTAGAGGGATAATGCATGACTCAGGTTTCTGTCTACTTTCCCAGTTGTGTGGTTCTCAGATTCCAGCAGAAGGTATGGCTCATGCAGGTGCATTATGATATTTGAGTAACCACAACATTTGACTAATGACCATTTGAGCAGTGGTAAATTAGGGCTTAATTATCACCAGCCTAACCAGGAGTATCAGTGGTTCTGTAAGGTAAGGTGTAGCATATTTCGGTACAAGCCCACATCTTTCATACTTGAAACTGGTGTGTTCTCGTAACAATACAATATTCAAGACTAATGTTTCATAGCTTGCCATGACAGGATAATGTATAGTTCATATACAGTAGGGCCCCACTTATACTGCAGTTAGGGTCCAGGCTACTGCCGGAAAGCGGACATCACCAGAAAGCAGAACCTTATTTTTTTTCATATACAAATGCATTTAAATGCCAGATAACATGTTCATTTCCATGTTTGTGAGCGAGTAAGTTTTTATTCAAGTACAGGTACACATACATGCAGTTACATAGATTATCACACATAGCAGCATTTGTGTAGATTACCTAGGTAAACCCAAAAATGTCAGTCACTTATTTCCATTGGAGTGAAGTTTATACCATAATACAAACACCTTACATTGTGTACAAGTTATCTCTGCATTGGTACAGTAGAGTAAATAAAGAGCAACACTCCCATTCTCATTTAACACCATTTTTAGAAGGAATGGCACTCTGAGTGAAGGCATACGAAAAGGAATAAATTTTTATAGTTACCCCAGTAATGCTATTGTGTATGTATTTTCTTTGGTGTTGAACTAGAGAAAATGTTATTTTTTCCAACACTCCGAGAAGACAATTGGATTTTTTTTTTTTAACAAGTTGGCCATTTCCCACTGAGGCAGGGTGTATTTATCATGCTTATATGTTATGTAGTGTGTTTATTATACTGTATAATTTTTAAAAAATATCATAGATGGATTAATGAAAATGTCTATATTAACATAATACAGCCTCTCCTCACTTAGCGATGTACGTGTACTCGTTTACTGATGACTCGGATTTACGATGGGCTTTCTGATCAGTATGCATACCTAAATAATGCACTGGTTGCCGTTGCCCAGCGGTGAGAGTAGCCACTCTCATTGCTGAAGTCCAGGTAATAAACCCTGGAGATTAACATAACATAACCTAAATAATGTATATTAGAGCGGATGTCCTCTGTTCTGCTTATTACAATATACAGAACACTACTGTATAAACATTTAAAAATATAACAGAAATGTTATAAATGTTACAAAGGTGACAGTAAAACAGTATGAAAGATGGTTGACACAAACCACTGCCATTATAGTATGCTCCTCACTTAGCAACGAATTTGTTTACAGATATGGTCTTAGAAACAGAACTCCTTTGTTAAGTGAGGAGAGGCTGTATACGACATTTAATGCGCCTCAGAGTGATTATTATTGTATGTTATTATCAATATTAACCCTTAAACTGTCCAAGCAGATCTACGTTCACATGCGTAGTGCTCCAAAAGCAGATCTACGTTTTTTTTACATATTTTCAAATACAGTGGACCCTCGCCTAACGATATTAATCCGTTCCTGAGAGCTCAACGTTAGGGGAAATTATCGTTAGGCGAATTAATTTTCCCCATAAGAAATAACGGAAATCAAATTAATCCGTGCAAGACACCCCAAAGTATGAAAAAAATTTTTTTTACCACATGAAATAATTTTAATACACACAAATGGAAGAAGAGATGTACAATACATGACACTTACCTTTATCGAAGATCTGGTGATGATTGATGGGATGGAAGGAGGGGAGAGTGTGAATGGTCTTAGTGTTTAGAAGGGGAATCCCCTTCCATTTGGACTTGAGGTAGCAAGTCCTTTTCCGGGGTTACTTCCCTTCTTCTTTTAATGCCACTAGGACCAGCTTCAGAGTCACTGGACCTCTGTCGCACAACATATTTGTCCATAGTGGCCTGTACCTCTCGTTCCTTAATGACTTTCCTAAAGTGTTTCACAACATTGTCAGTGTAATAGTCACCAGCACGGCTTGCAATAGCTGTGTGAGGGTGATTTTCATCAAAAAAGGTTTGCACTTTAAGCCACATTGCACACATTTCCTTAATCTTTGAAGTAGGCAACTTCTTCAATTTCTCTCTCCCCTCCTTCGAAGCAGTTTCCTCAGGTCTGGCCTCTTGCTGTTGAAGATGATCTAGCAGCTCATCAGTGGTTAGTTCTTCATTGTCCTCCTCCATCAACTCTTCCACATCCTTCCCACTAACCTCACCAATATGAGCACTAGTTCCAGGCATTTTTTCCTGTTCACCTGGGTGTTAGTCAACCGTTGTGGGTCGCATCCTGGGGGACAAGATTAAGGACCCCAATGGAAATAAGTTAGACAGTCCTCAATGATGCACTGACTTTCTTGGGTTATCCTGGGTGGCTAACCCTCTGGGGTTAATCGTTTCTCGGTAATTGTTTCATGGTAAGCCATACCAACAACACACACTCCACATCTTCGAGTAATACAGCTGATGGTGGTGCAGCAACAGCAACAGCTGACTGTGGTGCAGCAACAGCTGACCATGGTGCAGCAGCAGCTGTGGTGCAGCAGCAGCTGACTGTAGTGCAGCAACAGCTGACCGAGGTGCAGCAGCAGCTGACTGTGGTACGATAGTATTTCTCACCCTTTTTACCACAGGGTTGGCACTAGAAGCTTTCTTGGGGCCCATGGTCACTTATTTTGCAGGTGAAATCACAAAACGCTGTGATAATATGAAATGTTCCGATTGTATGCTTGGATGTGACCGCGGAGGCTGGCTTGTAAACACTGCCACCCACGGAACAAGTGAGGCTGGCTCAGGACGCATGTGGACGCGTCTCGGACGAATCGCGTTGAGCGAGTTTTTTAGCGCTAGGCGAGGCAAAATTTTTACGTTAAAATGTATCGCTATGCGGATTTAACGTTATGAGATGCCATCGTTAGGCGAGGGTCCACTGTATAACAAAAAAAAAAAAACGTAGATCAATGTTTTTATTACACGGTTTCAAATTAAAAAAGAAAAAGAAAGATCTACGTTTTTTACATACTTTCAAATGTTGAAAAAGTAGATCTATGTTTGGACAGTTTAAGGGTTAATATGACATCCTCAAGACTAATAAGACACTCTTAGTGATTTTAATGTGTACCTGCATTCCAGCACAGTGTGTAAGTTTATTCAGGTACAGGTACACACAAGTATTATTATCAGAGTATATATAAAATATCCTTGGTAGTAGGTTGGTAGACAGCAACCACCCAGGGAGGTACTACCGTCCTGCCAAGTGAGTGTAAAACGAAAGCCTGTAATTGTTTTACATGATGGTAGGATTGTTGGTGTCCTTTTTTCTGTCTCATAAACATGCAAGATTTCAGGTACATTTTGCTACTTCTACTTACACTTAGGTTACACTACACATACATGTATAAGCATATATATACTTACATACCCCTCTGGGTTTTCTTCTATTTTCTTTCTAGTTCTTGTTCTTGTTTATTTCCTCTTATCTCCATGGGGAAGTGGAACAGAATTCTTCCTCCGTAAGCCAAGCGTGTCATAAGAGGAGACTAAAATGCTGGGAGCAAGGGGCTAGTAACCCCTTCTCCTGTATATATTACTAAATGTAAAAGGAGAAACTTTCGTTTTTCCTTTTGGGCCACCCCGCCTTGGTGGGATATGGCCGGTGTGTTGAAAGATATATAAAATATGAAATAACCGTAACCCTTTCAGGGTTTCCGACGTACTAGTACGGCTTCGCACCAGGGTTATTGACGTACTAGTACGCCTAAATTCTAGCGCCTTCAAATCTAGCAAGAGAAAGCTGGTAGGCTTACATATGAAAGAATGAGTCTATGTGGTCAGTGTGCGCAATATAAAAAATATCCTGCAGCACACAGTGTGTAATGAGAAAAAAAAAACTTTGTGTTTTTGGTTTAAAGCAGCAACTTTGCACTGTATTTTTGTATGATATTTATGGTTGTATTCTAGTTTTCCTGGTCTCACTTTATAGAATGGAAGACATATTACAGAAATTGAGATGATTTTGATTGGTTTCACAATGAAAAGTACTGCGAAATTGAGCTCAGAGCAGCAGAAATGTTTGATTTTTGCCGAAGTTCAAAAGTAAACAAATCATGCCACGCGTCCAATACACATTAATTGGTGAGTCTAATATTCTTTCACAAGTGCGCTGATATTATTTATACCATTTCTACACTAATGCAGTAGTCTGCATAACATTAAATCTTCTGTTTTTTGTGAGAATAAAAATTCGAAGTGGAAAGCAAAAGAAATGTAAGAGGGGCCTGGGGACGTGACTAATGAACAGAGGAAATGTTATTTTAGTGCCAGTAATGTCTGTCTTGTTTATTCTGGACCCTGTTTGGAAATTGGCATGTTTTGAAATTTGTGTGAAATTGGCAAAATTGCTAATTTCTGGCCACTTTATTGGATAGTTGAAATCGATAAATGGGTGGTTTCTTGTACTCATTTGATAGAAAAAATGGAGTTCTAGTGAAATAGTTATGATTTTTGTCGACTAGTACACTGGAATTGGCCGAAAATAGGGCTTAAAGTGGGCGAAATCGCCGATGCGTAAACATCGTTGAGACCGCTAACTTCATGAGAGCATAATTCCGTAAGTTTTCCATCAAATTTCATACTTTTGGTGTCATTATGATCGGGAAAAGATTATCTTTTCATAAGAAAAAATAATTTTTTTCTGAAAAATTTTTGACCCTGAGAAGTTTAAGAGAGGGCCTCTCGGCCCTGAAAGGAGTTAAAACACTTGAAATTTTGGAAAGTTTCCAGACGTAATGGAGAGACGTGGACCTTGAAGAATGTAAACAAACCGAGTGGCACATGGTTACCGTATTAGTCAGGTGGGGGAGCCATATAGCGAATTTTGGTCATAATTTGAAATGTCCATATCAGTGGAACACCATAAGGCGTTGTCCTACTAGTATGCAGTATTTCTTTTGGCTTTATAAAATGGTAAACTTATATCATGGTTGTCATTGTTTTAGTTGAAAGTTATTCATTGACAAGAAGCAAGTTTCCTTACAACATTATACTCTCTCTTTAGCATCACATTGATTACCACTGACACAATATATGTGTGTTGCAATTAATTTTGTAGTACTGTATGCAGTCTTCAGGCTGCTTAAAATTTGTATTTCTTGTGTTTTAAGCAAAAACCAGTTTGTGGAATCTCCCTTACTGGTGCCCAATTCCTTGTCATCAACGATAATGATATGTAGCTTCTAAGTTGCAGTACTAACACTGTTATATTACTGACACAAAATAGAAATGTATATAATATTCAGCTGTCCCTCTAAATTCATGATCTTCCTTGTTACTGATGGGCAAGCACCAAATAAATTCATTTATCCTACGTTTTTCTGGCTTGGTGGCTATTCCACATTCAAACTTAACTCTATTCTATTAATATTTATTATGAATCTCAGTATGAAATAGATAAGAGTGATATATACGAGAACGATATGTTGCTGAAACAAAATGTACCTAAATCTGAAGTAAAATTTGTTCTTCTTTCAACACTGGCCATATTGCACCAAAGCAAGGTGGCCCAAAAAGAAAAATGAAAGTCTCTTTATAAATTTACTAATGTATACAGGAGAAGGGGTTACTAGCCCCTTGCTCCTGGCATTTTAGTTGCCTCTTACGCATGGCTTACGGAGGAAGAATTCTGTTCCACTTCCCCATGGAGATAAAATTTGTTATGCAGACATAATTTTGTATTCATGGAAATATACCCCCCCCCCCTCTACGAATTTACAGGGACGACTGTTTTAGTATTTTGTAATTACAGATCTGCATTAGAAAATATTTTGGCTTTTGCAATACAGTAGGGCCCCACTTATATGGCAGGTTAGGTTCCAGGCTACTGCCATAAAGTGGAAATTGCCGTATAGTGGAACACCCTTTTTTTTTTTTTTTTATAAATGCGTACAAATACTAGATAACAATTTTACACTTACATATATTAAGTTAGCAATAGAACTAGGCATCAAAAACAATAAAAAAGTACAATACACACATAGTGCACTTATTACTTGCCTTAAAATATTTGTAGTCTTAATCTAGGGTGAGACAAGTAGTAATTATTTTAAGAAATCAAGTGTGGTATGTATGGTAGTCAGCCGGGCTACCATACCAGGTCACCCCACCTACACATAATATTCTATGATGTTTAAGCATCCCAGAGCGATAAAATGCATATACAGTTTACTCATTACTTACCTTAAAATATTTGTAGTCTTAATGTAAGGTCAGGAGTGAGTAAACGAGATAAAACGAATAAATGAGAGAGAGAGAGAATGAGTACATGAGGGAGGACAGGCGCAGAGTTATGTAAACAAACCAGGTGAAAGTAAGTTTTGAAAACAAAATGTACACGTCTGCTTTGTGTACAAGTTACATTGTGTACAAGTTGTCTCTACATTGATTTTTATTTTTTTTTCAACAAGTCGGCCGTCTCTCACTGAGGCAGGGTGACCCAAAAAAAAAAGAAAGAAAATCCCCAAAAAGAAAATACTTTCATCATAATTCAACACTTTCACCACACTCGCACATTATCACTGTTTTTGCAGAGGTGCTCAGAATACAACAGTTTAGAAGCATACACATATAAAGATACACAACATATCCCTCCAAACTGCCAATATCCCAAACCCCTCCTTTAAAGTGCAGGCATTGTACTTCCCATTTCCAGGACTCAAGTCCGACTATATGAAAATAACCGGTTTCCCTGATTTTTTTTTTTTTTTTTATTATTATTATTATCATCACACTGGCCGATTCCCACCAAGGCAGGGTGGCCCGAAAAAGAAAAACTTTCACCATCATTCACTCCATCATTGTCTTGCCAGAAGGGTGCTTTACACTACAGTTTTTAAACTGCAACATTAACACCCCTCCTTCAGAGTGCAGGCACTGTACTTCCCATCTCCAGGACTCAAGTCCGGCCTGCCGGTTTCCCTGAACCCCTTCATAAATGTTACTTTCCCTGAATCCCTTCACTAAATATTACCCTGCTCACACTCCAACAGATCGTCAGGTCCCAAGTACCATTCGTCTCCATTCACTCCTATCTAACATGCTCATGCACGCTTGCTGGAAGTCCAAGCCCCTTGCCCACAAAACCTCCTTTACCCCCTCTCTCCAACCCTTTCGAGGATGACCCCTACCCCGCCTTCCTTCCCCTATAGATTTATATGCTTTCCATGTCATTCTACTTTGATCCATTCTCTCTAAATGACCAAACCACCTCAACAACCCCTCTTCTGCCCTCTGACTAATACTTTTATTAACTCCACACCTTTTCCTAATTTCCACACTCCGAATTTTCTGCATAATATTTACATCACACATTGCCCTTAAACAGGACATCTCCACTGCCTCCAACCGTCTCCTCGCTGCTGCATTTACCACCCAAGCTTCACACCCATATAAGAGTGTTGGTACTACTATACTTTCATACATTCCCTTCTTTGCCTCCATAGATAATGTTTTTTGACTCCACATATACCTCAACGCACCACTCACCTTTTTTCCCTCATCAATTCTATGATTAACCTTATCCTTCATAAATCCATCCGCCGACACGTCAACTCCCAAGTATCTGAAAACATTCACTTCTTCCATACTCCTCCTCTCCAATTTGATATCCAATTTTTCTTTATCTAAATCATTTGACACCCTCATCACCTTACTCTTTTCTACGTTCACTTTCAACTTTCTACCTTTACACACATTCCCAAACTCATCCACTAGCCCTTGCAATTTTTCTTTAGAATCTCCCATAAGCACAGTATCATCAGCAAAAAGTAACTGTGTCAATTCCCATTTTGAATTTGATTCCCCAAAATTTAATCCCACCCCTCTCCCGAACACCCTAGCATTTACTTCCTTTACAACCCCATCTATAAATATATTAAACAACCATGGTGATATTACACATCCCTGTCTAACACCTACTTTTACCGAGAAGTAGTCTCCCTCTCTTCTACACACCCTAACCTGAGCCTCACTATCCTCATAAAAACTCTCTACAGCATTTAATAACTTACCACCTATTCCATATACTTGCAACATCTGCCACATTGCTCCTCTATCCACTCTATCATATGCCTTTTCTAAATCCATAAATGCAATAAAAACTTCCCTACCTTTATCTAAATACTGTTCACATATATGCTTCAATGTAAACACTTGATCTACACATCCCCTACCCACTCTGAAATCTCCTTGCTCATCCGCAATCCTACATTCTGTCTTACCTCTAATTCTTTCAATTATAACCCTACCGTACACTTTTCCTGGTATACTCAGTAAACTTATTCCTCTATAATTTTTACAGTCTCTTTTGTCCCCTTTCCCTTTATATAAAGGGACTATACATGCTCTCTGCCAATCCCTAGGTACCTTCCCCTCTTTCATACATTTATTAAACAAAAGTACCAACCACTCCAACACTATATCCCCCCCTGCTTTTAACATTTCTGTCATGATCCCATCAGTTCCAGCTGCTTTACCCCCTTTCATTTTATGTAATGCCTCACGTACCTCCCCCACACTTACATTCTGCTCTTCTTCACTCCTAAAAGATGGTATACCTCCCTGCCCAGTGCATGAAATTACTGCCTCTGTTTCTTCCTTAACATTTAAAAGTTCCTCAAAATATTCTCGCCATCTACCTAATACCTCCATCTCCCCATCTATTAACTCCCCTACTCTGTTTTTAACTGACAAATCCATACTTTCCCTAGGCTTTCTTAACTTGTTTAACTCACTCCAAATTTTTTTCTTATTTTCATTAAAATTTCTTGACAGTGCCTCTCCCACTCTATCATCTGCTCTCCTTTTGCACTCTCTCACCACTCTCTTTACCTTTCTTTTACTCCCCATATACTCTGCTCTTCATATAACACTTCTGCTTTGTAAAAACCTCTCATAAGCTACCTTTTTCTCTTTTATCACACCCTTTACTTCATCATTCCACCAATCACTCCTCTTTCCTCCTGCCCCCACCCTCCTATAACCACAGACTTCTGCCCCACATTCTAGTACTGCATTTTTAAAACTATTCCAACCCTCTTCAACCCCCCCACTACTCATCTTTGCACTAGCCCACCTTTCTGCCAATAGTCGCTTATATCTCACCCGAACTTCCTCCTCCCTTAGTCTATATACTTTCACCTCCCTCTTACTTGTTGTTGCCACCTTACTCTTTTCCCATCTACCTCTTACTCTAACTGTAGCTACAACTAAATAATGATCCGATATATCAGTTGCCCCTCTATAAGCATGTACATCCTGGAGCCTACCCATCAACCTTTTATCCACCAATACATAATCTAATAAACTACTTTCATTACGTGCTACATCATACCTTGTATATTTATTTATCCTCTTTTTCATAAAATATGTATTACTTATTACCAAATCTCTTTCTACACATAGCTCAATTAAAGGCTCCCCATTTACATTTACCCCTGGCACCCCAAATTTACCTACTACTCCCTCCATAACATTTTTACCCACTTTAGCATTGAAATCCCCAACCACCATTACTCTCACACTTGATTCAAAACTCCCCACGCATTCACTCAACATTTCCCAAAATCTCTCTCTCTCCTCTACACTTCTCTCTTCTCCAGGTGCATACACGCTTATTATAACTCACTTTTCACATCCAATCTTTATTTTACTCCACATAATCCCTGAATTAGTACATTTATAGTCCCTCTTTTCCTGCCATAGCTTATCCTTAAACATTATTGCTACTCCTTTTTTAGCTCTAACTCTATTTGAACCCCCTGACCTAATCCCATTTATTCCTCTCCACTGAAACTCTCCCACCCCCTTCAGCTTTGTTTCACTTAAAGCCAGGACATCCAGCTTCTTCTCATTCATAACATCCACAATCATCTCTTTCTTATCATCTGCACAACATCCACACACATTCAGACTTCCTACTTTGACAATTTTCTTCTTCTTATTCTTTTTAGTAATCTTTACAGGAAAAGGGGTTACTAGCCCATTGTTCCCGGCATTTTAGTTGACTTACAACACGCATGGCTTACGGAGGAAAGATTCTTATTCCACTTCCCCATGGATATAAAAGGAAAAGTAATAAGACCAAGAACTATTAAGATAAAATCAAAGAAAACTCAGATGAGTGTGTATAAATAAATGTGTACATGTAGAATAAAGAA
Source organism: Cherax quadricarinatus (assembly GCF_038502225.1). Taxonomy (NCBI): domain Eukaryota; kingdom Metazoa; phylum Arthropoda; class Malacostraca; order Decapoda; family Parastacidae; genus Cherax; species Cherax quadricarinatus. Next base: position 31,227,066 of record NC_091292.1, on the reverse strand, counting down.
AGAAGAACACTCCCATTCTCATGTAACACCATTTTTAGAAGAAATGACGCTCTGAGTGAAGGCAATGGAAATAAGTCACTCTGACTTTTTTGGGTTATCCTAGGTTCTCTACACATGCTGTTATGTATGATAGTCTATGTAACTGTATTTATGTATACCTGAATAAACTTACATACATATGAAAGGAATAATTTTCTACAGTTACCCCCAGTAACACATTTTCTCTTATGTTAGATTAGAGAATATGTTATTCTTGCCGTCACTTGTACAAGTTATCTGGCTATGACATCTCATATTTATGTTTATTCTACTGTGGGGTGTATTTATCATCTTTATATGTTATGTATCGTGTTTATCATTATTTTTTTTTTCATTAAGTCGGCCGTCTCCCACCGAGGCAGGGTGACCCAAAGAGAAAGAAAATCCCCAAAAAGAAAATACTTTCATCATCATTCAACACTTTCACCTCACTCACACGTAATCACTGTTTTTGCAGAGGTGCCCAGAATACAACAGTTTAGAAGTATATAGCTGTATAATCCTCCGGGTTTAGCGCTTCCCCCTTGATTATAATAATAATAATTAGAAGTATATACATATAAAAATACACAATATATCTCTCCAAACTGCCTATATAATTTTGAAAAAAATATCATGGATGGATTAATGAAAATGTGTATATTAACATAATATACGACATTTAATGAGACTCGGTGATTATTATTATTATTTCTAATATGGCGTCACTTGTGCAAGTCGTCTGCTACCACATCTCATATTTGTTTATTTATTCTACTGTGGGGTGTATTTATCATATTTATTTGTTATGTATCATGTTTATTATATAATTTTGAAAAAATATCATAGATGGATTAATGAAAATGTGTATATTAACGTAATGTATGACATTTAAATGAGACTCGGTGATTATTGTTATCATTACTAATATGACGTCTCGAGACATAAGACACTGATTTTAATGTGTATCTGTACGCCAGCACAGTATGTAAGTTTATTTAGGTACAGGTATACATAAGTATAATTATCAGAGTACGTATATTTAAAATATGAAATAACTTTTAAAAACACTTGAAATTTTGGAGTTTTCAGACATAATGGAGAGATTTAGTGCTTACGGATCTCACGGAGAATGTAAACAAACCGGGTTGGGCGCGGTGACCGTATTAGAAAGTCAGGTGGGGGGAGCCGTATAGCGAGTTTTGGTCATAATTTGAAATGACCATATTAGCGGAACGCTGTAAAGCAAAACGCCGTAAAGCGAAACGCTGTAAAGCGGGGCCCTACTGTATACAAATTTTTGACATTCATGTGGGTTATGAATTTTACATTGATATAAATTACAGGAGGGCTCTGTTTTTGTGGCTTTTAGGTTCCCAACCTCTGCCAATGAAGAAAAGTTATCAATGAATGGTAAAGAATGGTTTTTTCCTCAATATTGCATGTGTCTAAAACACCTGACAATAGGTTGACACTATAATATGTTAACCCTTTGACTGTTGAGACCTGAAATCCTGAAGTGTCTCTCCGTGTCGCAAAATATTCGAAAAAAAAAAAATTCTTATAAAATGATAGAGAATCTTTTCCCGGTGATAATGACACCAAAAGTATGAAATTTGATGGAAAACTTACAGAAATACCCTCGCGTGAAGTTAGCGATCTTGGCGATATATACGCATCGGCAATTTCACCCATTTTTGCGCCCGATTTTCAGCTAGTTCCATTGTTCCAGTCGACCAAACTCATAGCCATTTCTTTAGAACTCCATTTGTTCTATCGATTGAGTACAAGAAACCTCCCATTTACCAATATCAACTACCCAATAAAGAGGTCAGAATTTGGCAATTTGGCCAATTTCACGCAAATTAATAAAGATGCCAGTTTCAAAATAGAGTTCAGAATAAACAGTGCAGACATTCCTGGCACTAAAATAACATTTTCTCTGTTCCTTAGTCACATCTCCAGGCCCCTCTTATATTACTCTTGCTTTCCATTTTGAATTTTTATTCACACAAATAATATAAGATTTACTGTTATGCAGACTACTGCATTGTTGTAATAATTGTATAAATAATGTCATCCCATTCATGACTGCATATTAGAATGGCTAGCTGGGCACTTATTGGACGGTGATGTCATTTGTTTACTCTTGAACATTGGCAAAACTTGAACATTTCTGCTACTTTGAGCTCAATTTCAAGGTCCTTTTCATCATGAAACCAGTCAAAATCATCTCTAATTCTGTAATATGTCTTCCATTCTATCAAATAAGATCAAGAAAACGAGAATACAACCGTGAATACTACATTAAAAATACACCTCAAAGTCGGCATTTTTATTCAAAAACATGGTTGGAGTTTTCTTTTTCTCATTATGCACTGCTGCAGGATTTTCTTTATACTGTGCACACTGACCACACAGACCCATTCTCTCACATGTGGGTCTACCAGCTTTCTCCCCTTGATTTGAAGCCGCTAGAATTTTGGCATATTAATACGTCAAAAACACTGACTCGTAAGACGTATATATGTGACACCGACAGTCAAGTGCTCTATACAGCTAGGAATGAAAATAAATACACAGTACATACAATACTTGCCTTAAAATATGGCACTGGCCGCCCTTCCTTAATGCAACTGTTGTGAAAACAGTGGAAAAGTGGAAAAAGCACAGAACATAATGAGCAATGACTCAGTTGAAAACTGCCAAAAAAGAGGGCACTGAGAACATGGGCTCTCCTTTATAAGGATGATCTCAGAATTTATCAAGTGAATCTATATACGTACCTTAAAGGTATTTTTCATACTGTGGAAAGTGATCCTTATAAAAATGAAACGAGTTGGAATTATAAATGTTTAGATTTTGAAGTGTGAGCAAAGTAGCATTTACGAAGGGATTCAGGGAAACTGGTTAGCTGGATTTCAGTCCTGGAAGTGGGAAGTACAGTGCCTGCACTCGGGAGGAGGGGTGTTGCAGTTCTTAAACTGTAGTTTAAGCGCACTTCTGACATGACAGTGATGGAGTGAATGTTGATGAAAGTGTTTCTTCTTTTTTGGGTCACCCTGCCTTGGTAGGAAACTGTTGATGTGTTAATGAAAATAAAAAATAGATTTTGAAGCTTCTTTAGGATACTACAGTCTATTGCTAGGTGTTATTGACTGTATATATAGTATGTACCAGCAATAGGATAATGTTAAAGTTTAGTCTACTTACTTGATACAGTAGAATAAATAAAGAGGAACACTGCCATTCTCATGTTACACCATTTTTAGAAGAAATGACGCTCTGAGTGAAGGAATATGAAAGAAATAATTTTCTAGTTACCCCCCAGTAATTTTATTGTGTGCACATTTTCTCTGATGTTGGACTAGAGAAAACGTTATTCTTGCAGTCACTCCAACAAGTCGCCTAGCTACCACATCTCATATTTATGTTAATTTATTCTAATGTGGGGTATATTTATCATGTTTATATGTTATGTAGCATGTTTATTATATAATTTTGAAAAAATATCATGGATTAATGGAAATGTCTATATTAACATAATATATGACATTTAATGCGCCCAAGAGATTATTATATGGCGTCAAGTATAGAGACTTAGCGATTTTAATGTGTACTTGCATGCCAGCACAGTGTGTAAGTATATTTAGGTACAGGGACACATAAGTATAATTACCAGAGTACATATAAAATATGCAATAACTTTAAAACACTTAAAATTTTCAAAAGTTTCCTGGCATAATAGAGATGTGCTCACTGAATGTAAACAAACCAGGTGTGGTGCTCTGTATTAGAAAGATGGGGAGCCGTACAGTGAGTTTTGGTCATAATTTGAAATCGCCATATTAGCGGAATGCCGTAAGACGAAATGCCATAAAGCGGGGCCCTACTGTTCATATACCATACCTTCTATGAGGTTCAAGAGTTTTCCTACTCTCAAAACCAGGCCCTGTGAGGTCATTGTTTTAGGGGAAGGCCCAGGTTGTCTCCTTGGTGTAACCACCCACTCATTATCAGTTGTTTTCTGGACACATCATGCTTATCTTTCCATTTTTCAATCCTTTCATCACCCTGTCTATTACGTATTGTATATTAACCATGTCACCAAAAAAGAAATTCTAGTGATGCTTAACACTCCTGTCTCTCACTCTCTCCTATCTTCTGAATATTCCTCTAGCACATCCCTCCCTGCAGTGTTGTATGATCCTTTTGGGCTTAGTGGTGAATTATATTATTATTATTATTAGTGATGTTGAAGGTGCCAAGAAACTTAATCTTTCACTGTCCAGACTTTCGAAATTGAAAGTGCTCACAGTGTCCACATTTAAATTATTGTTTCTTCTGAAATGGTAGAGAATCTTTTTCTGAAAGCAATGACACCAAAAATACAAAATTTGGTGGAGAACTTACTGAATTGCGCAGGCGCAAAGTTAGTGGTCTTGGTGCAATTTACACCGGTGATTTTTGCCCAATTTGAATCCTATTTTGCTTAATTTCATCAAATTTTTATCTATTTTGCTAGTATGCCTTCCACCCTATTAAGTTCAAGAAACTGCCCATTCAACTATCAAAACTACATTATCAAGTGCACAGAATTTGGTAATTTGGCCAATTTTATGCAAAATTAAAAAATAACATTTAAAAACAGTTTAAAAGAAACACTGTAGACATTCTAGGCACTAAAACATTTCCACTGATAGTTAAATAATGTCCTTAGGCCTCTCCTATACTATTACACTTGCCTTCTATTTTGAATTACAGTGGACCCCCAAGTTTCGTGATTAATCCATTCCAGAGAGTTTGCCGACTGGTGAAGTTCACGATTGGTGAATCTGTTTTACCCCCTAAGAAATAATGGAAACCCAATTAATCCGTTTCAGACAGCCAAAAGTTTTAACAAAAAAAATTTTTTTTTGAAGATTAAATATATATTTACATACAGAAAAAAATGACAAATAATAAAACACTAATAAAATGGATAAATGAACATTTAACATCACACTTAACCTTTATTGATTCTTGTTGGTGTAGGAGGTAGGTAGGAGGCAAGAGGAAGGTGAGTTTATTATGCTTCAATATGACGCTAATATCATCTCTACGGCTTATTTATCTATCATAATTCATCTAATATGACATTATAAACAATATTAATAACATAGAAACATGATATATACTCTAGAATGTGCAAAACAACCACTGTGAAAGAATAGAGAAGTTCCAAGCGCTTTCGTGACTACTCACATTATCAAGGAACAAATTTTCCTTGATAATATGAGTAGTCACGAAAGCGCTTGGAACTTCTCTATTCTTTCACAGTGGTTGTTTTGCATATTCTGAAATCACCTGTTTACTGTGATCTTATTGCATACTCTAGAATGAATAAAATATGTCATAATGTATGAGAGGAGTAAATGGTGTAAGTGTTGTTGTTGGGTTTAAGGGCCGCCACTGAGAGAAGCCATGTTGGTGTGTGATGGTGGTGGAGGCTTTGGCCACTACCACCATCGCACTTAAACAATGTATGTAATTTATAAATAAGAAATATTTACATTTAATTTATAAATAAGAAATATTTACATTTTAATTTATAAATAAGTAAGTTTATTCAGGTATACACAAATACAGTTACATACATAGATTATCATACATAGCAGCATATGTGTAAAGTACCCAGGATAACCCAAAAAAATCAAGAGTGACATTTCCATTGGTCCTTTTATATTTACACTTATGTTTACTTTTTTTACTTACACTTTTATATTTACACTTACCTTGGAGGAGATGTTAGTTTAATTAGTTAGTTTGATGAAGGAGATGTTGGCAGAGGTTTAGGGTGGTGGAAGATAGCAGGGCTGTGTATGTTCAGCAGTCCTGTACACATCCAACAACATTGGAGAGTTACTCTCATGTTGTTTTTCTATCGTTTACTCACTTAACTTACTTGCTACACTGTTAATTCTACACTTTATCGCTGGCTGAAGCTATAGCCTTTATTGATACCTGCTGCTTTAGTATCATATATATTGTAGAATCACTGAATCACTGCAGAAGGCACATTCTCCCCTCTCTCTTCCTATACTTTAGTACTTTGCTATGAATTTTTTCTTGAATTCTATTGTGTTTCTCACTTTCTTTACCAAAGGGCTGACACTAGGAGCTTTCTTTGGGCCCATGGTGGCTTATTTAGCAGTTGCAAGCACACAAAACAATGAATTATTATGAAATGTGTTGCATGAACCCGTGGGGTGACGGTCACATGCTGGTAAACAATGGCACACTGAATGTGAATAGTGGGGGAGATGGCTTTGTGTGCACGCTGATGGGCAGACGCGTACCAGAAGGTCGCCAAATCACGAGTCCAATCACGAACCATGTAGCTAAATTTTGCTGAAAGTCGGATTTCATGAAAGTAGTGGCCGCCAAACGGCGGGGGTCCACTGTATCACAAAAAAACTGAGGATTTACCCAATTTCAAGGAATAATTAGACATGGTGTGCAGCATCCCAAATATTGAATCAGAACTAGTACAAACCTATAAAACTCACTGGGGGGTGTAGAGGAGGCCTTACTTGTCCTCAGGAATATTGGCAAAAATCTCATATTTTCACTACTTTGGGCTGATTTCAAGCTACATCTCATCCTTGAACGAACTAAAATCATCTCTGTTTTAGCAGTATGTCCTTCATTCTGTCAAAAGATAAGAAATAACCAATAAAACCATGAAAAACATCCTGGAAAACACCCCAAAGTAGCTGTTTGAAACCAAACACTAGGTCAGGGATTTTGCTTTTCCCATCATGCACTGCATGAGGCTGGATTGTTTTTCATACTGTTGACACTTGCTGCACAGATTCATTCTCTCATATGTAAGACAAAATTTAATACTCACAACTCATCTGAGTGAACTCAAGACGTAGAGCTGTGTGATGGATCCTGGCAATAATAACAGTTCTGCATGACAGACAGTCAAAGGGTTAAGCCTGTTTTGAAAAAAATTAAGATAATAAATATGCTTAAAAGTGGTGCAAGGGTATGGAGTCTGCATGTGTATTTTGTGTTAGATCAACAGTTTATTTATTTCAAGGCAGTGAGTGTAATGAGTAATCCAGATTGTGACCTACTGAAAAAAGAATGTCAAGGAGGTCACTACAGCTAAATAAGACAGAATAGCTTCTGAATGTGTGTTTAAGACAGAAAAGTTTTTGAATGTGTAGTTTGAGAAGAAAACAAAGAAATGTACCCCACTTAATGTCTTTATTTTCAAAGAGATAGCCCTGTTGTACTAATACAGTGTGTGAGTGGGCAGAAAGCTTGCAATTGAGTATTTGTTTACTTCTGGATGGTTTAGCAGTTTTCAAGTGTGCAGTTGGTCCAGTAGGGCCACAGTAACCCTCCACTAGCATTAAAATCAACATGCACCTTCAACCAGAATTTAAGGTAAGAATTTTATGTAACTTTTATAATTACCTGTACTGTCTTTGACTGTAAATCTCATTTCACCTGACTAGGCTTAATAGGACAATATCAGTTTTCTCCACACATTTCTAGGTCAATGAGCAACAATAACTACTATGTAAGATATCAAAACTGTTACTGTATTTTTGACAAATTAAGAAATTTAGAATTTTTTTTTGTGTGTATTATTGTAACCCTGTTTTGACCATTTGGTCTTCTCTGTACGTATTCCGATATTACACATAATGCCAGCTTCAGGAGTGTAACCCACTCGAGTGTGTGTACAGTGCAGGTTGTTACATAGAACAGTACCATTACCCTTTTGAATGAAGAATCTTTTTTCCTGAATATTATCATCTCATTATTTCTGTAGCTGGTACTCTATTGTATTAATATGTTATTTTTATTAATTTTATTTAATTGTTGAAATAGTATTCATTTTTCTGCCAAGGCTAGGAAGTTTATGCTGGTATTGATTAAACTCTAAAATTCAAATAAATTTTCTTAAGTGTCTTAATGACTCTAGCTCTAAAGTTGTGAAAAAGTGTCCAATTTGTACCTAGGGGCTGGATAAATAGTGTGTTGGAGTAGTTTCATATTATGATTTTGTGGTCTCCTCAGAACACCTTTGCAACTTACACTTGACCTTTATAGATTTAACTTTTTTTTTTTGTGAATATAATGTAATAATGATTAATTTGTAACGTTTACAATTGTTTTATAGCTGGTATATTCAATAATGTTTACTCAGTGGTTTCTGTGCATTTATGTAAATTTATCCTTGAATATTCTCGACATATATGGAGTAAGTTCTGACAAAACACCATATAAACACTGCATGTGTGTTCTATATTGATATTAAGAGTTGAATATGTCTAGATGCAATATAGTATTACAGTCATCAGCTGGGAAACATGTATACTGTACATGTAGAATAATGATGAAATTAATTCATTTAAATGTACATGGTAAAATAAGTCTGCACTGTGATATAAATTCCCAGATTTGCGTTAGGTACTGTAAAGGACTCTCTTGGTGACTTGAAAATGATCAAAGGCAAACTGAAACATTGCCTAGAGTTTCTTCTCCTAATGATGGGTTAGTTTTGAATCATTCTGGTTGTGGTATTGTCTAATTTTTCTTGGATGACTTTGAGGTTGAAGGTATAGCATCAAAATTAAGTGCTGGAAACTTATTCCATTTGTAAAGTATTGTACAACATTACCATTGTCATATGCAAACTGTGCACTAGCATTGAACCCTGTCCTTATTTTCCGATGTGTAACTAGAATTGTTTCATTTATTTTGAATGGTGTTATGTGCAGAATACTTAATTTTATTAAAATATCTGATAAATTATGTTCATTTTTAATTTGTTGATAAACCTGCAGAATTAGTTACAATTTGTTACAAAAATATTGTATTGTGGAAAACTAATTAATTTATGGGTGTGAGAAAATACACATTGTTGCCTTTATAAGAGTTTGATAATTTATGTGCCCACACTACTGAGATAAGAATCTCTGCAGGCATTGTGTTTCAAGTATACTGCTCAATTGTCTAGTGAGAACATTGGTTCTCCTGGCTGGTATTACTGCATTGATTTGGTAGGGACTCCAATGTTTGTCAAATATGATCTTCCAAAATCTATTTAATAAAGCATCTTGAATTGTACAAGACTTTTAAATTTAATATTGATTTCAGCACAGTTTTGTAATGCAGTATTCTGCTGTAATAAGTTTGGTATTTACAGAAATGAAATGCTGTATTTTGTGGAGTTCAGTTTTTCCAACCACTTTCTCCTATAATAATTTATGAATGCCACTTTGGAGCAACCTTTAACCCCTAATAATTGTGTATTTTAATAAAATGAAACCCAGGATTGACCCTATGCAATATAACCCCATCTGTCAATTGCAGCACCAAATTTTCTCTGTATAGAGTAATAACAAATTTGCTGTTAAATTCTTCACCAAATTATTTACAGTGTATGATTCAGTAAGTCACTACAGTTGCACAAAATACTCTGTGTACCAAGCTAAAACATAATTCTCTTGTCAACCAATCTTTGCTCTCTTTCCCTCAAGGGAGATGTCCAGATGCTAGCAAGGAGCCCTTGATCCAAGAAATTGTGTTTGTCCTTCTCTTCCTTGGTTCAAACCTGAAATGCCTCCTCCATTCTGCAGATGCTGTATGACCCCTGTAGGTTTAGCATTTCATTTAAATTAAAAATTTTGCCCTCCAAGGGGATGCTTAATGCTAGTAATATAATTACTGGAAATGCTAAATCTATGGTTATACAGTGCTGATGCTGGTAAGGTGTCATGGTCCAAGAAATTGGAGCTGCTCTTTCCTTCCTAGGATGAAACTGGTTTACCTCTCATTCCACAGACACTGTACAACTCCTATAGGTTTAGCACTTCCACGTGAATTTGATAATCCAGGGCATAGTATTGCACGGTTCGTACAGATATTTGCACTTTGTAAATACGTAAAATGACATGAAGAGTTAAAAAGACATAAAACAAATATCCAAGAATGACAAGAACTGAAGCAGCAAAGGAGAATGAATTTGCAGTACTGTCCTTATTAAGGTACAGTTAAGGAAGAATTTTCTCAAAGGGATTAAGCAAGTTAAAATATTAAAGAGTAGGAAGAGCAAACAGTTAAAAAATACATTCATATTCAGTGTGATGCACAGTTATCATTATAATCAAAGAGCTAAACCCAGGTCATACAGCACTGCCAGTGATGTATGAAACAAGCAGGAGCTTCCAGCTCTCAATAAAAATAAGATGCAAATTTTTTTATAAAGGTACTTTATTGAATCATGCTACTGCTAAATATATAAAAGTGTACAATTTTTAATATATGAAGTTCTTTTTGTATAACTTGTTAAGTAAACCTTGCATTTAAAGTTGTAGCTAACATGGTCGACCAGAAGAGTTTCTGTAGGAAAGCCATGCATCAATACCATGAACCACTCCCAGCACCAGTCCAAAAATCTGCAAGACAGTCATTATTGATGGTGTGTGTATATATAAATTTACACAAATTTATATAAATATAAATTTATACTGTACGTATATAAAATACTTATTAAAGGTGTATCAAGACATTTTGAAGAAAAACATGCTCCAAACATCTCAAATTTAAACCCTGAATATTTATAGCATTATAAGGGGGTGAGGTGCCTTAATGCTGGTAAAGGGCTCTTGATTTAAAGAATTTTGAGATACTCTCACTTTTCTTATCAAATTTGATTACCTTCTGATTACCCAGGCACTGTATGACCCCTTATGGGTTTAGAGCTCCCCATTAATTTTGTCATGTTAAAGGATAGCCTGTAAGGATCATTCATATAATACCTTAAGAATGATAGGTAATGGGGTTTTCTTTCAAAAGTAATTGGGCTTCCCCTCCCTTTCCCTGATAAAGTCCAAGCATCCCCTCATCTTTTTGCCTTTTTTTGGCCTCATTAGTGGGGCAATTTCCCCTTTTATAGAATTCTATTTGATAAAGGGAAAATAAGTCACAGTCAAGCCCAGTTCTAGCATTTCTTCCATGGGTACCTCTGTGGACGTTGTGTTGCTCCATGCAATCGAAGTTGATCTAACTTAGGGTGCGTTAGGTGGCTTTCTAACGTTACCTAACACAACTAACCAAGTTGGTCAGGTGGTCAACAGTGAAGGCTGGGTAAAAAAAAAAAAAAAAATTGAATCCAGTCACTTGTAAATTACAAGTAAATCCTTCCTGTGGGCAGTGGCGATGCCCAAGCAACACAGCAAGCTATTTATTCACTGCCATGAGCTTCCCTCCTCACCTTACATAACAGGACACTGTGTGGCTGTATGGGAACTCAAACACCTCAACAATACCATAACTGTTAATGTTTTAGCTAACAAAAAAATACTGTAGAACATGGAAGGAATGCTCAGTCTAAAGATACAGAATCACTGAGCCTTCCTGCAAATGACCTTGCCTTAACTATATTGATTAACATGCTGTATTTCTGTCGGTTCCCTGTTTTAATTTGGAAGCACGAAATCCACTGGTTGAAGGAAAAGAAGGGTATTTCATCTGGTCAGGCTCTGGCCCATTTACATCACTGAGGACAAACACCACATATACGTCAGAGTTGACTGTCATCCTCTGTGCCCAGCAGTGATCCCTAATGATCAATCCAGTAGCTTGATCACTAGTGCACTCAGCTCACACACTGAGGTCCGGAGTTCGAATCTCCTCCAGTACGATTGGAAAACATTAGGGACGTTTCTCCATAAGACACCTGCTGTCCCTGTTCACCCATCAGTGTACAATGGGTACCTGGGTGTTAATTGACTTGTGTGGGTCGCATCCTGGGAGAAAACTGACCTAATGTGCCCGAAATGCTCAGCATAACAGCGGCTTTCTATATAGTAGTACGTCATTGATGTCAGCTAGGCCTATATACTTCGTACATGTTTTTTTTTTTCAACAAGTCGGCCATCTCGCACCTAAGCAGGGTGGCCCAAAAAGAAAGAAAAAATCCCCAAAACGAAAATACTTTCATCATTCAACACTTTCACCTCGCTCATACATAATCACTAACATTATTTTTTATATTGATATTGTAGTAAATAAAGATATAAATCTGTATTCCCATGTCTTCACCGTCAATCTCCTTCATTACCTCCCCACCCTGACAGTTCTCTTCAGCTGTTCTTTTGGCACCTGTGCCACAAAGGCACAAAGAAAGTTCTTCCATCTCAGGGGTCTTGCTTCCGTCCTAGGTGTCCAGTTGGTTGATTGCTAGCGCACTTAGCTCACACACTGAAGTCTGTGGTTCGATCCCTGGTACGAGTGAAAACATTACGACGTGTTTTCTTTAGACACCTATCAGTAAAATAGGTTCCTGGGTGGTAGCTGACTGGTGTGGGGTCACATCTTGGGGACAAAACTGACCTAATTTGTCCAAAATGCTCTGCATAACAAGGGGCTTTCTGTATAGTAGTATGTCATTGATGTCAGATAGGCCTGTATATATTTTACGTGTACTTGTAGAAATTACAGTGGACCCTCGCCTAATGCTATTAATCCGTTCCTGAGAGCTCAACATTAGGCGAAATTATCGTTAGGCGAATTAATTTTCCCCATAAGAAATAATGGAAATCAAATTAATCCGTTCCTGACTCCCCAAAGTATGAACAAAAAAAAATTTTTACCACATGAAATATTAATTTTAATACACACAAACTGAAAAAGACATGCACAGTTACATGACACTTACCTTTATTGAAGATCTGGTGATGATTGATGGGATGGGAGGAGGGGAGACTGGATGGTGTTAATGTTTAGAAGGGAAATCCCCTTCCATTAGGACTTGAGGTGGCAAGTCCTTTTCCGGGGTTACTTCCCTTCTTTTAATGCCACTAGGACCAGCTTGAGAGTCACTGGACCTCTGCCGCACAACATATCTGTCCATAGAGGCCTGTACCTCCCGTTCCTTTATGACATTCCTAAAGTGTTTCACAACATTGTCAGTGTAATAGTCACCAGCACGGCTTGCAATAGCTGTGTGAGGGTGATTTTCATCAAAAAAGGTTTGCACTTTAAGCCACTTTGCACACATTTCCTTAATCTTTGAAGTAGGCAACTTCCTCAATTTCTCTATCCCCTCCTCCGAAGCAGTTTCCTCAGGTGTGGCCTCTTCCTGTTGAAGATGATCTAGCAGCTCATCAGTGGTTAGTTCTTCATTGTCCTCCTCCACCAACTCTTCCACATCCTCCCCACTAACCTCCAACCCCAAGGACTTCCCCAATGCCACAATGGATTCCTCAACTGGCATAGGATTCCCAGGGTTAGCCTCAAACCCTTCAAAATCCCTTTTGTCTACACATTCTGGCCACAGTTTCTTCCAGCAGAGTTCAAGGTCCTCTTAGTCACTTCCTCCCAAGCTTTACCTATAATGTTTACACAATTGAGGATGCTAAAGTGATCTCTCCAAAACTCTCTTAGAGTCAATTGAGTTTCTGAGGTTACTACAAAGCACCTTTCAAACATAGCTTTTGTGTACAGTTTCTTGAAGTTGGAAATGACCTGCTGGTCCATGGGCTGCAAGAGAGGAGTGGTATTAGGAGGCAAAAACTTGACCTTAATGAAGCTCATTTCCGCAGAAAGTCGCTCTGCCACGTCTGTAGGATGACCAGGAGCATTGTCTAATACCAGGAGGCACTTAAGGTCTAATTTCTCTTCAATTAGGTAATTTTTCACAGTGGGAGCAAATGCATGGTGTAACCAGTCATAGAAAAAGTCCCTAGTGACCCATGCCTTACTGTTTGCCCTCCACAGCACACACAAATTAGTCTTGAGGAAATTGTTTTGCCTGAACACTCTGGGAGTTTCAGAGTGATACACCAATAAAGGCTTCACTTTGCAATCACCACTAGCATTGGCACACATCAACAGAGTAAGCCTGTCTTTCATAGGCTTATGTCCTGGGAGTGCCTTTTCCTCCTGAGTAATGTAGGTCCTGCTTGGCATTTTCTTTCAAAACAGGCCTCTTTTGTCACAATTAAACACTTGTTCAGGTTTCAGTCCTTCACTGTCTATGTACTCCTTGAATTTCTGCACATATTTTTCAGCCACTTTGTGGTCCGAACTGGCAGCCTCACCATCCCTTATCACACTATGTATGCCACTACAACGATTCTTAAATCTCTCAAACCAATCTTTGCTGGCCTTAAATTTACTCACATCATCACTAGTTGCAGGCATTTTTCTAATTATATCGTCATGCAACTTCCTAGCCTTTTCACATATGATCGCTTGAGAGATGCTATCCTCTGCTATCTGTTTTTCGTTTATCCACACCAATAACAGTCTCTCAACATCTATCACTTGCGATCTCTGTTTCGAAAACAAAGTTGCACCTTTGGCAAGAACAGCTTCCTTGATTGCCATTTTCTTGGCCACAATAGTAGCGATGCTTGATTGGGGTTTTGTGTACAACCTGGCCAGCTTGGAGACACACACTCCACTTTCATACTTAGCAATGATCTCTTTTTTCATATCCATAGTAATTCTCACTCTTTTTGCTGTAGGGTTGGCACTAGAAGCTTTCTTGGGGCCCATGGTGACTTATTTTGCAGGTGCAATCACTAAAAAGGCTGTGATAATATGAAATGTTCCGATTGTATGCTTGGAAGCTACTGTGGTGGCTGGCTTGTAAACACTGGCAGCCATGGAACAAGTGAGGCGGGCTCAGGCTGCATGTGGACGGGTCTCGAACGAATTGTGTTGAGCGAGTTTTTTAACGCTAGCCGAGGCAAAATTTTTGCGTTAATATGTATCGCTAGGCAATAACAAAAACAAAGTGGGACCAAGTAAACCAAGTCCTAACCGATATAAGCTGGGAAGATAGACTAAGCAACACAGACCCCAACTTATGCCTAGAACAGATTAACTCGGTGGCACTCGATGTATGCACAAGGCTTATTCCTCTAAGAAAAAGGAGTAGATGTAAAATAGAAAGAGACAGGCGCTCCCTTTACAGGCGACTGAAAAGAATAACAGAGTGGCTAAAAGAGGCCAATATATCTGAAATGTGTAGGGAGTCACTGATCAGAGAAATAGCAAGCATCGAACTTAAGCTAAAGGAATCTTATAGGAGTCAGGAATTGCGGGAAGAACTAAAAGCCATAAATGAAATCGAAAGAAACCCAAAGTATTTCTTTTTCTATGCCAAATCAAAGTTGAGAACAACTTCCAGTATTGGGCCCCTACTTAAACAAGATGGGTCCTACACAGATGACAGCAAGGAAATGAGTGAGTTACTCAAGTCCCAATATGACTCAGTTTTTAGCAAGCCGCTAACCAGACTGAGAGTCGAAGATCAAAATGAATTTTTTATGAGCCACAAATTTGGTTAACACAAGCCTATCCGATGTTATCCTGACGCCAAATTACTTCGAACAGGCGATAAATGACATGCCCATGCACTCTGCCCCAGGGCCAGACTCATGGAACTCCGTGTTCGTTAAGAACTGCAATAAGCCCCTATCACGAGCTTTTACCATCCTATGGAGAGGGAGCATGGACACGGGGGCCGTCCCACAGTTACTAAAAACAACAGACATAGCCCCACTCCACAAAGGGGGCAGTAAAGCAATAGCAAAGAACTACAGACCGATAGCACTAACATCCCATATCATAAAAATCTTTGAAAGGGTCCTAAGAAGCAAGATGCCACCCATCTAGAAACCCATCAATTACAAAATCCAGGGCAACATGGGTTTAGAACAGGTCGCTCCTGTCTGTCTCAACTATTGGATCACTACGACAAGGTCCTAGATGCACTAGAAGACAAAAAGAATGCAGATGTAATATATACAGACTGCAAAAGCCTTCGACAAGTGTGACCATGGCGTAATAGCACACAAAATGCGTGCTAAAGGAATAACAGGAAAAGTTGGTCGATGGATCTATAATTTCCTCACAAACAGAACAGAGAGTAGTAGTCAACAGAGTGAAGTCCGAGGCAGCTACGGTGAAAAGCTCTGTTCCACAAGGCACAGTACTCACTCCCATCTTGTTCCTCATCCTCATATCTGACATAGACAAGGATGTCAGCCACAGCACCGTGTCTTCCTTTGCAGATGACACCCGAATCTGCATGACAGTGTCTTCCATTGCAGACACTGCAAGGCTCCAGGCGGACATCAACTAAATCTTTCAGTGGGCTGCAGAAAACAATATGAAGTTCAATGATGAGAAATTTCAATTACTCATATATGGTAAACACGAGGAAATTAAATTTTCATCAGAGTACAAAACAAATTCTGGCCACAAAATAGAGCGAAACACCAACGTCAAAGACCTGGGAGTGATCATGCCGGAGGATCTCACCTTCAAAGATCATAACATTGTATCAATCGCAGCTGCTAGAAAAATGACAGGATGGATAATGAGAACCTTCAAAACTAGGGATGCCAAGCCCATGATGACACTCTCCAGGTCACTTGTTCTATCTAGGCTGGAATATTGCTGCACACTAACAGCACCTTTCAAGGCAGGTGAAATTGCTGACCTAGAAAATGCACAGAGAACCTTTACGACGTGCATAACAGAGATAAAACACCTCAATTACTGGGAGCGCTTGAGGTTCCTGAACCTGTATTCCCTAGAATGCAGGCGGGAGAGATACATGATTATATACACCTGGAAAATCCTAGAGGGACTAGTACCGAACTTGCACACGAAAATCACTCACTACGAAAGCAAAAGACTTGGCAGATGATGCAACATCCCCCCAATGAAAAGCAGGGGTGTCACTAGCATGTTAAGAGACCATAAAATAAGTGTCAGGGGCCCGAGACTGTTCAACTGCCTCCCAGCATACATAAGGGGGATTACCAAAAGATCCCTGGCAGTCTTCAAGCTGGCACCGGACAAGCACCTAAAGTCAGTACCTGACCAGCTGGGCTGTGGCTCGTATGTTGGTTTGCGTCCAGGTAAACTCCAGGTAGGCGGATTTAAAGTTATGCGATGCATTCGTTAGGCGAGGGTCCACTGTATTATCCTATTACAATTTCTGAGGTACTGTCTCAGACTTTGCTTCTTTCCCCTACATTTTTGACAGTTTCAGAACTATTTGCCCTGTCTTTCTCCCTATGGAAAATTTTGAATTTTCCTAAATTCAGCATGTGTAAATTTGAATAATATAATAATTGTGTACTAAAATGTGATGCTGATTTGATCCCTCGAGAAATTTTGAGGGGGTGTAGAACAACTGGGGAGTGACACCGTGGAGGGGACACCATTTGTAATTTGCAAGCACTGATTGTCATGGAAAATTGTGCAATGTAATCAGGTGTCACCGAAGTTCAATGGGTGTATATCGGCCTCAATCCATAATTTAGAAATTACTGACACGTTCCTGCTGAAGAACTGGGATAGTGTGGAAAACCCTTACAATTTGGCAACAAGGATAGAAAAATAAAGAACACCGATTCTTTCCAGGATCACACTTTAGCTAAATGATGCTTACCCATAATGTACAGTAGTTTTGCATTGGCCACCCTAAATTCTAGCAGTTGTGGTAGCGTTTGGGTGTGTTTCCAAAAAAATAATTATGATCCAGTAATGAAATGATGAGTGGTAATATGAATTTCTTTTTCTAATAACACCATTGTATTACAGTGGTACCCTGAGTTTCAAACTGCTCCCAACTCGAATAATTATGTAAGTATATTATTGTAAGTGCTTTTTGAACTATTTTTGGGGGTCTGAAATGGACTAATCTAATTTATATAATTTACGATTTATGGCCGAAACTCGGGGTATCACTATGTATGTATTGTACTAATAGTTATATTTTGTGTACCCAGCAAGTAAACTAAAACATAGTCTACATAATTTTAATCTTTCAGAGTAATTGGTTTTAATACTGTAATTATTAATTTAATTCAGGTGTAGCTTTTTGTGAGAGTGGTTATGGAGTGGTCATCGAAGGAGTAACAGTTCTGCGACCTACTGTGACTAAGCCCCATTTATCTCGCCCAAATTACTTGCATGTAGTAATTCAGGTAATACGCTGTAAACCTCGTGTAGGTAATTTGCTCACATAATTCCTATACTCCCCTAATATTTCCTGATGTAGCAGGTCAGTTTTGTTCTCGCAGAAATCTAAGAATCAACTGAACCATCACAACCCCCTCTTTCCTTTGCAGTTCCACATTTTGCTCTTGACTCTTCCTCCATTCCTCACATCATGCTATCTTCCCTTACTCTGACTTTGACTTCAGAGATGATTAAGGGTATAACACCTAAACCTGAAACAGACAAGTTCAGAATTGGTTCTAGACACACATTGTCCTAAATGAAAATAATCCCATGGACCCCTTGTTGAACTCTAGATGCCCAAACTTAACGTAAGACAAACCTCAAGCAATTCACTACCTTCACTGTTGTTCAAGCTTCGTGCTTTTGATCCTCAGTCTTCTGTTAGTATTTCACGATCCCGCAGTCCTTCATTTTCCACACCTAGCATTACCCGACAGTCTACCATTCCTCACACAGACCCTTTGTTACTGCTATTCCTCTTCCACCTCACACAGACCTAACTGACAACCCTAGAACACAGCAGTGTGAGAGAACAGGTGGTGGCTATGTAACCAGTGATTAACAATGTCAATATTGCAATTGAATATTAGAGGATACAAAGGGAATCTTGGATAACTCCTTTGATTTCTGATTTTTTCCTACATGTATGACTTTTTTTTGTATTCAAGTTGAACTTCCTATATAGTCCTGTGTTTTTTGCAGTCACTTGACCCTTATCCTGATAAGTAATATAATGGAAATGCACTTGTGAATACTGTTCTCAGTTTTTGTTCCTACCCCTTCCATTACACTGCAGCCTGCGTCTGCTCGAAAAAGTGCCACCTTTGACACAGACTCCCTCTTTGACTTATTGTTAGCAACAGCTTTATTACATTGACTTTGACTTTACTGTCCCTTTAGCACTCCTCACTGCCCTTACTAACTCTACCTCTGGTATACTCTTCACCCTCGCTGGTCTCTGATCTAGTGTATTATATATTTAGCACATCCTACCCTGCAGCTCTGTATGACCCCAGTGGGTTTTGCCCTTGGTTTTGACTAATAATACACCTACCATAAGGTTTACGGCCTGCTCGACATACGACCACTCGACTTACGACTGTGTTTTTTATGCCAAATTTCTGGGAATAAACAACTGTTTGTGTTGTACACAGTGTTCATCCTAAACCTTACAGTATAAAATACAGTACTAACAGCATAAAAAGTAAAGTAAAAAATGAAATACCAAAATAAAACAATAAAATAAAGTCATAACAAAAATGTGATGTTGATATTCAGTAGTAAGGTTCGACTTACGTCCATTTCGACTTGCTACCGGTTGGTTGGAACCAAGCTCGGTCGTAAGTTGGTATGGTTTAAACCATACCCCCGGCCGGGATTGAACCCGCGGTCATAGAGTCTCAAAACTCCAGTTCAATCCCGGCCGGGGGTATGGTTTATTTGCAATCGTGTCATTACGATTTCTTGAGTCTTGGTATGGTTTGTTAGGCATAGTCAATTTCTAATGGCGGAGCACATACAAAAAAGGAGCCACCAAATGTACCACGATTTTACACTAGGTACAGTTGGGGAAAAAAGATCCTGTACAGTCTCTCATGTGCAGAAATGATATCAGGCAACTCAGACGTAGTAAACAGAGGAGTTAAAACTATTTTCATGAATGAATTAGCACAGCTTGTAACGACAGTGGTGACTGGTTGACAAATTAATTATTGGTACTTTCTATGCATCTATATAGAAATTGATTTATAAATGCATACATGAATTTATTAACGTTCGGAAATATCTAATATAAAAACAAAAAAAAGTATTTGAAAAGATGACATAATATATTGTAGGGAAAGTATGATTAATAATAGGTCCGTAATCATCATACATGTCATATCTATTCCAGTAAGCATAATTTTGATGGATGAGGAATACATGTCTTAAAGAATATGTACTATTAATTTGCATAATATATAATTGAAAATCTCCTCAAGGGAGGTTCCTCGAGAGGCTCTTGATCTAGGGAATTGGATCTGTGCTCCAGTTCCCTGAATTGAGCCTGAATACCTTCCATCCCCCCCACGTGCGCTGTATACTCCTACGGGTTTAGGGCTCCCCATGATTATAACAATTATAATTTAAAATAACACTCCACCAACCAATGTGTTCTTTAATAAAACCATCTTGTAGCTGCTTTTTATGCTAATGACAACACTGCTTTGTAGGAGACTGTGCAAAAGCTGAACGTGATACATAAATATGAGCATTTATGAAATCAACACCTAGAAACTGATAAGAAACAATCAACGAAACTTAAGCAAAGAAACTGATGTAGGTCTGTGATATCTTTGAATTAACTTTCTCTTCTGTAAACACACTGCTTAGTGTATTTACCATGTTACTACAAACTCATTAACGCATTTTAGTCTTCCTTGCTTTCATTATTATGGGCACTCACGCTAGTGAGGTCTGGCTGTTAGTTTAGAAAAACACGTGAGCAAACACTAGGACATATTAGTAAACATTTAGGTCCTGAGACCTTGATCACTTCTAACAGTTCTCTAAGCAGTTCATAGTGCTCCCATGTGATGATGTTGCCAAGATTACTCGCCAGGTGCTTGCTGAGAGCAACATAAATGTTTCCAGCACAAGAACATTATCTAACAAAGACTTCATTATGAAACGTAGCCACACACCTCTAACCTCACAGTGGGTGTCTGTACCATCCCCTGTTAGGTTAGGTAAGGTTTGTCAGGAAACAGGACAACTGTTTCCTGACGCGGGTCTTAGTCAGATGACCCACCTTTGGAGCTTTGGTCATCTGACCGAGGCCTTCCGCTGGCTTACCGGTCCACCCTTTAAAAAAATGGTCATTTATAACCAATTAGTATCCCACCATCCCCTGTGTATACTGTCCCAAGAAATAAAAAGGGTAAACAGGCAGAAATCTTTCTGTCTGCCTGAATGAACATCGAAACGCCAACAACAAAGACGACTTAAGAGACAACACAATAAGTGTCAGGGGCCGAAGACTGTTCAACTGCCTCCCGGCACACATAAGGGGGATTACCAATAGACCTCAAGAGGGAGAGGTTTTTTAGTGCCAGGAAGGAAAAAAACTGGCAGGAAATGGCAGAAATCGTACACCAAATCCAGTCATTCCTGAAGTGGAACCACAGTCTATGGCCTCCACTCCAAACCAACAGATACAGATATTAACGCCGGAAAAAAAATCCCCCTCCAGTACCAACAATACCACCAGTCCGATGACATTCTTCGTTGCAAATATACAGGGTCTAAAGCCAGCAACAAACAAAATACCTTTCATCCGTGGACTGCTTGCAGAGGCAAAGGCAATGTTCGCGGCTTTCACTGAGACCCACATAAAGGATCACTTGGACAACGAAATATGGATCCCAGGTTACAACCTATACAGATGTGACAGAGTGAACAGGCAAAAGGGGGGGGGGGGTTGGCCTATACATTGCAGAGTCACTTGTTTGCACAGAACTGCTTAATGCCTCAAATGACGTAGTGGAAGTTTTAACAGTAAAGATCGAGAACCAAAACCTAGTCATTGTGGTAGTTTACAAGCCTCCGGATGCAACATCCCAGCAATTCCAGGAACAGCTGTTAAAAATTGACCATTGTCTGGAAAATCTTCCAGCTCCTGCACCCAACATCTTGCTCCTGGGGGATTTCAACTTAAGGCACCTAAAATGAAGGAATATAGCAAATAATATTGTTGCAGTAATAACACCAGGAGGCAGCACTGATGAAAACTCACACTCACACGAGCTTTTAAATCTCTGCACAAAATTCAATTTAAACCAGCAAATAATAGAGCCTACTAGACTGGAGAATACACTAGACCTCATCTTCACTAACAATGATGATCTGATAAGAATTGTCACCATATCAAAAACAATATACTCAGATCACAACATAATTGAGGTTCAGACATGTATGCGCGGAGCCGCAGACCGACATAATGAGATTAGTCACGAGGGAGCATTCACCAAATTCAACTTCAATAACAAAAACATAAAGAGGGACCAAGTAAACCAAGTCCTAACCGATATAGCTGGGAAGATATACTAAGCAACACAGACCCCAACTTATGCCTAGAACAGACTAACTTGGTGGCACTCGATGTATGCACAAGGCTTATTCCTCTAAGAAAAAGGAGGAGTAGATGTAAAATAGAAAAAGACAGGCGCTCCCTTTACAGGCGACGGAAAAGAATAACAGAGCGGCTAAAAGAGGTCAATATATCTGAAATGCGTAGGGAGACACTGGTCAGAGAAATAGCAAGCATTGAACTTAAGCTAAAGGAATCTTATAGGAGTCAGGAATCGCGGGAAGAACTAAAAGCCATAAATGAAATCGAAAGAAACCCTAAGTATTTCTTCTCCTATGCCAAATCAAAGTCGAGAACAACTTCCAGTATTGGGCCCCTACTTAAACAAGATGGGTCCTACACAGATGACAGCAAGAAAATGAGTGAGCTAATCAAGTCCCAATATGACTCAGTTTTTAGCAAGCCGCTAACCAGACAGAGTCGAAGATCAAAATGAATTTTTTATGGGAGAGCCACAGAATTTGGTTAACACAAGCCTATCCGATGTTATCCTGACGCCAAATGACTTCGAACAGGCGATAAATGACATGCCCATGCACTCTGCCCCAGGGCCAGACTCATGGAACTTCGTGTTCATCAAGAACTGCAAGAAGCCCCTATCACGAGCCTTTACCATCCTATGGAGAGGGAGCATGGACATGGGGGGTCGTCCCACAGTTACTAAAAACAACAGACATAGCCCCACTCCACAAAGGGGGCAGTAAAGCAACAGCAAAGAACTACAGACCGATAGCACTAACATCCCATATCATAAAAATCTTTGAAAGGGTCCTAAGAAGCAAGATCACCACCCATCTAGAAACCCATCAGTTACACAACCCAGGGGAACATGGGTTTAGAACAGGTCGCTCCTGTCTGTCTCAACTATTGGATCACTACGACAAGGTCCTAGATGCACTAGAAGACAAAAAGAATGCAGATGTAATATATACAGACTTTGCAAAAGCCTTCGACAAGTGTCAGCCACAGCACCGTGTCTTCCTTTGCAGATGACACCCGAATCTGCATGACAGTGTCTTCCATTGCAGACACTGCAAGGCTCCAGGCGGACATCAACCAAATCTTTCAGTGGGCTGCAGAAAACAATATGAAGTTCAACGATGAGAAATTTCAATTACTCAGATATGGTAAACACGAGGAAATTAAATCTTCATCAGAGTACAAAACAAATTCTGGCCACAAAATAGAGCGAAACACCAACGTCAAAGACCTGGGAGTGATCATGTCGGAGGATCTCACCTTCAAGGACCATAACATTGTATCAATCGCATCTGCTAGAAAAATAACAGGATGGATAATGAGAACCTTCAAAACTAGGGAGGCCAAGCCCATGATAACACTCTCCAGGTCACTTGTTCTATCTAGGCTGGAATATTGCTGCACACTAACAGCACCTTTCAAGGCAGGTGAAATTGCTGACCTAGAAAATGTACAGAGAACCTTCATGGCGCACATAACGGAGATAAAACACCTCAATTACTGGGAGCGCTTGAGGTTCCTAAACCTGTATTCTCTGGAACGCAGGCGGGAGAGATACTTGATTATATACACCGGGAAAATCCTAGAGGGACTAGTACCGAACTTGCACACGAAAATCACTCACTACGAAAGCAAAAGACTTGACAGACGATGCAACATCCCCCCAGTGAAAAGCAGGGGTGTCACTAGCACGTTAAGAGACCATACAATAAGTGTCAGGGGCCCGAGACTGTTCAACTGCCTCCCAGCATACATAAGGGGGATTACCAACAGACCCCTGGCAGTCTTCAAGCTGGCACTGGACAAGCACCTAAAGTCGGTCCCTGACCAGCCGGGCTGTGGCTCGTACGTTGGTTTGCGTGCAGCCAGCAGTAACAGCCTGGTTGATCAGGCTGTGATCCACCAGGAGGTCTTGTCACAGACCGGGCCGCGGGGGCGTTGACCCCCGGAACTCTCTCCAGGTAAACTCCAGACCCTCGGTTGTCTTCAAGCAGGCACTGGACAAGCCCCTAAAGTCGGTACATGACTAGCCAGGCTGTGGCTTGTACGTTGGATTGCTTGCAGCCAGCAGCAACAGCCTGGTTGATCAGGCCCTGATTCGCCATGTGGCCTGATCACAGACCGGGCCGCGGGGGCGTTGAGCCCCGGAACTCTCTCCAGGTAAACACAGGAGCACCTGGAGTGGAACAAGATTATAAACGACAGCCAGCATGGATCCATGGAAGGAAAATCCTGTGTCACAAACCTACTAGAGTTTTATGACAAGGTAACTGAAGTGAGAAATGAGAGGGAGGGGTGGGTTGATTGCATTTTCTTGGACTGCAAGAAGGCCTTCGACACATTTCCTCACAAGAGATTAGTACAGAAGCTAGAGGATCAGGCACATGTAACAGGAAGGGCACTGCAATGGTTTAGTTTAATATGTTTATTATGCACCCCATACCCATCCTGTGGGCGGTAGTCAAAAGATTACAGAGGTACATAATTGGTCCAGGGACTGGACTCCAAAGTTTTGATAGCTGAGCAAGTTACAGAAGTAATGAATTCACAATTTACAAAGGTAATGAACTCACAAATTACAAAGGTAATGAACTCCAGGTAGGTCTGGTCGCAATCATGACAAGTTACAAAGGTATTTACAGATTACAGAGGTACGTAATGGGTCCAGGGACTGGGCCCCCAAAGTTTTGATAGCTGAACTAGGTACAAAGGTAATGAGCTCACAAGTTACAAAGGTAATGAATACTGTAAGAATGGTTACTTACGTTTATACATGTTTACAATCATGAACAAATTATAGTGTAATGAGCAATTCACACTTCCACACCCGGTCACAACTGTAATGAGTTAATGGTGCAAATATTGATTGAGTCACATACACACACACACACACACACACACACACACACTCACACTCACACACTCACACTCACACTCACACTCACACTCACACTCACACTCACACACTCACACACTCACACACTCACACACACACACTCACACACACGCACACACGCAACCGCAAATAGGTGAGTACACACACAGACACACACACACACACACACACACACACACACACACACACACACACACACACACACAATGGATCAGAGAATACCTCACAGGGAGGCAACAGCGAGTCATGGTCCGTGATGAGGTATTGCAGTGGGCGCCTGTGACGAGCGGGGTCCCACAGAGGTCAGTCCTGGGACCAGTGCTATTCTTGGTATATGTGAACGACATGACGGAAGGGATAGACTCAGAAGTGTCCCTGTTTGCAGATGATGTGAAGTTAAATAGGAGAATTAAATCAGATGCGGGCCAGACAGGTCTACAAAGAGACCTGCACAGGCTGGATGCGTGGTCGAGCAACTGGCTCCTAATGCAAAGTCATGAAGATCGAAGAAGGGAAAAGAAGACCGCAGACTATAGGCTAAGAGGCCAAAGACTGCAAACCTCACTCATGGAGAAAGATCTAGGAGTGAGTATAATACCGAGTACGTCACCTGAAGCACACATTAACCAGATAACTGCTGCGGCATATGGGCGCCTGGCAAACCTGAGAATAGCGTTCCGGTACCTCAGCAAGGAATCGTTCAAGACTTCATACACAGTGTACGTCAGGCCCATACTGGAGTACGCAGCACCAGTTTGGAACCCACACCTGGTCAAACACGCCAAGAAATTAGAGAAAGTGCAAAGGTTTGCAACAAAGCTAGTTCCAGAGCTAAGGGAAATATCCTACGAAGAAAGGTTAAGGAAAATCGGTCTGACGACACTGGAGGACAGGAGGGTCAGGGGAGACATGATAACGACATATAAAATACTGCGTGGAATAGACAAGGTGGACAGAGACAGGATGTTCCAGAGAGGGGACACAGAAACAAGGGATCACAAATGGAAGCTGAAGACTCAGATGAGTCAAAGGGATGTTAGGAAGCATTTCTTCAGCCACAGAGCTGTTAGGAAGTGAAATAGTCTGGCAAGCGATGTAGTAGAGGCAGGAACCATACATAGTTTTAAGACGAGGTATGATAAAGCTCATGGAGCAGGGAGGAGGAGGACCCAGTAGCGGTCAGTGAAGAGGTGGGGCCAGGAGCTGAGTCTCGACCCCTGCAACCACAATTAGATGAGTACAGGAGTCACATGATCCTCATCCCAATATTTCATTCAAGTCACCATGTGTCACTCACACCTCACTCTCCGCATTTTTAACCTCTTTGTGATCAAGGTCTCAGGACCGAAACGTTTTCTAATAAATATGTCCTAATATTTGCTGACGTGTCTTTCTAAACCAGTTTGTCCGTATCTGTTAACCCACTCACTCTCTGGCTTTAAAGATACTAAATTTTTGTACATGTCTATAATTCTCTATTTTTTTTTTTATCGCTACTGGCCCACACATTTTACATGATTAATAATAGTAGTAATAACGGGTTTCTGTCACCCCGTCTATCCTCGGTGGTATACCGTTAAACTCGTTCCAACTTTATATGATCACTACACTTAATAATAGAAAAAATGTCTACAAGTTAAGCAGGAAATAATTACTTTACACTGAGATATTTAAATTGCTCTGTTCTTTGTTTTCATGTAATAGCTAACAACTAAATAATAACCAAAATGTTGAACATATAAACACATTAATATATAAATGAACATTATATTTCCTATGTTTTGGCGTTTCATAGCTGTCCTCGAAGATAATCTTAGGTGTTACTTTTACGATCATCTTGATCCCAACCACATATGTGCGCCTCAGAATCTATTGGTTGAATGTTTCAGCGCTGGGTTCCCTCAAGGAAGGTTCCTTGATGTTGGTGAGGGGCTCTTGATTTAGGGAATTGGATCTGTGCTCCAGTTCCCCGAATTAAGCCTGAATGCCTTCCACATCCCCCCCCAGGCGCTGTATAATCCTCCGGGTTTAGCGCTTCCCCCTTGATTATAATAATAATAATCAGCGCTGGGTTCAATATGGACGGTGGAATATTTTTTTCCTGGGAAGAAGTTTTTGCCCTTGAAGACAATCCGCGTTGTAAGTTTCAAGATCCACTTGATCACAACGACTGATGTGCACCCTGGGAACAGGGTGATATTTACACCGCCTTCCTTTATCTGTCTGGTTATTTTCACGAGGGATGATATGGGTAGGACGATCACAGTTATGAGCTTCTTGGTCACTGTTTGGCAGCCAGACTTGCTTCAAGCAAGAGTAAATGTTGTTCAGTAGATCTGGAAGAGTTGGGCGCTTACTGTGGTCAGGATCCACTGCCAAGTTGAGCTTATTTGACAACATTGGGTTTCGCTGAAGAAGCATCTAGATGGAAGGTTGAACTTCCACTATTTGCCATATTAGTTTTCCAAAAGAGTAAACGTCTGAGGCAAAGGTACTTGGCTGTCCCTGATGGATCTCGGGGGCAAGCCATGGATAAGTGTTAGGGTCTCCGGACATAAAAATGTTTTCGCCATATCTGCAACTCAAGCCAAAATCTATTATGCTCACTGCTACTACTACCACCACCACCACCACTACTACTACTACTTCCATTACTACTGTACTGCTAGTACTATTACTACTACTACTACCAATTCCACTACCAACCCTACTTCTACTTCTGCTGTACTACTACTTCTACTGGTACTACTGGTACTGCTGGTGCTGCTACTACCTATACCAGTACCACCACTACCACTGCTGTTATTATTACTACTACTACTTCTATTACTACTGTACTACTACTGGCACTACTGCTGCTGCTACTATTACTACTGCTACCAATGCCACTACTACTGTTACTATAACTATTATTACTACTACTACTACAACCATCAGCATGGGCCAGCTTGGGTTCTTCAGTGCTAATGATTTTTCATCTCGTATTATTACCTATGTGTATATTCTGTGTCCTTGTTTTGTTTCCAACAACTTTACAGAACTCTGGAGAACGAAATGTTGCTACAATAAAAAGTTACATTAGTTGAACATATGTCTTATTACATAACAAGGGAATTGTTGGATGCGCCTCTCTTACCACTGTCAGCCAAGTGGATTTCCACCTTATTTTTAATCGTCTTTACTGTCGTTTTACGGCAACCAGAGAGGCACAAAAAGCTAGGATTTTTTGCTTCCTGTTAACAGCGTCGGTTATTTATGTTTGATTTACGAGTTATGTCGCCTTGCAGCTGTGATTTACGAGTTATGTTGCCTTGCAGCTGTGATTTATAAGTTATGTCGTCTTGCAGCTGTGATTTGTGAGTTATGTCACCTTGCAGCTGTGATTTCGGCATTAGTGGTTATTTATTAAAGTCGATTTGAAGGTCAGCGAAGACCTATGTAGACCTAGAAACAACTTCTGGGAGGGCTAGCTGTGAGGT
Organism: Cherax quadricarinatus; assembly: GCF_038502225.1. Classification (NCBI taxonomy): domain Eukaryota; kingdom Metazoa; phylum Arthropoda; class Malacostraca; order Decapoda; family Parastacidae; genus Cherax; species Cherax quadricarinatus. The sequence goes on along the minus strand of NC_091292.1, from coordinate 31,198,505 downwards.
AATTCGACCGAAGACACTCATTTTTGGGCCTATTACCGGTCTATTTCAATCATCATCTAGACCGAAAAATGTAGTCTATTGTATTACTGTGGCTCGAGTGTTATACACTGATAGCAATCCAAAAGCCAGCTTGTTAATAGTCCAAAATTTGGTCTTTCAGCTAATTTTCATCTAAATTCAACAATTTTTTTTTTCAAATCAGAGTCGCAAAAAAAAACAATCTTGTCTCTCTCCAGTATTAATATCCACAGAGTTTTGCTATACTAAAGTTGATCTCCATTGTGAATATATCGTCATTCCAATAAAATCGACTTTCCCAATTTCTCGTCTAGAAGACCATTGTCAAGCATAGTGGGCGGCCCCAGCAGTTGACGAATTAATTAAATCAGGGAAGGCAAAGGTGGGGGGGGGGGTGAAGCCACTGACCCCCATTTTAGGTGAATTCCTCTGATAAAGCCAACTCAGGTATATTTCCAGACTATCCAATAGAACAAACAAATTCCCAATTTAACCATCAGAACCAACATTAAAGCTGCTAAAATATGTTAATTTTTTCAGTTATGTTAACCAATTTATCTGTTAATACCAACGCCAAAACCAACCTTGAAAGTACCGTTGTCAATCAAGCAACTCCCCCAACCAAATTCTGTATCCTTTAATCAGGAAACCACAAACCTTCAAGGTAAACTTGGAGGTTAGTTTGATTCTTATGAATCTTGACTCGACTAAAAATCTCGACAAAATTGCTGACATTAGTGAACTGCTGAGAAATCTCATTTCAGAAGTCAAATTTTTTTTTTTATATTTTTAAACTGTAACTGTTCAATCAGAATAGGCCTGCATGCATTTTTGCGACTTGTAGATACATATTATGTGTTTTTCATTCTTATAGGAAATAAATTTTTATAGCTTTTGTAAAAAAAATCATTAAAACTTGAAAAAAATGTCTAATTTTAAAGTTAATTAATCTAAAACTTTCATATCATTATAACTGTTCAAGAAAACCTATGTGAAAAAAAACATTCAATTATGTATAAAATTAATTAGTAATGAAGCTGGCAACTGCCAAGGCAAATAATTTATATAAATTTAAGGGAACAGACTGACGAGTATGTTTTTAAGTATGGATCCAATTTTTTAAAAATTTCACATAATTAGAATGCAACTTTACATGATTACACTCCTAGATCAAGCTAAACGACACTGAAATTTGAATTTGAATGCGTAAAGAGTGGGCCGGTCTGCCTTCAATGCCGAGGCTCAGATCCAGCCTCAGTCAACCTGGGTGTCTGTAGTGGACCGGGGGGGAGGGGAGGGAGGTTAGGAAATTGGATACATCTACAGTGTTCTGCTACTCTGTTCTATATGATAGTTTTACAGCAAGAATTAAAGTACTCAGTGGTCAGTCGTCAGTACTCAGTGGTCAGTCGTCAGTACTCAGTGGTCAGTCGTCACGTGAGGTCACAGACCCTGAGCTGCCTTGGGGATTAGTGTGGACGGTTACAAAGCATGGCTTGCTTCTGCAGTGTTTTAAAAATTGAGGTTGGAGAGTTGAAGGAGGAGGTCTTGCTTCTCCAGGAGGAGATTAGGAGGCTGAAGTTCCACCTCAGTGGGTCTGGGAGAGAGTGTGAGGTGGCTGGAGTTGTGGGGAATGAGGCTTCTAGCAGCGAGGTGCAGTCTGTCTCTCGCTGTGAGGAGGCTGTAGTTGGGGAGGCAGCAACGGCTACCAGCAGTGAGGTGCAGCCCAGCACCTGCTACAAGTGGCGAGTAGTTCACAGTAATGGAAGGCGCATCAGAGTAAGGAAAGTTAAGAGTGAAGATCTGAAGGTAGGAAATCGCTTCTCTGTTCTTCAGGATGAATGTACTTCAGTGGCCAGTGAAGGTAAGGGTACTACTGCCCCTGCTAATGGAGGTAAGCGCATTCTTGTGGTTGGTGACTCTCAGGTAAGATACATTGACCGTGCTTTTTGTAATAGGAATAAGAAGATGAGAGATAGAGTGTGCTTCCCTGGAGCTGGTGTTGGGGACATTGTCAACAGGCTGGATAATATCATGTCAGGTAATGGGAGCAAGCCCATTATCTGTCTCAGTGCTGGTGGAAATGATATTGGGAAGGGTAGGAGAGAAGAGCTGCTAGATAAGTACAGGTCAGCTATAGATTTCATTAAGTCTAAGGGAGGGATCCCAATCATATGTAGCATCTTGCCTAGAAGGGGAGTAGGAAATGAATGGTTGTCTAGGGCAATTGGTGTAAATTGCTGGCTAGACAGATACTGCAAGGAACTTGCAATCCCATTCATTGACAACTGGAACAACTTTTATGGCAAACATGATATGTATGCAAGGGATGGGGTACATCTCTCTGGGGCTGGGGTGGTAGCACTTGCAGACTCGATTGAGAAGGCCATTGGTGAAATGCCTATGATTTTAAACTGATGGAAGATAGAGGTATGGGTGTGTGTGTGGGAAACAAGCAGGTTGCAACACTTGGGTTGGAAACAGTAAATGTATAAAAGGCATTCAGCATGAAGTTATAAATAAAGACAATAGATCAGGTCAGCAAACAAAGGGGGACAGCAGAGGGCAGCAAGGGACTAGCTCCCTTAAGGTTTACTATACTAATAGCAGGAGTGTAAGAAATAAGATAGATGAGCTAAGATTAATTGCAAGTGCAGGAGACATAGATATTATTGCTATAACAGAGACCTGGCTCAATCTGAAAGATAGAGAGATGCCCTCTGAATGTCACATACAAGGCTATAAATTATTCCACACTGACAGGGTCAACAGGAAAGGTGGTGGAGTAGCGATGTATGTCAGAGACAATTTAAATTGTTGTGTTAGACAAGATATTAAATTAGAAGCGTCAGCCACTGAATCTGTTTGGTTACAGCTTCTCGAGGGCCGAGAAAAACTAATTTTGGGTGTGATTTACAGGGCCCCAAATCTTGATAGGGAGTGCAGTAAACTTCTATGGGACGAAATTCGTAAGGCATCTACATACGAAAATGTTGTGCTAATGGGAGATTTCAACTATAGACAGATTGACTGGAGCAATTTGACAGGAAATTTAGAGTCAGGTGACTTTCTTGATACGATCCAGGATTGTTTTTTAAAACAGTTTGTGACAGAGCCAACTAGGGGAAATAACCTCCTTGACTTGGTTCTTGCCAGTAGGGAAACACTAATTAATAATCTTGAGGTTAATGATGAGCTTGGGGAAAGTGATCACAAATCACTCAGTTTTAATATATCATGGAATTCCCCTAATAATGGCAATCAAGTCTCCGTCCCTGACTTTCGCTTGGCTGATTTCATAGGACTGAAAAATTACTTAGGTGGGCTGAACTGGAATGACCTGACTAAGGGTCAGGTAGGTGGTGATGGTTGCCGATATGATGCTTTCCAGGGCATAGTTCTAGCTGCTCAGTCAAATTATGTTCCAAATAGGGAAATCAGATCAAACAAAAATGATCCTAAATGGATGAACAATAGATTAAAATATCTGATTGGTCAAAAGAGAGGCATATATAGGCAAATCAAAAGAGGAGAGGGGCAATTGAGAAATAAGAACATAAGAACATAAGAACGAAGGAACACTGCAGAAGGCCTACTGGCCCATGCAAGGCAGGTCCAAGTCTCCTACCGGCTTAAGCCAATGCACCCAACCTAGTCAGGTCAGGTCACATTGACTTAAGGGAGGAACACGGCAACCGACCTGGTAGCACACGCTATCAGGTCTAACTCACACCCACCCACATCTACTCATGTATTTATCCAACCTATTTTTAAAGCTACACAACGTTCTGGCCTCTATAACGGTATTTGGGAGTTTGTTCCACTCATCCACAACTCTATTACCAAACCAGTACTTTCCTATATCCTTCCTGAATCTGAATTTTTCCAACTTAAAACCATTGCTGCGAGTCCTGTCTAGGCTAGATATTTTCAGCACACTATTTACATCCCCTTTATTTATTCCTGTCTTCCATTTATACACCTCAATCATATCCCCCCTAATTCTACGTCTTTCTAGAGAGTGCAGTTTCAGGGCCCTTAGTCTATCCTCATAGGGAAGGTTTCTGATACATGGGATCAACTTTGTCATCCTCCTTTGAACATTTTCCAGAGAATTTATATCCATTCTGTAATACGGTGACCAAAACTGTGCAGCATAATCTAAATGAGGCCTAACCAAGGATGTATAGAGTTGAAGAACAACCTGAGGACTCCTATTATTTATGCTTCTTGATATGAAGCCAAGGATTCTATTAGCTTTATTGCGAACACTTATGCACTGTTGTCTTGGTTTCAGATTACTGCTAACCAGAACTCCTAAATCTTTTTCGCAATCCGTAATATTAAGATCTACATTATTTAGTTTATATGTGGCATGGTTATTGTCCTGTCCAACATTTAGAACTTTGCATTTGTCTATATTAAACTGCATCTGCCACTTCTCCGACCACTGCATCAGTCTATTCAAATCTTCCTGGAGTGCTCGAATGTCCTCGTCAGAATGAATTCGACGGCCTATTTTGGTGTCATCGGCAAACTTGCCGATGTCGCTCTTTATGCCCTCATCTATGTCGTTTATGTAGATTGTGAACAGCAGGGGGCCCAACACTGACCCCTGTGGAACACCGCTCGTGACGCTTCCCCACTCTGATTTCTCCCCATTTATGCAAACTCTCTGCTGCCTATTTGTCAACCATGCCTCTATCCAGGAAAAAATTTCTCCTCCTATTCCATGTGCTTTAATTTTCCTCAATAGTCTCTGATGTGAGACCCTGTCAAAAGCCTTACTGAAGTCCATATACACAATATCATATTCATTACCATGATCTACCTCCTCAAATACCTTAGTGAAAAAAGTTAATAAATTCGTAAGGCAGGAACGCCCCTTTGTAAAACCATGCTGAGATTCGTTGATTAATTTATGCTTTTCAAGGTGGCTACGAACTGCCTCGGCAATTATTGATTCCATAAATTTTCCCACTATGGAGGTTAGGCTTATTGGTCTATAGTTCGAAGCTAAGGACCTGTCACCTGTTTTGAAAATAGGTATCACATTTGCCATTTTCCACTTATCTGGCACCATGCCAGTTTGTAGAGATATGTTGAAAAGATTAGCCAAAGGTGTGCTAAGCTCCTCTTTACATTCCTTTAGAACCCTTGCATACAGTTCATCAGGGCCTGGGGATTTGTTAGGTTTTAATTTATCTATTTGCCTAAGGACCATGTCACTTGTGACCCTAATAGTGCACAGTTTATTATCGTCCTGTTCTACATAATTTATCATTACTGGAATATCGCTGGTATCCTCCTGTGTAAAAACTGAGAGGAAGTATGTGTTAAAAATTCTACACATTTCCTTATCACTGTCAGTGAGCTGACCCGAGGAACTTTTGAGTGGGCCTATCTTGTCCCTGATCTTACTTCTGTATACCTGAAAGAATCCTTTTGGGTTAGTCTTCGATTCTCTTGCAACTTTAACCTCATAATCTCTTTTTGCTTTTCTAATTCCCTTTTTTATTTCTCTCTTTAACTGAATATATCGATTTCTCAATTGCCCCTCTCCTCTTTTGATTTGCCTATATATGCCTCTCTTTTGACCAATCAGATATTTTAATCTATTGTTCATCCATTTAGGATCATTTTTGTTTGATCTGATTTCCCTATTTGGAACATAATTTGACTGAGCAGCTAGAACTATGCCCTGGAAAGCATCATATCGGCAACCATCACCACCTACCTGACCCTTAGTCAGTTAAAGAGAGAAATAAAAAAGGGAATTAGAAAAGCAAAAAGAGATTATGAGGTTAAAGTTGCAAGAGAATCGAAGACTAACCCAAAAGGATTCTTTCAGGTATACAGAAGTAAGATCAGGGACAAGATAGGCCCACTCAAAAGTTCCTCGGGTCAGCTCACTGACAGTGATAAGGAAATGTGTAGAATTTTTAACACATACTTCCTCTCAGTTTTTACACAGGAGGATACCAGCGATATTCCAGTAATGATAAATTATGTAGAACAGGACGATAATAAACTGTGTACTATTAGGGTCACAAGTGACATGGTCCTTAGGCAAATAGATAAATTAAAACCTAACAAATCCCCAGGCCCTGATGAACTGTATGCAAGGGTTCTAAAGGAATGTAAAGAGGAGCTTAGCACACCTTTGGCTAATCTTTTCAACATATCACTACAAACTGGCATGGTGCCAGATAAGTGGAAAATGGCAAATATGATACCTATTTTCAAAACAGGTGACAGGTCCTTAGCTTCGAACTATAGACCAATAAGCCTAACCTCCATAGTGGGAAAATTTATGGAATCAATAATTGCCGAGGCAGTTCGTAGCCACCTTGAAAAGCATAAATTAATCAACGAATCTCAGCATGGTTTTACAAAGGGGCGTTCCTGCCTTACGAATTTATTAACTTTTTTCACTAAGGTATTTGAGGAGGTAGATCATGGTAATGAATATGATATTGTGTATATGGACTTCAGTAAGGCTTTTGACAGGGTCCCACATCAGAGACTATTGAGGAAAATTAAAGCACATGGAATAGGAGAAATTTTTTCCTGGCTCTATAGAGGCATGGTTGACAAATAGGCAGCAGAGAGTTTGCATAAATGGGGAGAAATCAGAGTGGGGAAGTGTCACGAGCGGTGTTCCACAGGGGTCAGTGTTGGGCCCCCTGCTGTTCACAATCTACATAAACGACATAGATGAGGGCATAAAGAGCGACATCGGCAAGTTTGCCGATGACACCAAAATAGGCCGTCGAATTCATTCTGACGAGGACATTCGAGCACCCCAGGAAGATTTGAATAGACTGATGCAGTGGTCGGAGAAGTGGCAGATGCAGTTTAATATAGACAAATGCAAAGTTCTAAATGTTGGACAGGACAATAACCATGCCACATATAAACTAAATAATGTAGATCTTAATATTACGGATTGCGAAAAAGATTTAGGAGTTCTGGTTAGCAGTAATCTGAAACCAAGACAACAGTGCATAAGTGTTCGCAATAAAGCTAATAGAATCCTTGGCTTCATATCAAGAAGCATAAATAATAGGAGTCCTCAGGTTGTTCTTCAACTCTATACATCATTGGTTAGGCCTCATTTAGATTATGCTGCACAGTTTTGGTCACCTTATTACAGAATGGATATAAATTCTCTGGAAAATGTACAAAGGAGGATGACAAAGTTGATCCCATGTATCAGAAACCTTCCCTATGAGGATAGACTAAGGGCCCTGAATCTGCACTCTCTAGAAAGACGTAGAATTAGGGGGGATATGATTGAGGTGTATAAATGGAAGACATGAATAAATAAAGGGGATGTAAATAGTGTGCTGAAAATATCTAGCCTAGACAGGACTCGCAGCAATGGTTTTAAGTTGGAAAAATTCAGATTCAGGAAGGATATAGGAAAGTACTGGTTTGGTAATAGAGTTGTGGATGAGTGGAACAAACTCCCAAGTACCGTTATAGAGGCCAGAACGTTGTGTAGCTTTAAAAATAGGTTGGATAAATACATGAGTGGATGTGGGTGGGTGTGAGTTAGACCTGATAGCTTGTGCTACCAGGTCGGTTGCCGTGTTCCTCCCTTAAGTCAATGTGACCTGACCTGACTAGGTTGGGTGCATTGGCTTAAGCCGGTAGGAGACTTGGACCTGCCTCGCATGGGCCAGTAGGCCTTATGCAGTGTTCCTTCGTTCTTATGTTCTTATGTTCTTTACATCAGGCACAATAGGATTCATTCAGTGTTGAAATCTACCGTTAGGGTCATGTTAGTGTGTGTGTGTGTACTCACTTAGTTGAGGTTCCAGGGGTCGAGTCCAAGCTCCTGGCCCTGCCTCTTCACTGGTCGCTACTAGGTCACTCTCCCTGAACCGTGAGCTTTATCATACCTCTGCTTAAAGCTATGTATGGATCCTGCCTCCACTACATCACTTCCCAAACTATTCCACTTCCTGACTACTCTGTGGCTGAAGAAATACTTCCTAACATCCCTGCGATTCATCTGTGTCTTCAACTTCCAACTGTGTCCCCTTGTCCCCTTGTTACTGTGTCCAATCTCTGGAACATCCTGTCTTTGTCCACCTTGTCAATTCCTCTCAGTATTTTGTATGTCGTTATCATGTTCCCCCTATCTCTCCTGTCCTCCAGTGTCGTCAGGTTGATTTCCCTTAATCTCTCCTCGCAGGACATACCTCTTAGCTCTGGAACTAGTCTTGTCGCAAACCTTTGTACTTTCTCTAGTTTCTTTACGTGCTTGGCTAGGTGTGGGCTCCAAACTGGTGCCGCATACTCCAATATGGGCCTAACGTACACGGTGTACAGGGTCCTGAACGATTCCTTATTAAGATGTCGGAATGCTGTTCTGAGGTTTGCTAGGCGCCCATATGCTGCAGCAGTTATTTGGTTGATGTGCGCTTCAGGAGATGTACCTGGAGTTATACTCACCCCAAGATCTTTTTCCTTGAATGAGGTTTGTAGTCTCTGGCCCCCTAGACTGTACTCTGCAGTCTTCTTTGCCCTTCCCCAATCTTCATGACTTTGCACTTGGTGGGGTTGAACTCCAGGAGCCATTTGCTGGACCAGGTCTGTAGCCTGTCCAGATCCCTTTTTAGTTCTGCCTGGTCTTCGATCGAATGAATTCTTCTCATCAACTTCACATCATCTGCAAACAGGGACACTTCGGAGTCTATTCCGTCATGTCGTTCACAAATACTAGAAACAGCACTGGTCCTAGGACTGACCCCTGTGGGACCCCGCTGGTCACAGGTGCCCACTCTGACACCTACCCACGTACCATGACTCGCTGCGGTCTTCATGACAAGTATTCCCTGATCCATTGTAGTGCCTTCCCTGTTATCCCTGCTTGGTCCTTCAGTTTTTGCACTAATCTCTTGTGTGGAACTGTGTCGAACGCCTTCTTGCAGTCCAAGAAAATGCAATCCACCCACCCCTCTCTCTCTTGTCTTACTGCTGTCACCATGTCATAGAACTCCAGTAGGTTTGTGACACAGGATTTCCCGTCCCTGAAACCATGTTGGCTGCTGTTGGTGAGATCATTCCTTTCTAGGTGTTCCACCACTCTTCTCTTGATAATCTTCTCCATGACTTTGCATACTATACATGTCAGTGACACTGATCTGTAGTTTAGTGCTTCAAGTCTGTCTCCTTTTTTAAAGATTGGAACTACATTTGCTGTCTTCCATGCCTCAGGCAATCTCCCTGTTTCGATAGATGTACTGAATATTGTTGTTAGGGGTACACACAGCGCCTCTGCTCCCTCTCTCAGGACCCATGAAGAGATGTTATCAGGCCCCATTGCCTTTGAGGTATCTAGCTCACTCAGAAGCCTCTTCACTTCTTCCTCGGTTGTGTGTACTGTGTCCAGCACATGGTGGTGTACCCCACCTCTCCGTCTTTCTGGAGCCCCTTCTGTCTCCTCTGTGAACACTTCTTTGAATCTCTTGTTGAGTTCCTCACATACTTCACGGTCATGTATGTGTGTGTGTGTGTGTGTGTGTGTGTGTGTGTGTGTGTGTGTGTGTGTGTGTGTGTGTGTGTGTGTGTGTGTGTGTGTGTGTGTGTGATGGCCGGGGTATGGTTGTTGTACAGAATTATTAAACTTGTGAGTGGTAATTCCCACCACGCACCTGAAGCCAGCGGTACACACATGCTTTGCGTTTGTCAGTGTATAATAATAATAATAATAATAATAATAATAATAATAATAATAATAATAATAATAATAATAATAATAATAATAATAATAATAATCTTAATTTCTACAAGTACATGTACAAGGTATACAGTCCTAGCTGACATAAGTGACATACTACTATATAGAAAGCCGCTTGTTATGCAGAGCATTTCGGGCAAATTAGGTCAATTTTGTCCCAGGATGCGACCCACACCAGTCGACTAACACCCAGGTACCCATTTTACTGATGGGTGAACATTGGATATCAGGTGTCTTAAGAAAACACAGTGAAAGTATGTTAATTTTTACTGAAGGGATGAAGATGTTTTTAATATTACATAAGACAACGTAAGTCCTATTTAAATTCATTAGTTCGTACTCAGATATTTGTCTAACCAGTTTTTAAGGCTATCCAAGGAAATACCATTAATAACCCTATTAACCTATTAGCCTTCTCCATTAACCTTCTAGGAGAAGGTTAATGGAGATTATTGTTCTGTACTAGTAAACTGACATCTTTAATTACTTGTTATGCTAGTGATAGGCCATTACTCTCACTGAAAGTGAAAACTTGCCAACCTGCCATACACTAGCCATACACTAGCCATACACTAGTCAAATAATGTAATTAACTCATTTTCATTAAATCTGAAAATTAAGAGTATTCAAAACATGTATTCCTCGTCCATTAAAATAATGCTTACATGAGTAGATATGACTGATGTATGATTATTACGGACCTATTATCAATCATAATACTTCCCTTACAATATATTAGGTAAGCTTTTCAAATATTTATTTTTATAATATTGGGTATAATATCCGAACAGTAATAAATTCATGGATACATTCATAAATCTATTTCTATACAGATGCACAGAAAGTACTAGCAATTAATTTTGGCAACCAGTCACCATCGTCGTTACAAGCTGCCATAATTATTACATGAAAATAGTTTTCACTCTTCTGTTGACTACGTCTGAGTTGCCTGATATTATTTCTCCCCAGGAGAGTGTCCAGGAACTTTTACCCAACTGTACATACTTAATATTATATTGAATTTCAAAGTAAAAACAATAAAAATGGAATTTTACAATGAGTACACATGAAAAAGGCAGGGACAAAAAATTATGAGCCGAATGCACTCATAGGAAGCGATTGCTTCGTCTCCTTGCCTTTCCCTACCCCTAGGTATGGCAGTGGCAGTCTTCTCTTTGCATTTTTGCGTATCTCGACTTTAACCACAATGCAATCCTTGATTTCGTTTTTATCTATGCCGCTTCTTTTATTACGCGACTTCAACTCTCATCACTTGCTCTGGGTAGGGTCTCGTTGCCACTCCAAGAGACCAGTGGCAGTCTACTCGTACCTTTAGCTTTCAATGTCTTGATCACTGGTGTTCCAACACTTCTGGGTCCTCGCACCCATACTCTTTCATGTGCAGATCTTTTCATCTGCTTCTCTTCCAGGGAAACAGATAAAAAGAGAGTAGGGCTAGTAACCCAAGATAACCCTATAAAATCATGTTATTATAGTAGATTGTTTCCATTGGGTTCTTTAATTCTTTACACCACGATACAACTCATAAGTCACCTAACACCCAAGTACCTACTTATTGCTAAGTGAACATGGGTAACCCAATAAAGCCATGACATACTGGCTTGTTTCAACTGGGTTCTTTAATCGATTCTAGGATGAGACTCGTACCAGTCTCCCAACGCCCAGGTACCTGCTATCTGCTAGGTGAATAAGGGTTGTAGGTGTAAAGAAACATGCTCTTTTTCCACTCGTCTGGGAATCCACCCCTGGTCCCTCAGTGTGTGAGCTACGAACCACTAAATAAACGTATGCCAGCACCATTTGGGAACCCCAGGCGGTCAACTCATGGAACTGCTAACATAACCCAACATCGTTTAACTTCTCTGTGATTGGATGGTAAAGGACGTCCGCGACAGTAATCATTTCCCTATTCTCATTACATACCGTTCTCACACACTGTCTCCTTGCCGATCCCAGTGGTAATTTGAGCGCTCAGATTGTACACTTTACCCACTTCATGCCTCTTTTCCTGATTTTCCTCATGACGGAAGAGTTGTTGCAACTCTTCATCACTTTCATTTTCTCATCAGCTACACTTGCTATTCCCAGACCTTGGGTAAACATCATAAGTGTCCTTTGATTGTCTACCGACTGTGCTTGTGCAGCATGAAATGAGTTGCATGGGGCCATTACCATTACAACTGAATTATATGATATTTTCTAGTTTGCAAACATGAGAGAGCAAGAGTACTGACATGCTTGCGTCTCTGTCATTAATGTTATTATCTCTGTGTTCAGTCCCCGCCAAGAGAGGTGCTTTGCCATACCAATGAAGGGTTCTTGATCCAATGAACTAGAATTACCTTTCCCTTCGGATCGAACTAGAATGCCTTAGGTTCTGTATGAACCTTTATGGGCTTAGCGAGTCTCCGTAATTAAAAAAAAATGTGTGCAGTCTGGAAAAATTATGAGAAAGTTATCAGTGAAGTACACTTTTGACTCTGCTCCAATCTTTAACGTCTCCGGTGGTAACTCTGCTAGTTGCCAAGGTGATTGCATATCATTTTGTACGTGTTTTCAAAGGGCTGCATTTATCTCTCACCTTTCTTTAGTCCAAACTGAGTGGGAGTCTGGCTTGCTGAACTTCACATCTCATAATTATGAACCTTTCGAACGATATGCCAACTAAATTAATAGTGGACTTTTTGCAGGTTAGCGACGTCTAGGATTATTTACAGTATAGACATAGATGCACACTGTACGGGATACAAAGTATCGCTCTTGCATCTCAGTGTTTTCTTCTATAATGGTGACTACAGACCTCAACGGCTAAGGCAGCTATGCTACCCATAAAACCACTGGTTTCATCACTGTGGTGGTGCTAATAAGCACGACAATGGTTATTAGCACCACCAGTGGTTATTGAGGCACCTTAACAAGAATGAAGAACCTTTCAAATGTTTCCTTCATGGCATTCAAGTCTCACCTAAGATGTCTGAATGCCAGCCTGTGACAGATAAACCTAATGAAATTGAATTTCTCTCCTTTACATCAGATCTTAATACCCGCAAGCCTCCCTCTTCTTTTGGCTTTATTATTAGTAAGACTAGTTCATTTACTTGCCGACACTATTTATTACGTCCCTTTTGATCCCCATATTCAAACTTTCGTAATATCTCTTTATTTACTCCCCCGTCCCTCCTTTACGGTCTTGAGGAAGTTCCTGCGGGTCAGGTTTGCTTCTCTTCTCTCATGCCTAAAAACCTTTTAAGCTTCACTACTAATTGGCTCTTAGTTTTTCTTGAACACTTTCTCTATCTTAATTTTTATGTTATTATTGTATACAATGACAGTTCCAAATCCCTAGAGAGGGCAAGGATCATAACTGTAATCCACTCGTTGTTATCCAATACATTGCAACCATGTCCACTTCCTCATTTAATGTTGCTTTCGACTCCTATTGTGAGCCAAAAGCTGTCCGTTATCTGACTCTGCACATTCCACCAGAAATTGTATACAGCAATGCTTATGTTGCATTTCTAACAAGCATAAAGAAGTGGGTTGTTAGAAATGTAGATTCAGCTACTTGGTGCGCCATTCTTAGTTTACTAATCTTCCATAGAGGGTCCTTTCTAGAACCTTTTTCCAGCACTCTGAAACCACTGGCAACAATGTTGCTCCAAGTTGGAAAACGACAAAGAGTTTTTACTCAAGTTACAGTTAGGTTCATGGCCAGCTCTTCCCGTCACTGCCGAATATGGGGAAACTCAACTCTCATGATTACGAATCGGACACACACACACACACACACACACACACACACACACACACACACACACACACACACACACACACACACACACACACACACACACAAACACACACACACACACACACACACACACACACAAACACACACACAACATACACAACACACACACATTGCCAGAATCACACATACACACACACACACATTGCCAGACTCACACATACACCCCCCCTCCCCCACCGACATCTCACTCCTTCACCTGATCCCTCCCCTCCCTCTTTCACCCTCCCCCTCCCCATCTCTCCCTCCTTCCCCCTCTCCCTCTCCCACTCACCTACTTGCTTCTCCCTCCTTCCCAGCCCCCCTCCCCACTACTCTCCCACATAGCCACAGTTTCCTCCTCTACCTCCCCCCCCCCACACTCTGACATACACAATACTAACCTAACATACAGAATTACATAGGTTTCCCACTCTGAGGCAATCAGTATAAAACAAAAATGGGTTGCCAGAGAGCAACAAGAAAAACCAAGGGACAGGAGGAGGAAACTGCAAAGGAAGATTGGGCAGCAGAGCTCACAAAAAGGGAACATGAATGGGAAAAGAAACTAGAAGAACTTAGCATGAGAATGGAAGAGAGGATAGACATGGAAAGCAGGAAGTGGGAGGTGCAAGTCAAAGCAGCAGAGGCCAGGATACAGAGTTTAGAAGAGGAACTGAAAAATCTGAAACAGCCTAAAGAACTAAAGAACATTTTTGGATTGACAACAGAGACTGCTACCTCAGTCACAAATAAGGGGACTGTAGGGAAAGAAGGAGCAAAACTGCATGTAGAAGCTCAATCAGTGGAGACCGTAGTAAATGAAAGAGCTAAGCTATATGTGGAGGCCCTAACAGACCACAGCAGAGCCCAGGGAAAGCCGAGAAGGGAAAATGACAGGCCACTGAGCCCAAGTACATTAGCTAGTGAAACTGAAGAAAGGAAAGCTGAAATGGAGGAAATCAAATTGAATGAGGGGATACACAGGGATATGCAGTGGGAGAATGAAAGGGTGAGGTCAGTCTTTGTGTATGGGCTCCAGGAAGCTGAAGGGGAAACATATAAAGCAAGAAAACAAGGGAAAAAAAAGCAATTGAAAGCATCATGAAAGCAATAGGAGACGACGACATGACCCAGCTGGAAAATTTTCGGAGAATAGGGGCCTTTGTAAAAAAAAGAACCCGGCCAGTGAAAGTGACCTTCAAGGCAGAATCGACTCGGAACAGGATCCTGCAGGAGAAAGCACGATTAAGGGACATGCTGGCATACAGGAAGGTGTATCTCGACCGCGACAGAACACAAGCAGAAAGGCAGAAACTGAGAGAGATGGTACAAAGGCGAAAGGAGGAAAGAGAGGGGATGGAGAAGACAGACAGGAGATCCCAGACACAGGAAGATCAAATACAACCTCCATCACAACTTCCTATAGAAGTCTCCCAACCAGGTCAACCCCAGTGCAACCAAACACTCTAAACCAAAACACCCATGCCACATCCAATGCCCCCACCCACTGCATTACAAACTCCACCCCCACAGCAACCACCCATAGTTCCTTATCAGGTCACCCACTTCCCCAACCTCAATACACCTCCCAGACCACAATCTTAGAAAAGAAGTTGAAGGTGTGGTATACAAATGCAGATGGAATAACAAATAAGTATGAGGAGTGGCACGAAAGAATTAAGGAGACATCCCCAGACATAATAGCACTCACAGAAACAAAACTCATCAGAATAATAACAGATTCAATCTTTCCATCCGGATATCAAATCCTCAGGAAAGACAGAGGGAGGAGAGGGGGAGGAGGAGTTGCACTGCTCATTAAAAACCAGCGAGGGTTTGAGAAAATGGAAGGAATGGACGGCACGGGCGAAAGGGACTACTTAGTAGGAACAATCCAGTCTGAGGGACGTAAGGTGATAATTGCAGTAATGTACAACCCACCACAGAACTGCAGGAGGCCAAGAGAAGAATACGATGAGAGCAACAGAGCAATGGTCGACACACTAGCTGAGGTGGCCAGGAGAGCACACATGGGGGGAGCAAAGTTACTAGTTATGGGTGATTTCAATCACAAGGAGATTGACTGGGAAAACCTGGAGCCCCATGGGGGTCCCGAAACATGGAGAGCCAAGATGATGGATGTGGTACTGGAAAACCTCATGCATCAACATGTTAGAGACACTACCAGAGAGAGAGGAGAGGATGAACCAGCAAGACTGGACCTTGTATTCACCTTGAGTAGTTGTGACATCGAGGATATCATGTATGAAAGGCCCCTGGGAGCTAGTGATCATGTGGTTCTGTGATTCGACTACATAGTTGAGCTCCAAGTGGAGAGAGCAGCAGGAATAGGGTGGAAAAAACCAAACTACAAAAGGGGGAACTACTCAGGCTTGAGGAACTTCTTTCAAGACATTCAGTGGGAGAGGGAACTGACAGGAAAACCAGTACAAGAAATGATGGACTATGTCGCAACAAAATGCAAGGAGGCAGAGGAGAGGTTTGTTCCCAAGGGAAACAGAAATAATGGGAAGAACAGAACGAGTCCTTGGTTCACTCAAAGGTGTAGGGAGGCAAAAACTAGGTGTACTAAAGAATGGAAAAGGTACAGAAGACAGAGAACTCAGGAAAATAAAGAGATTAGCCGAAGAGCCAGAAACGAATATGCACAGATAAGAAGGGAGGCTGAGCGGCAATACGAAAATGACATAGCATCGAAAGTCAAGACTGACCCGAAGCTGTTGTACAGCCACATCAGGAGGAAAACAACAGTCAAGGACCAGGTAATCAGACTGAGGAAGGGTGATGGGGAATTCACAAGAAACGACCGGGAGGTATGTCAGGAGCTCAACACAAGATTTAAAGAAGTATTTACAGTGGAAACCAGTAGGACTCCAGGAAATCAGAGCAGGGGGGTGCACCAGCAAGTGCTGGATGAGGTACATATAACCAAGGAAGAGGTGAAGCTGCTGCTATGCGAACTTGACACCTCAAAGGCGGTGGAACCAGACAACATCTCTCCGTGGGTCCTTAAAGAGGGAGCAGAGATATTGTGTGTACCATTAACAAAGATCTTCAACACATCATTTGAAACTGGGCAACTCCCCGAGGTATGGAAGATGGCAAATGTAGTCCCAGTTTTTAAAAAGGGAGACAGACATGAGGCACTAAACTACAGACCTGTATCACTAACGTATATAGTATGCAAGGTCATGGAGAAGATCATCAGGAGGAGAGTGGTGGAGCACCTGGAAAGAAACAAGTGTATAATTGACAACCAGCATGGTTTCAGGGAGAGAAAATCCTGTGTCACAAACCTACTAGAGTTTTATGACAAGGTGACAGAAGTAAGACAAGAGAGAGAGGGGTGGATCGACTGCATTTTTTTGGACTGCAAGAAGGCCTTCGACACAGTTCCTCACAAGAGGTTACTGCAAAAGCTAGAGGATCAGACACACATAACAGGAAAGGCACTGCAATGGATCAGAGAATACCTGACAGGGAGGCAACAACGAGTCATGGTACGTGACGAGGTGTCAGAGTGGGCGCCTGTGACAAGCGGGGTTCCACAGGGGTCAGTCCTAGGACCTGTGCTGTTCTTGGTATATGTGAATGACATAACGGAAGGGATAGACTCAGAAGTGTCCTTGTTTGCAGATGATGTGAAGTTAATGAGAAGAATCAAATCGGATGAGGATCAGGCAGGACTACAAAGAGACCTGGACAGGCTACAAGCCTGGTCCAGCAACTGGCTCCTTGAGTTTAACCCTGCCAAATGCAAAGTCATGAAGATTGGGGAAGGGCAAAGAAGACCGCAGACACAATATAGTTTAGATGGCCAAAGTCTGCAAACCTCACTCAAGGAAAAAGATCTGGGGGTGAGTATAACACCGAGCATATCTCCTGAGGCGCACATCAGTCAGATAACTGCTGCAGCATACGGGCGCCTGGCAAACCTACGGATAGCGTTCCGATACCTCAGTAAGGATTCGTTCAAGACTCTGTATACCATTTACGTCAGGCCCATACTGGAGTATGCAGCACCAGTTTGGAATCCACACCTAGTCAAGCACGTCAAGAAATTAGAGAAAGTGCAAAGGTTTGCAGCAAGACTAGTCCCAGAGCTACGGGGATTGTCCTACGAAGAAAGGTTGAGGGAAATCGGCCTGACGACACTGGAGTCCAGGAGGGTCAGGGGAGACATGATAACGACATATAAAATACTGCACGGAATAGACGAGGTGGACAAAGACGGGATGTTCCAGAGATGGGACACAGACACAAGAGGTCACAATTGGAAGTTGAAGACTCAGATGAATCAAAGGGATGTTAGGAAGTATTTCTTCAGTCATAGAGTAGTCAGGCCGTGGAATAGCCTAGAAAGTGAAGTAGTGGAGGCGGGAACCATACATAGTTTTCAGGCGAGGTATGATAAAGCTCATGGAGCAGGGAGAGAGAGGACCTAGTAGCAATCAGTGAAGAGGCGGGCCCAGGAGCTATGAATCGACCCCTGCAACCACAAATAGGTGAGTACAAATAGGTGAGTACGGATACCACACGAAAAACCTTTTGGCGCCTCTTTGCGACAACTTCTAGCTCGAGCGTTCTGTTCGCCACTTTCTAAAAGTTTGTCGTAGCTTCCAAAGAAAACGCAAAAATAAACACTCAATAGCTGCTTTGCCCTGACGTGCTCATTTTAACTAACCTTGTCAAAATTCCCACCTTCAGCACAGAACCACTCTGACTGTTTATCAGAAAATAACCTGACTCCCGAAATCTTAATAACACAACTGCCATGGGTTCAAACCCCTCCCGTTCTGTGATTTGTTTAGAAACTAACCTATTGCACCTACTCCACAGGATGGGTATGGGGTGCATAATAAACATATTAAACTAACTAACTAACTTTGATATTAATTAATTTTTGCACATCGCACAAAGAATTACTGTATGACCCAAACGAGTTTAACGCTAGTTTTTAGTATAATATAATAACAGTAATAATTTGTTCCTAGGAGTCTGTCTCTTGGCTTTCCTCAGTCGAGAGTCTCTAAACAGAGGCAAATGTATTTAATTTGCAGGACTGCCATGATGGCTACTGCCTCCGTTATTTTGTTTGCTTCTACCACCATCATAATCCCCATATGAACAGAATACTGAAATAAGTAAAGGTAATTCCTTTAATTGTCGCCTCATTTATTACGTCCCTTTTAATCTTAGGATTCGAAGTGAAGGAAGGTCAAATACTCACGTAGGCAGCTGTCATGGCCGGGTAGACAGTGAAGTATGGCGTGACTAAGTATCGTCCCCACAGTGACGTCTGAACTGCCCAGGATAAGTACGGTGAGGCGGTGAGATACAAGATGCAAGCCAGGGTGTTAAACACTACCTCCTGCAGCAATAAGAGAAAAACAGAATCAAGGTACGTTATTTCTTAAACTCGGTTTGTCTATATTAACACTGTTTATATGCAAGCAACCCGCACATAGGAGAAAAAACTTACGACGAAGTTAATGTCCTAATTGCACCATTAACTAGTCATACCGTTGTGCAAGACAGGTATACAATACCGACAAGATAAAAGTTAAGACACTTGTGCAACATCTGGTTATCTTTATTGTAGACGTTTCGCCATCCAGTGGCTTTATCAATACAGATTCTTGGACATAATTAGAAAACAGAAGAACTATATACAAAAGATGAGGTAATCAGTCCCTCAGCCTTGGAGTTAGTGTTTACAGCAACGTGGTTGTAGAGATTCTGTTTTCTAATTATGTCCAAGAATCTGTATTGATAAAGCCACTGGATGGCGAAACGTCTGCAATAAAGATAACCAGGTGTTGTACAAGTGTCTTAACTTTCAACTAGTCATACCGTCGGACTGAAACGTCATCGTAAGTTTCTTTCTATGTGCGGGTTATTTGTGTATTGTTCCAGTCACGTTATTGTGCCTTTTTTGTACCACTCATTGTCACTTTATGCTAGTCTTGAAAAGTAATTTGGCACAATAAAATACATAAATTACTGGAAACAGTTGATGTCCCTTGACTTGTACTCCTTGGAACGCAGGCGAGAAAGGTACATGATAATATATACTTGGAAAATCTTAGAGAGACAAGTCCCAAAATTTACACATGGAAATTACTCTCTACGAAAGCAAAAGACTCCGCAGGCGGTGCAACATACCCCAACGAAAAGCAGGGGCCCCATGAGTACGTTAAGAGTCAACACAATAAATATCACGGGTCCAAGACTAACTACCTCCCGGCATACATAAAGGGATGGAGTTGGACAGGCACCTAAAGTCAGTTCCCGATTAACCGGGCTGTGGTTCGTACGTTGGTTTGCGTGCGGCCAGCAGTAACGCCTGGTTGATCAGGCCCTGATCCACTGGACCGGGCCGCGGGGGCGATGACCCCCGGAATACCCTCTAGGTATCCCCGTCTCATGATTAATCATTTACTTTCATGCTATTATAGTATTTTACGAGATTCACTCCTGTTACCAATACTAGGCTAGGTAACCAGTCCTCCAAATAAGAATTTAGTTTTCCAGCGTTTTACAGTGATCCCAGTGAGTGATGACCCAAATACGTTTAGCATTTCCATGATACTGTATTACAGTACGTCAGTTTCAGCACGATTTGATCCAAGAACTACACTGGTCAACAACCAAAATGCTTCCGAGACCAGAGTAGCAATTCCCAACTAATTTTAGGTCACTGATAATGAATATCATAGTTAAAATTGTTTGTTAGCTTCACTTTTCAATATACAATTACTGCTGCTTTCTGTGTGAATGGGACAGCCGTGCAAGAGGTTCCCACTACATCAGGAGAGATTGGCCACCTCGTCAATCATTGGAACCTGGGAGGAAAAATGTTCAACATCCACCTCTCAATGAATCGAACAAAATTTTGCTACCACCACTACACATAAAACTGGGGCTCATGAAAAACTTTGTAAAAGTTATGGGCAAATTCGGTCAGGATTCAAGTATTTAACATCAAAATTCCCCTCAATGAGCTACACTAAGATAAGAGAGGAAGTCTTCAATGGTCCTCAGATTCGAGAGCTTCTTAAAGATGGCGACTTTGAATCAGACCTTCATGGGGAGGAGAAAGCTGCTCGGGAAGCATTCAAGTTAGTGGTGAAGGGATTTCTCGGAAACAGAAGGGAAGGCAACTATGAAGAATTGATGGAAAACCTCATCAAGGCTTACAAGAACATGGGATGTAACGTGTCACTTAAAATCCACTTTTTGGACTCACATTTAGACTTTTTTTCCAGCGAACTGTGAGGCAGTGCCGAACATGGTGAAAGGTTTCGCCAAGATATTTCAGCCATGAAAAAATGGTACCAGGGCAAATGGAGCACAAGAATGCTTGCAGACTATTGCTGGACATCGACAAGAAATGATTCTTCAGGCCACTATAAGCGTCAAGCAAAAAGGCAGAGAATAGGTACGGATTAGAGTTTAAAACATACTGACACACATATTCTATGTTATAATAAAATAATTCAATATTACCAGTCTCGTATCTTCAAACCTATAGCCAATAGGGATTTTTCAAGGTGATATTTGGATTCAGGACATGAAAATACATAAGAATTAACTACTCTCATTTACGAAGCATACAACTTTTCAAAAACTGTTGACCAGTGTGCTATTGAAGGGGGTCCGGGTGTTCGTAATCAAAGACATTAGAGCTGTTTTTCCCTTTTTTTTTAAGTCAGATCTGATTATTTCCCGTTATCCAGGTACAGTATTAGCCTTATGGGTTTAGTGCTTCCCCACGGCTACGGTAAAAGTGAATCATTGCTAAAATTAAATATTAATCTAACATAGCGTAACTTAACCTTAGTTATCCCCTGAATAAGAATACCTCTAGTCGTCGGATTTTTGTCTGTGTAAGATTTTGGTGTGATAGCTTGAGAACTTATTTAATCTGATTCAGCTCTGAGCTGCGTGGATACCAATTTTACAATTTTAAATAAAGTACTAGTGTCCATGGGATAACTTGAGAAAGCCTCTTCCGATTAGTTGACTTCAAATTTTCCTTGCTGGTGTATCTTAACTAGAATATAGTTCGGATGGATGTATCAAAAATGGTTATAATCTTTTTAAAGGGTGGAGGGGTAAGCCAGCGGAAGGCCTCGGTCAGATGACCAAAAGCTCCAACGGTGGAGTCATAATATGACTAAACCCGCGTCAGGTAACACTTATCCTGTTTCCTGACAAATCTTACCCATCCTAACCGAAGGTTTCAGGGTGAATTTCATTTTAAAAATCAAGGACTATAATGTTTTCAAAGCAATAACGTGATGTATATAATCCAAGGAAAGATTCAGCATACTTGTGTTGATGCAAGTTTGCCAATTTCACGACATGACTAGACGTGTTTTGATTGCTGTGTATTCCGAGAGTTTTCTCAGTATCATTAAATCCCAAACCCTGGTACCTGCACCCATGCAAAGGGTCTAACAGCTAACTCAAAAACCTCAAGAGGCAGAGGAGTTGCAGTTCACCTCCCTCAAGGTCACACAGTGACTGAAACACACATTGGCAGGTTTAGAAGTCTAGAATCTAGTATGTAAATATTTATTAGGAATCATATGGGGACCCCGTTCAAATGTTGCAGATGGCGGCTCGGGCGTGACTCACGATGGGTTAAGAAATAATTTGGTACTAAGTAATTGTGGTTCAGCCCACTTACCAGTAAATCCGCCAGGTGAAGCACATCTTGCTAGGGTATATCTGTAGTGAATACCAGCCTTCATCTTTTTTTTTCCTATTTCAAGGTTCTGTGATGATTTGAGAGCAGTTCTCATGATTAACTTCACACTTTCAGTGTCAGGTTATCTCAGAAGAGGAAAGTTCGGGTTTAAGAACCAGTTAACCCATTTTTCATAACCTCAAACTTTCAGTGACGGACAACTTCGAGAAAAGTTCGAGTTATTATTAAATTGTTTAGGTGCCACTTTGCCAATTTTATTTTAAAAACTGTGCAGTAATGTTTTCAGCGTGATAACTAGAATTTTTTTTTTCTGAACAGCTTCAAGCCTAAAATGTGGCTACATCTTCTCAAAATCAAGAGGCATTTATTATGTCAATATTATGATAATACGTATATGGAATTTTGGTATCTTTTCAGTAAGTGGAGGTTTAGCCCTTAACTATGAATGTGATGATGATGATGATGATGATGATGATGATGATGATGATGATGATGATGATGATGATGATGATGATGATGATGATGATGATGATGATGATGATGATGATGATGATGATGATGATGATGATGATGATGATGATGATTGATGATGATAAACTTCTTCAAATTCCCAGCTTGCACTGTTTGGACCGCTATGATGTGTCCTATATATCTTTGTTTACAATAATGATGAAAAGTGTCAAGCTAGAACGAGAGCTTATATGGTCCGTTCAGAAGGTCCGGCGCCCTATAACCTTTCCAAGGTTACTAGAAAAAGTTGCTCTTAAACAAGGTTCATGAATTACATAAGTTTGTGTAGAGCAGAAGATTGGAGGGCTAAGTCAACATACGCATTTGCTTCAAGGATATTAAACAGTATCACTAGCTGGGGTTGACTCAGCAGATACCAAACTGTTCGACGGATCATCATCGTACTAAAATCCGTGTCAGGGGACACCGTCCTTTTTCTGACGAACAAAACACAATTATTAAGAAAAGTTACATATTTTACATTTGAAATTGAACTAACCAGAACGGAGGAGCGGATGAGATTGAAAGAATTTGCTGAGATGAGGTAGCAGAAGGTGAGGAGGCTGACCACGAAGACGCAAGCAGAAATGGTGACCACGAAGAACGTGAAGGAGTCTCCTATAATAGAACTGTAGGGAAACCCATATTCCAGCACCAGTGTCAGGCAGATTGCAGACAGGATCTGTGACATCGGTTATAATTAGTATGATTTGCAAGTGATACTAAATAAATGTCCGAGTCAAAGTTGCATTAAAGTGTAATCCTAAGTTGATAAAAATGCTTAAACTCCAAATTCATCATGCCAAATATTCTTCGCATTTTGTCTTCGATTTTGAATTAAGTTGAACAAGTTTAGATTCCTACCAGTTGAAGTATCTTGAGCAAGCCGAACCTTGTCTTGAGGAAACCATAGTGAAAACAAGGACAACACACGCAACAACCGCAGTTGATGCCAGCTTCGTTGCCACCTCTGGAGAAGGATGAGGGTTGAATGACTGTAGGTCTGGCAGCCCCAGTACTCCAGCCCACAGCAGGCCCTTGCCGCATTATATAGCTATTTCTGGTATATATATTTGAGGTCGAACGATGAAAAAACAAGACGGAGAATACCTGAAAAAAAAAAAAAATTATTTCAAGGGACACACTGTACAGATTTGACAATACAGATTTGACGTAAGTGTAGCACTTACGACATTTAATTAAAAGACATTTCGCCCAATCGAGGCTTTTCGATCCGGTACAGAAAACACAGGTAGGGTCAAGTTCAGTGATGTCAAGTGCTTGAGCATGCATTACCTGCTAGTGTAGTGACTGGCGGGGTAGAATCAGCTTGGTGAGTACGTACTTCTGAGACTCTAAAACTATCTGAGCTTTGGGCTACTGTGTAGGAAACCATGACCAAGGCTGTGTCACAGCGATGCTTCTGCGAACTATCTTACTTTACCAAGTACCTTTGTGAATTCCTGTGTATTATGCAATTATTATTCAAATCATATACTGAATCCGTATTTTTGTTCACAATGGCGCCTTCTCCTTCAAGTTAAAAAAAAGTTTTCCTCTTACAGGCAAAGACGAAGTAGAAACTTCTCAAAGGCTGCAGACTTCCTCGAGAACATGACTTAAGAAATCGTAATGACACGATTGCAAATAAACCATACCCCCGGCCGGGATTGAACCCGCGGTCATAGAGTCTCAAAACTCCAGCCCGTCGCGCTAGCCACTAGACCAGCTAGCCACAATAAGATTCATCCAACTAGGTATATTTCTCTGTGGTCACAGAGGTGCCTGTGCTAACTTTCCTATGGTGTAGAAATATACCTAGTTGGATGAATCTTATTGTGGCTAGCTGGTCTAGTGGCTAGCGCGACGGGCTGGAGTTTTGAGACTCTATGACCGCGGGTTCAATCCCGGCCGGGGGTATGGTTTATTTGCAATCGTGTCATTACGATTTCTTAAGTCATGTTGACGGCAGTGAAGGGACTTGAGCTAGAGTTCGTCACGGCCACGCTAGCTGGAGATTCGTCTGTAAAAACTTGCATTTGTGGTCACAGAGGTGCCTGTGCTAACTTTCCTATGGTGTAGAAATATACCTAGTTGGATGAATCTTATTGTGGCTAGCTGGTCTAGTGGCTAGCGCGACGGGCTGGAGTTTTGAGACTCTATGACCGCGGGTTCAATCCCGGCCGGGGGTATGGTTTCCTCGAGAACTAAAAGATACACTGGCTAGAGGAATGTAAAACACCGAATTGAATCCGAATATATACAGAGTTCAGAAGAGACGCAGAGAACAAAACAACATTAACTAAATTAAAACAAATCTGAAATGCCCGATATCAGATGAGGCATAAACCTCATCTTATAACGGGTCCTTGCTTAAAAGAGATAGAACTTACACTGACGATAACAATGAAATGTGCTAATTTCTGAAATCAAAACATGACCCTGTGTTGAGTGAGCTGTCAGTCTGACTAAAGACTGACTGTCTAAATACAGTTGTCAAGAATGAGACTGCTAACATTACCCTAATTTCGGAAAAAAAACCATAACCTTACCCGACTTAGAAGGTACTGCTAGTATGCCCAAACACTGCACCATGCCCAGATATGTGGAACTCCATATTCGTCATGAATTGTTGAAAACTCCTATTAATGGTGTGTGAATGCAAGATTTATTAGTCGTTTATAAACCAGGGATACAGCACAATTCATAAAGGTGGCAGTAAAGCAATTGCAAAGAACTAAAGTCCTAAAACAGTGATGGGACGTCCCACGTATCAAAATATTTGAAAGAGTTTTAAGAAACAAGATCGCTAAACACATGGATTCATAAAAATTGTATATCTCTGGGCCGTTCCTGCCTCTCTTAAATGCTGGACCATTGCTACATGGTCTCGGACACTACAGCTGTACACTACAATGTGTACACCACAGATATAGCATACACATACTATGCCTTTAACAAATGCGACCAAGGTGTAACAGCGCACAAAATGCATGAAAAAGGAATAATTGGAAAAGTAGCCAGGTGGACAGTTAATATTCTTAAAAATATAACGCAAAGAGAAAAGTGACCAAAGTAAAATTAAAACATTGCGCCTCAAGGCACAGTACCCGCCCCAATTATCTTTTTTATTTTCACATCTGACAGACATAAAACAAAGCGCCTTTTCATCCATTGCAGATGATTATAGACTTTGCGCACGAGTGTTATCCAGTGAGGATACAGCAAATTTCCAAACTGATATAATCCAGGTTTTCCAGTTAGTCACAGAATATTATGTTCGATGAGAACAAATTTCAGTTACTCCGCTATGAAAAAAAAATGAGAAAATAAAACTGGAAGCACACATTAGAGGAGATGATTAATGTGAAGGATACAGGCAGGCGAAACTGCAGATTTGGAGAATATACAGAGAACCTTCACTGCTCGTTATTATAAATTAATTTAAGCGTCTAAATTATTAAAACACTTGATGGCCTTCAAATTATACTCCATGGAACGTAGGCGAGAAAGATGCAACATAATTTGCACGAAAGCAATGAAAAACAGAGATTCAGTGAGTACACTAAAAGGACCAAGACTTTTCAGTATCCTTCCTTCTTACTTAAGGTGAATTGTCAACAGACTATTAGATGTCTTCAAGAGAGAACTTGACCAGTTCTTCAAGTAGTTCTTGATCAATCAGGCTGTGGCGCATACATTAGATTAAGCTGTCATCTACGTTGAGAACTGGCCTAGGCCTGGGCCATGGCACTGGTAACCCTAGGTATAGCCTTCACGTAACCTTCAGATAATGGCATAGCACACACATCTACACAAGTCTCGACGGTCATAGTTATTCTCTTCATTAAATCTGTGATAGTTGACAATGATAGTGGCCACACTCAGTGACTTCCGAGCGCACTGGTAACATTTTCGGCTACCTTGCCAAGTGGAAGAAGGATGTCTTCATGCGACCGTGTTGATGATGTCACGTGCTCGTTTCAGATTGTCAGAAGCAGAGTGTGCGGTCACTGCAGTCATGTGAATATTTGGATAATGTGATCACATTCCTCTTCGAGAAACTGTGGGTTGCATATCGTATGCAGCCCACAGTTTCTCGAAGAGTATTATGGTTGAATAAAAATGTAGCAGGTTTTCTTTGTTAGGAAACATTTTCCGAGTCTGTCTCCACCTGTCTTTAGTAGGACATCTAATAACGGGAGTTTATTACTCTTTGTTTCCTCAAGATTAAATTTGATGGTTGATCTCGGCAGCAAGCTCAGACGATATCTCTGCGAACTCTAAAGATACCCTCCACTAGGCAAACTTCCTTTCCTCGACGACCTCTCTTGCAGGTTTCCCGACAGCGACAACCTTCTCTTCAAAGTGTATAGAAAAACCTACCAAGGACTATCTTATGCACTTCTGTTCACACCAAGACACCCGCACTAGAAGTAGACTTATTGGTTTATTCTTAAGAGCTATTCGCATCTCCAGCCCTTGTTTCCTTGAGGAGGTGTGTCTACGTAACACAAGCCTGCACACATCTTCAATTTCCATCTTTCTTCATCTGGAATTGTAAACTCAAGGCACAAGCTGTCCTCAACAAATCCCTACTGAAGATTCCTCTAATTAGTTCATAGTGCTCCCGTGTGGTGAGGTTGCCAGGAATATCCGCCCGGTACTTGCTAGAAGTAATATCAATGATTCCACCGTGAATACATATTGTCTCAAAGATCTCAGTGCGAAGCCAAGTCTCACATCTCTAACTTCCACAGTAGGCGTCTGCACCATTCTCTGTGGATATTATCCCAAGTAGGCAAGTCTGCCATTGCTTACGAATGCTTAACGACCTTATCGATCGTTAAGCCTGGTTTGCTGGATGGGAGGCAGCCTATATAGGAGTGTGACTTACGCCGAATAAATTGTAATATACTCTTTGCATGCCACACTGAACAAGTGTTTCCTGACGAGGGTCTTAGTCAAATGATGATGCACCTTGGAGGCTTTGGTCATCTGACCGAGGCCTTCCGCTGGCTTACCGGTCCACTCCTTCAAAAATTATGGTTATAGCAGAAGGTCTCAGTCAGATGACCAAAAGCTCCAGTGGTGGGTCATTATATGACTATGAACCGCGTCAGGAAACACTTGTCCTGTTTCCCGACGATTCTTACCTAACCTAACCTAAATGACCAAATTTCAAGGAGGGCATCTATGATAGCTGGCTTTTCAATGATGGTGATTTGATAACAAAGGGCTCTCGATACGATGATTTGAAACTATCCTTATTTTCCTCAGATTAAGCATTATAAAAAGGGGATTTAGTGCTTCTTTATAAATATGATATCGCAGCGCTGTATAGCCCTTGTGGCTTAGCGCTTCTTTTTTGATAATAATAATAATAATATAAATATGATAACCGAGTTGAGTTGGGTAAGTTGGGAGTGGTGATGACTGACCTGGAGTAGGAGTGGTGGTGACTGACCTAAAGTGGGAGTGGTGATGACTGACCTGAAGTGGTGGTGGTGATGACTGACCTGGAGTGGGAGTGGTTATGAATGACCTGGAGTGGGAGAGATGATGACTAACCTGGAGTGGGAGTGGTGATAACTGACCTGGAGTGGGAGTGATCAGCGGTGTCTCTGAGAGGTACTGTACTACTGCCAGTAACAGCAGAGGTGCTGCCTCCTGCTGTCACACCTACCAGCTATTTTGAGATGCATCACACCCACTACAGTTGCCACCACCACAGTTGCCACCCTCCGAACTCCTCTCACCCTCCCTCACATCTTCCGCCCTCCCTCCACACTAGTTCCGCTCTCCATTCATTCTCTCCGCATTTTCATGCTTATACAAGAAACAAAAACAATCTTTCATGTCCTTACAAAGAATTACTGAACCTGTCAATTTTCCAAAGGAAAGAAATAGTCAGCAAAAGAACTGATTATATCTATAAAATTCAATTAAACTTTAGTCTGTAAATTTGTTGATGGTTGCATGATATCATTGTCCCCTCGGCCGGTCCCGGACCACGCCGCTAGCCCGGTCCCAGACCTAGTTTTCTTAACTGAAACGAATATGATACAGGAATAAGAGTTGTTAAGAAACACTCAGAAAAATAAATGTATTTCTGTATTTTTTTCCACACAAAGAACAAAACCTCACCTCTGAGTAATTTCTATAAAAAGACCAACGTGAGTGGATGTGTTTGTGCTTCCTCGACACGTCTCTACTAGTACAAGTGACACCAGCTTTGATCAACCCTCGACTTTATTTCCGTCCACCATTGACTGATAAATTTAGTATATTCAAGTGGAACCGATAAATTCATAAAGGTCATGCAGCGATTGGGGAGAAGATATGAGAGGAAGGTTACCAGGACTTATCCAAAAACGAGGAAACTAGCTTCCAATTCATTGATTCTCACCATATATATATATATATATATATATATATATATATATATATATATATATATATATATATATATATATATATATATATATATATATATATATATATATATATATATATATATATATATATATATATATATATATATATAGGGAGGTACCACCTCTAGAACTGTCCTAGGGACCCTCATCCTCAGAGAAAAGAATAAACTTGCTTCAGGGAAAACTCAAGGTTCTCCCTGAAGCTGTTTGAGAATTTTCTCCTACCACCCCCTATATTTAATATATATTTTATTTAAAGACAAAATACATTGACAAAACATTCGCAAAATTTTTATGAGAGAGCCACAAAATTTGATTAACACAAGCCTATCCGATGTTATCCTGACGCCAAATGACTTCGAACAGGCGATAAATGACATGCCCATGCACTCTGCCCCAGGGCCAGACTCATGGAACTCTGTGTTCATCAAGAACTGCAAGAAGCCCCTATCACGAGCCTTTTCCATCCTATGGAGAGGGAGCATGGACACGGGGGTCGTCCCTCAGTTACTAAAAACAACAGACATAGCCCCACTCCACAAAGGGGGCAGTAAAGCAACAGCAAAGAACTACAGACCAATAGCACTAACATCCCATATCATAAAAATCTTTGAAAGGGTCCTAAGAAGCAAGATCACCACCCATCTAGAAACCCATCAGTTACACAACCCAGGGCAACATGGGTTTAGAACAGGTCGCTCCTGTCTGTCTCAACTACTGGATCACTACGACAAGGTCCTAAATGCACTAGAAGACAAAAAGAATGCAGATGTAATATATACAGACTTTGCAAAAGCCTTCGACAAGTGTGACCATGGCGTAATAGCGCACAAAATGCGCGCTAAAGGAATAACAGGAAAAGTTGGTCGATGGATCTATAATTTCCTCACTAACAGAACACAGAGAGTAGTCGTCAACAGAGTAAAGTCCGAGGCAGCTACGGTGAAAAGCTCTGTTCCACAAGGCACAGTACTAGCTCCCATCTTGTTCCTCATCCTCATATCCGACATAGACAAGGATGTCAGCCACAGCACCGTGTCTTCCTTTGCAGATGACACCCGAATCTGCATGACAGTGTCTTCCATTGCAGACACTGCAAGGCTCCAGGCGGACATCAACCAAATCTTTCAGTGGGCTGCAGAAAACAATATGAAGTTCAACGATGAGAAATTTCAATTACTCAGATATGGTAAACATGAGGAAATTAAATCTTCATCAGAGTACAAAACAAATTCTGGCCACAAAATAGAGCGAAACACCAACGTCAAAGACCTGGGAGTGATTATGTCGGAGGATCTCACCTTCAAGGACCATAACATTGTATCAATCGCATCTGCTAGAAAAATGACAGGATGGATAATGAGAACCTTCAAAACTAGGGAGGCCAAGCCCATGATGACACTCTTCAGGTCACTTGTTCTATCTAGGCTGGAATATTGCTGCACTCTAACAGCACCTTTCAAGGCAGGTGAAATTGCCGACCTAGAAAATGTACAGAGAACTTTCACGGCGCGCATAACGGAGATAAAACACCTCAATTACTGGGAGCGCTTGAGGTTTCTAAACCTGTATTCCCTGGAACGCAGGAGGGAGAGATACATGATTATATACACCTGGAAAATCCTAGAGGGACTAGTACCGAACTTGCACACGAAAATCACTCACTACGAAAGCAAAAGACTTGGCAGACGATGCACCATCCCCCCAATGAAAAGCAGGGGTGTCACTAGCACGTTAAGAGACCATACAATAAGTGTCAGGGGACCGAGACTGTTCAACTGCCTCCCAGCACACATAAGGGGGATTACCAACAGACCCCTGGCAGTCTTCAAGCTGGCACTGGACAAGCACCTAAAGTCAGTTCCTGATCAGCCGGGCTGTGGCTCGTACGTTGGTTTGCGTGCAGCCAGCAGCAACAGCCTGGTTGATCAGGCGCTGATCCACCAGGAGGCCTGGTCACAGACCGGGCCGCGGGGGCGTTGACCCCCGAAACTCTCTCCAGGTAAACTCCAGGTAAAGAAACAATTGAAAGTAAAACAACATAGGTAACTCAGAGCTACATCTCGAATACTTCGTCTAGCTCCCCGGCGGTGGGCCGCGTGCCCAGAATGCTGCAGGCATTTCCTCTTTGGATCGCAACACTGAGTCTCTGAAAAAGGAAGCTGGTTGCCCTGTGGTCCTTGGTTTATATATATATATATATATATATATATATATATATATATATATATATATATATATATATATATATATATATATATATATATATAGTATTGTAACTACGAACGAGTGACATTTAATCAGTAATAACACTGTGATTAGCCGGAGATCTAACCCGTGTTTAGTCCGCCTAATGGTGAGCGAAAATTCACGACGCTGTAACCCACGGGACCATACAATCCTACAAAGACCATGCAGTGTTGTTATTGATATATATATCTCAACGTGTCAGCCGTTTCCCAACAAGGCAGTGTGACCCCTCCACCCCCCCAAAAAAAAAAGAAAAAACTTTCATTAGTAATCAACACTTTCACCATCATTCATACATAACACTGTCTTTGTAGGGCGTTCAGATAGGATAGTTTAGACGTCCCTCCAAACTGCCAATATCCCAAAAACTCCTCCTTTAAAGTGCAGGCATTGTACTTTCCACCTCCAGGACTCAAGTCCGGCTAACCGGTTTCCCTGAACCCCTTCACAAAATATTACCCTGCTCACACTCCAGCTGCTCGTCAGGTCCCAAAGACCATTTGTCTGTATTCAATCCTATCTAACACGCTCACACACGCTTGCTGGAAGTCCAAGCCCCTCGCACACAAAACCTCCTTTACTTCCTCCAACCATTCCTAGGGACGACCCCTACCGCGCCTTTCTTCCACAACAGATTTATATGCTCTCCACTTTGTTCCTCCTCTCTAAATGACCAAACCACCTCAACAACCACTCTTCAGCCCTCTGACTAATACTTTTAGTAGCTCGACACCTTCTCCTAATTTCCACACTACGAATTCTCTGCATATTTACATCAATTGCCTTTAGACACGGCATCTCCGCTACCTCCAGCCTCCTCCTCGCTGCAGCATTTACAACCCATGCTTCATACCCATTCAAGAGTGTTGGAACCACTATACTTTTGAACATTCCTTTCTTTGCCTTTATGGAAAAAATTTTTTGTCTTCACAGATACCACAAACACCACTCACCTTTTTCCCTTCATCAGTTCTGCTGCAGTGATCCTACTTTCTTATGTTCTTATGTTATGTTCTTTATAAACCCATCTGCTGACAAGTCAATTCTCAAATATCTGAACACATTCACTTCTTCCATTCTCCCTCCCTCCAATGTGATATCCAATTTTTTCCTTACCTAGATAGTTTGATACCCTCATCACCTTACTCTTAGCTATGTTCAGTTTAAATTTTCCACCTTTACACATATTCCCAAACTCGTTTACTAATCTCTGCAACGTTTCTTTAGAATTTCCCAAAAGCACAGTATCATCAGCAAAAAGTAACTGTGTCAACTGCCATTTTGCATTTGATTCCCAATAATTTAGTCTCACCCCTCTCCCCAGCACCCTAGCACCGTGGTGACATTACACATCCCTGTCTAAGACCTACTTTTACCGGGAAGTAATCTTCCTCTTTCCTACACACCCTAATCTGAGCCTCACTATCCTCATAAATACTCTTTACAGCATTCATAAATTTACTACCTATTCCATACACTTGCAACATCTGCCACATTGCTTCCCTATCCACTCTGT
This sequence comes from Cherax quadricarinatus, assembly GCF_038502225.1. Lineage (NCBI taxonomy): Eukaryota > Metazoa > Arthropoda > Malacostraca > Decapoda > Parastacidae > Cherax > Cherax quadricarinatus. The sequence continues at coordinate 31,165,475 of NC_091292.1, read as the reverse complement.
CTTATGCCTTTCCTAAATCCATAAATGCAATTAAAAGTTTCTTACATTCATCTAAATATTGCTCACTTATGTACATGTACTTCAATGTAAGCACTTTATCTACACATCCAATACACATTCTAAAGACTCCTTGTTCATCCGCAATCCTGTTGTCTGTCTTACATCTAATTCTTTCAGTGATAACCCTATATAAAGAACTTTACATGCTCTCTGCCAGCCCCTAGGTAACGTCCCCTCTTTCATATATTTATTGAATACAAATACCAACCACTTCAAAACTTTATCCCGACTTGCTTTCAAAGTTTCTGTCATGATCCCATCAGTTCCAGCTGCTTTACACCCTTTCATTCTAAGTAATGCCTCACACACCTCCCCCACACTCGCATGCTGCTCTTCTTCACTCCTAGAAGATGTTATACCTCACTGGCTAGTGCATGAAATTGCATCCCTGTTTTCATCAACATTTAAAAGTTCCTCAAAGTACTCCCACCCTCTTCCCAATACCTCCATCTCCCAGTCTACTAGCTCCCCTATTCTGTTTTTAACTTACAAATCCGTTCGTTCCCTAGGCTTTCATAACCTGTTCATCTCACTCCAAAATATTTCTTATTCTCAGCAAAATTTGTTGACAGCGCCCCACCCACTTCACTCAACGGGGGTGGAATGTTTATCTAAAGATTTCCACCCCCGTGGCTTGTCTTGCATAGTTAAGATCGCCTGTAAGCGATTGTTTGCATATATATATATATGCTCATCCTCAACATAGTAATAATTTCTTAGGACCTAATAATTTTTTTCTCGCAGCCCAATATTCGGTTCCATGACAGTCAAATGTTACAATTCCTTTCACTCTGGCTAATTAAATTATATCCAACCATATATTTCAAAACTCACGCAATTCACTATTCATGAACTCGGCAAATATTTTTTATATTCACATCTGAAACAGGCGGAAAAAATATTTCGTTCTACTACTCAGTAAAAAAAGTGTCATCTGATTAAAACAGACTTGGCATGTTAATTTTTTTTTTGCTCCTGTGTCCTGTGAATAATAAATTGACACTAATAATATGTTCATTGCGTTTGGTACCAGGACATATATTGATAACTTGGACATACACTAAAATAAGGACATACACTAAAATAAGGACATACACTAAAATAAGGACATACACTAAAATAAGGACATACACTAAATAAGGACATACACTAAAATAAGGACATACACTAAAATAAGGACATACACTAAAATAAGGACATACACTAAAATAAGGACATACACTAAAATAAGGACATACATTGAAAACCAGATATTCAATGAAAATCATGACAAACTGAAAGCCAAGATATACCTGGAGAGGGTTTCGGGGGTCGACGCCCCCGCGGCCCGGTCTGTAACCAGGCCTCGAGATGGATCAGGGCCTGATCAACCAGGCTGTTACGGCTCGCCGCACGCAAACCAACGTACGAACTACAGCCCGGCTGGTCAGGTACTGACTTTAGGTGCCTGTCCAGCGCCTTCTTGAAGATAGCCAGGGGTCTATTGGTAATCCCCCTTATGTATGATGGGAGGCAGTTGAACAGTCCTGGAACCCTGAAACTTATTGTCTTGTCTCTTAGTGTATTCCTGGCGCCCTGCTTTTCATTGGGGGATCTTGCATCTTCTGCTGACTCTTTTGCTATCGTAGGGAGTGATTTTCGTGTGCAAATCTGGGACTAGTTCCTCTAAGTGTACATTATCATGCCTCTTTCTCGCTTGCGTAAACTGAAAACCAGAATATACACTGAAAACCAGTAAATACCATAA